>NW_015167534.1:1535137-1552263 GCF_001447785.1 Gekko japonicus | reverse complement strand
ATTCCTGCGATGCTCAGCAGAAAGGAAGGCATATGCATTTTATAATAGATAAAAAGCTATGGTAAAAAGCCTGAGTGGTGGGTGTGGCCTTCTGACACACTTCCGGTGATGTCAGGGGGTGTGGCCTTCTGTCACTTCCGGTGATGTCAGGGGGCGTGGCATATGCAAATAAGTTATGCTAATGAGTTATGCTAATGAGCTCCGGCAGCTCTTTTTCTACAACAAGACCCCTGGTAGCAACACCACACCAAATTAGGTCCTGCTTTCCAAAGAGCATTAAAGGGGAAGGAGAGCAGTTAAGATAGCCATCCCTAAAGTGTGAAAGTGTGATAAGAGTGTTCCTGTGCTAGCTAATACAAGTGAAGTGGGAGTTGTGGCAATGAGGCAGAGATTTGAAACAGCAATAAGGTAAAAAGTGCTAGAAGTACTCATCCTTTCAGCATTTTTTTTTAGCAGGAGATACTCTTTCCAGATTAGTTGGTAGCGATGGAAAATACATGGACAGAAGTTGGTTTGCTGGGAATGAGGGAAGAAAATGCCTTGCTGGGGATGCGGGAGACCAGAAATGGCCACAGATATTTGTGAGCTCCTAGATAAACATGAGCTTGCAAGATTGTTTCCTAACACTGATCTCATATAAGGCATATACCCTTAACAATCTTTAGCAAGGGATTCTTTTCTAGCTAGTGGACTATTTTAAATGCAGTGCATGGTGCCTACTCTTTGGTACCATGGTGATCATTTTACAACTCCTGGAAATATAGAGGAAAGCTTACACAATATCTATTTTGTTGTCCTAGAAACTGCATTAATAAAAGTTGCTCTGTTCTATAGTACCTTCATCAAATTTTCTATAAACCAAAAGCTGAAAATACATGTATGTAGCTTGTTATACCACCTTGCTTGCAAAAAAATACAACATGAAGTTGTTATATTTTGGAACGATAGTATTGTTTATAGGTTATTTCTTGTCAAAATCATTTGCATCAGCAAGATATGCTGACAGATAGGGTGGCTGATGCATAGGGCTGCTAGGTCCCCCGGGAGGGCAGAGGTTCCCCCGCTAAAAGGGTCCCCAATCCACCAGTCCAGAAAAGGCCGGCAGGGGGAACCCCGCCCTCAAATTGTCCGATTCGGGCTGACATACCCAGCACGATGTCACCCAGATGTGACATCATCATGCCAGGCACGTCACCAACTGACGCTCTAGCAATCAGCCTGAAAACTCTATGGTACCATAGAGTTTCCAAGCTGATTGCTAGAGCGTCCGCTGGCGACGTGCCCAACATGATGGCGTCACTTCTGGGAGATGTCATTGCGACACACACGCAAATGTCCCGGGCAGGGACCAACTCTCCCCCACTATTAGTGATAAGTGACTTGACAACCCTACTGATGCACCCAGAGATTTCTCACTCAAAGGAACATGGCCTCTTTGCAGATAACAGTCTCAGAACATATTCCTGATCATGTAAATAACGTATTCATCCCCATTTTCTGCCATTTACTCATTCCAAACTAGCAATAACACCAACTTCATTTTCCTGTTCTGATTATATTTCTTCTTTCCTTTCCTCTTAGAGGTTTCATGCTTTCCATCTCTAACAAACTAGCAGTGTTTGCCTTCTGCTGCTCTACCTATTAGAAAGTCTCTATTTGGCTAAAATGCAAATCAATGAATAATTTCTCCTCCAATGTTCCATTAAAGCATACTTCAAAAACAAGTACCTAAAATATACGAAATGTTAAATATGTTTGCCGCATGAAAAAAACAGAATCTGCTTGGTTACAATATATTTTTTTAAATCTAACAGCATAATTTATCTAGGAAGCTCTCCCAAGCAATCTCCATTGAAATGAATGGTAATAATGCAAGAAAAATAGAATGGTAATAATTCAAGAACAATAGGGAGAGCAAGGCTAGCGGAAAATATCAGCATAGTTAGAAATATGCCAGGGATTATGGTCTAGCAACTGGCCCTCTGCAGATCAGACATGTTCACACTGGGATTGGGAAACTGGTACCATTGCAGGACCTTGGGAATAGTCTCCCATTTCCTACTGAAATGGCACCTGAAGGCACTGGCACATAGATCCTGCACTGTGTTCTGTTACCTAAGCTTTCCTTGAACCGCCCCCCCCCCCAAACCTCTCTAACCATGGCCTATTCTGCATCTAGCATTTGCTCCACTGTTTTACCAAACCCACATTGGAACAGAAATTCCCCTCAACCTTGCATGCCAGTTTCACTTTCTTTGATTGTCGGATTTTATTGAATCATCCACACTGTATGCCGGTTTCACTTTGATCTCTTGGTTTTATGGTAGTTGTCTGCATAGATGTATGGCCATTTTATGGCTGTTCAGAGGTGACTCTGCAGTCAGTATGGTGTTGGCCCGGGTATCTGAATGTGGTTTTGAGCCACATCTTTTTCTGTTCCAGTGGGAACAGAAACAACAGAGGGAATGCTAGATGCAGAATAGGCCTATGAAATTGGAGCCCTGGGGCTATCATTCCTTTGTTGCTGGGATTGGTGCCCAGAGGTGGCAATGAACTGCAATCTTTTCACTCCTTTAAGTAGTACCAGCACCAGTGGGATTAAAGGAATGAGGAAGAGTTGCCTCTAGCAGGAGAAAAGCTGGAAGCAATAGCGTACAACTCTTTTGTGCTACTTTCAGCTTTAAAGGTAAAGGTTCCCTTGCTCGAAAGCCAGTCGAATCTGACTCTAGGGTTGCGGTGCTCATCTCCGTTTCAAAGCTGAAGAGCCAGCACTGCCCGAAGACGTTTCCGTGGTCATGTGGCCAGCATGACTAAACACCAAGGTGCACGGAACGCTGTTACCTTCCCACTGAAGTGGTCCCTATTTATCTACTTGCAATTTCTTGCTTTCAAACTGCTAGGTTGGCAGGAGCTGGAACTAGAGACGGGAGCTCACTCCATCATGCGGCACACTCGGGTCTCGAACTGCTGAACTACCGACCTTCCACAGCCTGCAGTTCAGCGTCTTAACCACTTGAGCCACCGCAGCTCCACTTTCAGCTTTACAGGCTTCAAAACAGCTTTTTAGAGGAGCTATAATGCTGCATTCCCTCCTCCCCCCAGAGGGGTAGCATGCTTGGCATGGAGGGCATAGGAGGGCACCTTAACCAAAATTCCTGAGTCAGACCTACAAGAGAGTTTCCCAGAGGTTTACATCAGTACTACGTAGGAGCAATCTCAGTTAACTATAACTTTTCCTACATTTAAGTGAAATTAATGAACATATGTGGCTAGCCCAGTGTGTTCAACAGGACTTGCTCACAGAAAAGTGTGTGTAGAATCACAGTCTTAGGTGGCTGTTAAATACTGGGTTCAAGACACATTGCAGTGAACGGCTCTACTTTATTAAGTGATTTCAGGAACATGATCGAAACCTCAGGGCAACAGCCTTGTTTAAATAGCATGCAAAACCCACACCCAAACACATCCAACTCCCAATGATACGCTATTTACATAACATTAGTTCCTCATTGGTCACCCCCAGAGTCCTGGTGGGCTATTGTTCTAGAGCTCCAAGCTCAGCCACTCTCTGGTAAACAGTCCTGGAATGTCCCAGCCCTAATACATAACAGTGGCCAAAGTGTCACTGATTCCAGTATGTCTTAAATTCACCTATCTGGGTACTAGGTTATGATGAGAGTGAGTTCATGTCTAAGCACTGGCTAGGATTTCCTGGAAATAATTCATACTCCCATCCAGTTAGTCATCTGAGTCCTCCCTTCCTTTCCTTGTTTCTATCAAGCATAGGAACTCATTCTAATTAAAGCTAAGGATTTTGAGAAATATCAATTACACCATTACAAAGAGGACACCCAAAACCAGCACATCAATTTGACTTAAAATGTGAACCAATAATGCACTCAGAAAGGATAGGGTATATGTCACAAAATGATGCATGGCAACAATATACTATAAACTGCTTAGAACAATTTATTTTAAAAATATATTGACAATGAGGCATGTCTCAACATTTCCAGCACAAAATTTCAGACAGATAATAACACTCCAACAAGTTATTATGCAGAGATGATTAGGTACCATTAGCAGTTATTAGGTATGCCACTGTCATTTTTCTCACATCCAGAGTTACATTTTTAGTGACATGTACTCATTTATTTGAACAGCACAGAATGAGGACAACTACACACTGACATAACAGTTGTTTAAATGCTGCCTTTAAAACTTCCAGGAAATAACCAAATAACTTTTAAAAGGCATTTTACTTGCTATTTTTCTTCATAAGCGTTTATCCTTCTTGCTTGCAGCAAAGAAACGGGCAAAGGAATACATGTAGCCATCATTAACTTAACTGACACCAGCTCACTGTTACTGGTAGATCCAAATTTCATGCTTTTGCTATGTTTCTAATTCTAGGGGGTGGATCCAAAGTCCTCTGAGGCCCCTGCCACACGGGGGGGGGGGGAATAGCCCGGCAAAGCGCGGCTTTCTAAAGCCGCACCAAAAGAGAGACACGGCGGCAGGATCACATAGATCCCCTGAGCCGCCGCGCACTTCCTCCCCAGCATGATCAGATGCCGGGGGGAAGCCACTGAAGTAAGAGTGTGACAGCCGAACTGCGCATGTGTGCGCATGCGCAGTTCGGCAGGGAGCCTGGATTGATCCGGATGACGGGCGTGGCGGCGATCCCACGGCCGCGCTTGCAGCGGTGCTTCAGGTAAGTTCACCTCTGTAGGAGGTTCTTTTTTGCAGCGGGTTTTCCGGGTTCAGGGATGGATCGGGGACGGGTGCACGCCGCTTCCCAGATGTTGCGGTGAGATCGCGCCCATTTGCTGCGCCCCCAATCTGTCCCTCTCCCGGCCCCCGGGCCAAAGTCTCCTGTGTGACCAGGGCCTGAGTGAAGCAAAGCTTGTGTGATGGGGACCTTGTTATCAGAGAGAATTACATGTGTGGTTTTTACAAGTCCACCTCCCAACCTAAAGGCAAAAGATCCCAAGTCTATGTAATTACAAGCACAATCTTGGGGGTAACATTTCAGATGGAATGATGGCAACCTTGAACTGAACTAGATTTGATCTTTACTGGCAGAAAAAGAAAACATGAGAAAGACAAGCACAGAAATAGGGCTGCCAGATCCCTGAGGCTGGGGGGGTCGCCTGCTTTAGGGCCCCTGGGGAGAACCCCGCCCAAAAAGTGCCTGGACCGGGCCAACGTGCCCGATGCGGGTGATGTCATAGCACTGGGCATGTTGCCAGGGGGACGCTCTAGCATTCAGCCTGGAAACTCTGTGGTATCATAGAGTTTCTAGCCGAATGCTAGAGTGTCCCCCTGGCGATGTGCCTAGTGTGGTGATGTCTCTTCTGGGTGACATCATTGCTACACACACAAGCCAGGAGATCCCAGAAGACCTTCTCCCTCCCATCGGAAAATGGTAGGGACCTGGCAACCCTACACAGAAAACACAATGAAGTGTACCAAGATTTGAGGAACACATTAAGGGGCTAATAAACCCTTCACATATATAGCACAGAACACTGGGGAATAAGAAATCAATGTAAATGATTCCTAACAGAAGCTGTCCCACTTACACTAGATATACTTTCCCTTGGCTAGGCAAGGAATGGAGCCTGGTACTGAGGGATTCGTGTGTGATGTCCCAATAAGGCTCAAGAATGGAGATCCCCTCAAGCAGAACCAAAGGGAAGGAGAGTAGGTGGAATGGAGTTTGAGGAAGGTTGGATGTTGGGAGGCCAGGAGGTAGCAGGGAGATGTGGGAGAGGTTAAGTGGGACAAAGGGAAGAAAGAGTTGGGGGGTTTTGTAACCCACTTTTCTCTACCCTAAGGAGTCTCAAAACAGCTTACAATTGCCTTCTTCACAACAGTCACCTTGTGAGGTAGGTGGAGTGATTTCCCACTCCTCCACATGCAGCCAGCTGGGTGACCTTGGATCAGTCACAGTTGTCTCAAGAGCAGTTCTCTCAGAGCTCTCTCAGCCCCACCTACCTCACAGGGTATCTGTTGTGGTGAAAGAAAGGGAAGGAGATTGTAAGCCACTCTGAGACTGCGAGTGAAGGACGGGGTATAAATCCAACTCTTCTTCTGAGAGGTCACCCAGCAGGTTTCCTGTGGAAGAGTGGGGAATCAAACCTGGTTCTCCAGAGTCTGCCATTCTTAACCACTACACCACACTGGCTCTTACATGTTGCATAATCTTGCCGTTTGAATGTGAGCTTGGATTTCTGAAGTGATGAGAGAATGATACTTGCAAAAGAGCATTCTCCTGTTATGGTTGGAGAGAGGTAGCCCTGGGAAATGGACTGGACCTGATGGGGAAGCTCAATCTTCAACTGTCCAAGTGGCAGAGGGCAAGACTGAGGCTAAAGTGCTGGCTTAAGAGAGCTGTTTAAGTACCAAAGTTTGATGCGCTTTCATGAGAGCAGCAGGAAACAAGACTGTAGGTAATGTTAATGGGGCAGGTGATGAGGTTACTTGCCTGAAGAATGGCTCAATTAGGTTGCTGGTGGTTCTGCACTGTAAGGGACTCCATTGAGAAAGGAAGGTTATTGTCTTTCAAACAATTGTTATTATATTTGGTCTGAATGTGTGAGGATTCCTTAGAGTCACAAAACAAAGACTTGACTGGGATGTGTGCCATCTTTCCTAAGGAAACTGGCTGTTTACTCATGAGGTGCAGTTTGATTGCATGTTGACTTAACTATAATTCTGTGGTTTGATACAAGATGGAGTCTGTCTATACCTCAGGCTTTCATACAAGATAGCTACATAGGGACTTGGGATTTTATGCACTACCCCTTCCCCCCGGGTGTTAACCAGCAGGTAATAACCTTTACAATTAATCAATGGTATACATTCTGAGTTTCCATTAAATAAACAATAATGTGCTAGACCTTTATGGGTGCCTTCTATTGAATCTCTGCATCATGAAGGCATACCACAGCTTTTCTTCTATTAAAATAATTATAATTACATCATGCAGGACATTACAGATCAGCTGGCACTCAAATTAATTTTAACTTTGAAACACAGAAACACAAATAGTGGTGTAGTCATTACAACAATGGTTCCAAACCCTTTTGGATTGCAACCCCCTAATAGTGTGTGTTTGATTTTGAAACATGCACCCTCTCATATGTGAAATGTGTGTGTAATTATATAAAGCATGAAACAAAATGAAACATTTTAAAACAATGACATTTGATTCAATTAGGAACATTCATGTAGCATTGCTCATGAAATGACATTTGCCAGCTTAATAAAGTTCTGTTCCGCTTTATCTTCCTATGCTTCTTGAAGTTCAATTCTTGGGGGCTGTTAACGGATGGGAGGAACTTCAGAGCGGTATAATGCCGTGGACTCCACCCTCCAAAGCAGCCATTTCTTCCATGAGAATTGCCATTGCCAGCCTACTGAGGCTGCTTGCCTCCCCAAGCCTCACTGTTCCAAGGCTCCACCCCCAAATCTCCAGGAATTTCCCACCTGGAGCTAGCAACCCTAAGGTGAATTGATCTCTGTAGCTGGGAGATCCATTGTGATTACCAGAGCGCTGCCACTGCTGCTGTGAGGGGAGAAGAAGAAGGTGGGTGGCTGGGAGCACTGCCACCACTGCTGCTGCTGTTGTGCGGGGTGGGGGAGGAAGCAGGCAGGAGGCTGGGAGAGTGATGGGGCAGAAAGAGAGAGTGATGGGGTGGGGGCAGAAAGTGAGAAAAAGTGATGAGGTGGGGAGGCAGAAAAACCAAGAGAATGAGGATGGGTCAGAAAGAGAGAGGAAGTAACATAAAAGAACATAAAGGAAGCTAATGTTGGATCAAGCCTGTTGGATCAAGGCCCCCAGACCCATATGTAAGGCAGAACTTCAGGCGTTTTTAGGACTACTGAACTTTTATCACGCCTTCCTGCCACACAAGGCTGCGGTTGTAGAGCCTCTTCACCGCCTCCTGGACAAATCAGTGCCCTGGTCATGGGGCCCAAGGGAGGCGGTGGCGTTCAAGGGGGTCAAGGTGCTATTCATCTCGAATGAGGTGTTGGCGCACTTTGATGAGTCCCTACCCATAGTCCTCATGTGCGATGCCTCCCCCTATGGCGTCGGCGCAGTTCTGGGCCACTTTCTTCCTGACAGCCGGGAGGTCCCCGTGGCATACTACTCACGGACTTTGGCAGCCGCCGAGCACAATTACGTGCAGATAAACTGGGAGGGGTTGGCAATTGTGGCGAGGGTGAAAAAGTTTCATAACTTTATATACGGGTGCCCCTTCACTATTGTAACTGACCACAAGCCTCTCCTTGGCTTATTTGCAGCAGACAAGCAGACCCCCCCAGGTGCTCTTGCCCAGGGTTCTCAGTTGGTCCCTCTTCCTGTCTGGCTACAATTACTGCCTGGAACACCACCCAGGCAAGGCGACGGGGCACACCGATGCCCTCAGCAGACTGCCCCTCCCATCTGGGGACGCCGACCCGGCCCCCGCTCCCAGGGTCCTGATGCTAGAAGGCCTCCCCAAGCCGCCCCTTCAGGCCGCGGATATAGCTGCCCGATCAGCCCATGACCCCATCATCTCCCAGGTTTTGGGCTGGGTAGTGAGGGGGTGGCCCACATCCTCCGCTGGCCCTGAGTTCGTGGTGCTCGCAACCCGAAGAGATGAGCTGTTGGCACTCAAGGGTTGTCTCCTGTGGGGCAACAGGGTCATAGTCCCCCACGCCCTGTGACAACAAGTCCTCAACGCTCTCCAAGAGGCGCATCTGGGAATTGTAAGGATGAAGGCTATGGCCTGGAGCTACGTTTGGTGGCCGGGAATCAACACTGAGATCGAGGCCTGGGTGAGGAGATGCCAGACCTGCCAGGCAGTCCACCCAAACCCGCCAAGCGCACCAACCCAGTCGTGGGAGTCAACACACAAACCTTGATTCCAGCTACATATTGGCTTTGCCAGGCCCTTCCAGGGGCTGATATTCCTAGTAACAATAGATTCATACTCCAAATGGTTGGAGATCAGCCCCATGTCCACCACCTCTGCAAAGGCTGTCATACGTTCACTCCGCCGGATCTTCTCCACCCATGGGCTGCCGGACACGATAGTCTCTGCCAACGGGACTGCCTTCATGTTGGCGGAGTTCCAGGACTTCCTCCAGTGGAACATGATCCGGCACGTAAGATCGACACCTTTCCACCCCGCATTCAACGGCCAAGCAGAGAGGATGGTTCGCTCAGCAAAGGAAGCCCTCAGCCGGATCACAGATGGGGACTGGGAGTTCCAGCTCACCAGCTTCCTACTGACACAGCGGACAACACCCAGGCCTCCATCTCACCAGGCGCTGCCCAGCAGAACTGTTGATGGGCTGGCACCCCACTATCCTGTTGGACTGCCTACATCCAGACTGGGCACCAGACTCAAGGAGACTGACGGAACACGGGGACGCTCCCCAGGGGTTCTTTCTGGATGATCCCGTGTTCATCCGGAACTTTGGGAGAGGGCCCCCCTGGATTGCTGGACGGGTAGTCCGAGTCACTGGCCCGGTATCCTACGAGGTCTCTACAGAGGACGGCCAACTCCTGAAAAAGCATATTGACCAACTTGGGCGGCGACAGCTCCCAGAGGCTGAAGAGCAACCCCAGCTCAAGGGACTGGGACTCTATGCACCACAGGCCAGCGCTCGGCCCAAACTCCCCCACACAGGTGAGCCCCCACCGGTCGAGCACCTGGCCACACCGCCAGAACCCAAAGAGCCGCCAACGCCCTCGTCACAACCAGACACAGCCAGCCAGCCAGAGGTAGCCATAAGCAACCACGTGCCAGCACCCCGGCATTCCCTCCGAGAGCACAGACACACACACCCCGCCTATCTGCAGGACTATGTAACATAGGTTGAAGTGGAACTAAGGGGGGAGGGGTGTTATGTAAGCGGACCGACACCAGGGGTCTGCAGCTAAAGCAGGAGCTTGGTCCCCAAACACAAAGGGGACCTAGGATCCTAGCCCACCTCGAGTCCACCAATAGCACCCTTGGCGGGAAATTCAAACCCTCCTATGGGGACAGAGGTGTGCTGGGTGGAGTGTATATAGTTGGCCCTGCAGGGCCATTTTTCCTTGTCTTGTTGTGAAGTACAATAAATGCGTCTGAATGCATGTCGTAGTCCGAGTTCTCCATGCATCGAACCCAGTACTTTTCAAAGCCAATGGCCCATCCAGTCTAACACTCTGTCACGCAGTGGCCAAAAATACCAGGTGCCATCAGGAGGTCCACCAGTGGAGACAGGACACATGCATGGAGGACAGAGAGTAAGAAAAGGGGAGAAAGAAGGGAGAAAGAGTGTGAGAGAGGCAGGGGGAGAGTTGAGGAAGCAAAGGTGTGAGGAATGGGATAACCATCCCGCAATTTTCTTGCAGGTCTCCACTTGTTCTTACTTATTTCTCTTTCATATTTGAAACCTTAAATCAGAAAGCCATACTATATGAATACAATTGCACAGATGTCTTTATGGATTCGATGGTACAACATTAACTGCAACAACACCCTCCCTCAAAAAAGAAGCATATAGCAAAGGATTAGTTTGACTGTCTCTTTCACCCTTCCCAGTGTTTTCTTAGTACAGGTGGCCTAAAAATTCTTTCATTACTGTTCCTAGATTAAATACTGTCACAGTCTTTATGGAATAGCAAAGAGAGATGAGCTGAAAATAGTGTATTATTGTACATTCAGAGATATTTGAACCTAAATGGTGAAGACCTTAAGCACATAGTTAATCAAGTCTTCATGCTGACAGTAGAAGCACTGATTGCCACCAGTGACATTTGTTTATGGTGAAATTCCTTTTGGATCTCCTTTTTTAAAAGAACATTTTTGAATGCTGGAAGGTTACACTGTACAAAAAGGAAAGATTATGAATAAAATCAAAGAACAAACTTCAAAGATCATGCTAGAAAGTTAAAGGGAAAATTAAATCTTGCTATGCAAAAAAGGAGGGCATCTAAGTTGTAGGAGGCTTATGCTATGACTGATTCACATTCACTATACAATTTTTAGTAGCTGATTGCAGCATCTGTAGGAAAATTACAGAGCCATTTCTGGGCATCTCTCATCCCAGGTGAAGAAAAAGTTGCAAAAAGATCTCATGCCTAATTAAGCTTGAATATCCCACAAGCTGGTTGATTAAACCTCACCCTTTACAGTGGCTGCAATTCATATTTTCCTGGGTTAAATTCCAGACCTGCAAATAACTGACTACGAAATATGAAAGGGGAAAAAACAGATTTGTAGAAGAAATTATTAAGGAAAAAGGCAAAGAACAATATGCCTGCAGAGCAAATGTTCAGCATAAATTGACTACTTATGATTTAATGGGATTGTGGGGAAATGGGACTTGGAAGCTCCTGTTTCTGTTCACATGGGAGGGAGGAAATTACACAGCCACCCTGTGTCTCCAGCCCAGCCAGACTTCCCTTTTCTCATCACAGTTACAATTCTCTCTCTCTCTCTCTCTCTCTCTCTCTCTCTCTCTCTCTCTCCCCCCCCTCCCCCCCACCCCATCTCCACCAGACAGTCAGGCCACAAACCACCTGAGGGATAACACCCAGTCACACATTGCCACTTTACTGCTTCACAGAACAGCTCAGCTATTTGGGTCTTCTTTATTACTGAGGGGACGCAGCATTCTTATTTGCTCTCTCTATGGGAGTGAAAATCAACTGCTGCCTTCTCCCTTTCTCTGTCTGGAAATGTGTAACGGAACAGGGCTTTAATATGGATCACAGAAATCAGACAGATCACATTTAAAAAGAAAAAGGAGTTAAATAAGAAAACAAAAATTATGCACATCATTGCAAACACAATGGACTGAGCAAGACATAAAATCGGGCTCCCAACCTTGGATGGGGCACCATTGGTGCTGATGCCAAGGGTAAGATGTTTAGGGGTGATTCTGGATGCCTTGCTTTTGATGGAGGCCCAGGTCACCACTGTTGCCAGGTGTCACGATCCTAGGCCTATGTGCCCTAGGGAAGCCTGTGATTGGTTAACAGGGGAATTGGAGGGAAAACTTACATCAGTAGAGGAATAGAGGGTGGTGCCTGGGAAGAAAAGATAAAAGGCCTTGCCCAAAGTGGGAGGTAGTTCACTCCTAGGTAGCAAAGCTGAGGAGAAGCTTCTGCCAACAGAGAGATCCTTCATCCAGGAAGAAGCAAGTCAGCTTGAAACCAGTCACCAAGAGACATCTAGGGACAGTCTACATAGACTCATTAGGGTTCTTTTATTTGTTTGCTTACCTATTTTTACTGTTCTCAATATTTTACACCTTACTTGAATTACAGTTGTTACTTTTGTTGTTGTTCAGTCGCACAGTCGAGTCCGACTCTCGCGACCCCATGGACCACATCACGCCAGGCCCTCCTGTCTTCTGCCGTCCTCCGGAATTTGCTTAATTTCATGTTCATTGCATTGATAACACTGTCTAACCATCTCATCCTTTGCCATCCTCTTCTTCTTTTACCTTCAGTTTTTCCCAGCATCAGGGTCTTCTCCAATGAGTGCTCCCTTCTCATTTGGTGGCCAAAGCTTCAGCTTCAATATCTGTCCTTCCAGGGAATAGTGAGGGTTGATTTTTTTTTAGGATTGACTGATTTGATCTCCTTGCAGTCCAAGGGACTCTCAAGAGTCTTCTCCAGCACCATAATTTGAAAGCATCTATTCTTCGGTGCTCGGCCTTCCTTATAGTCCAATACTCGCAGCCATCTTAAATAAAATTATTATTCTGCCTGGGTCCTCAAGCCTCATTCGGTCACATATGAAGTATACCCTACTGGAAAAGAGTGGCTAAGGGGTTGGGTGGGTGCTCTGGGCCCTCCTGAGGAGACCCATACCAGAGTGGTGGCAGCCTATGGAGAACTTTTCTAGCCACTGCCTGCAACACCAGGTCTGCCTTTTATCATCTTTGGCAAATCAGGCAACTAGCTCCCTATCTCTCTTACCAGGACTTAGCTGCAGTGACCCATGCAATGGTCACTTCTTGTTTAGATTACTGTAGCTCATTTTATGTGGGTTTACCCTTTAATCTGACCCAGAAACTCCAGCTAATGCAGAATGCGGCAGCGCGCCTGCTGATGCCAATGCCCATGCGGGCATGCATTCAGCTGGTGCTACGCCAATTGCACTGGCTACCAACTGAGTACCAGATCCATTTCAAGGTGTTGGTATTAACCTTTAAAGCTATATGCGGCCTGGCACCGACATATCTAAGGGACTGTTTCTACCCATATGTGCCCTGGAGAGCCTTGCGCTCTACGAACCAACATTTACTGGTTGTCCCTGGCCCAAGGGATGTCCACTTAGCTTTTTCTGTCCTGGTCCCGGCCTGGTGGAATATGAGAGCAGGGCCCTGCAAGACCTATTGCAGTTTCACAGGGTCTGTAAAATGGAGCTATTCCACCAGGCCTTTAGCTGAGGCAGCAGACGCCAATTATTTTGGTCTCCCCTGCTGAAAATTGCCCTTTGAAATCTGCCCACGTTACTAATTTGTTACTGCACTTTCAGCCGGGAGGCCCTCTCTTTGTTGTTCTGATGCCACGGGACATAGAAATTATTGCTAATTAGATTAATTTTTAAAACTGTTTTAACTGTTACTGTTTATATGATTATTTTAAATGGTCTGGATTCTCTACTGATGTTACCTGCCTTGAGCCTGCTTCGGTGGGGAGGGCGGGGTATAAATAAATAAATTAATTGAACTAACTAAATAAAGAAATAAATGACAATGTGATAATACAAATGCTCTGAGCCTCACTCTTATGTACCACTAACAATGGTAAAGAAGGGTAAGCTGTTCAAATCTTGAAGCTGCAAGCATTTAGAATTCACCCAGTACCTTGCTTTAATATCCAGAGGCTATTCCCTGCTGTGTGCAGTACCATCTGCCTATGGTTCCATTAGGGCTGCCAAGCCACGGCGGGGGATTCGCACGTCTTCACAGGATCCATGCCGCGGGGGACAGCGATACGCGTTGCACTGCCGTCGCCAGGATGTGACGCTATGCGTTGCTCTGGCAACGTGACTCCAAACAGCCCCGTTGCCAGAGCGACGCGTAGCGTCACATCCTGGCGACGGCGGTGCAATGTGTATCACTGTCCCCTGCGGCAGGGATCCTGTGAAGACGTGCGGATCCCCCGCCGCGGCTTGGCAGCCCTAGGTTCCATCCAGACCTTTTTTCCTGGGGGAACATGCCAGAACAGAGTTCTGGAACCTCTCCAACAAAATTCTTTTTAAAATGTTTAAACGTTCATGAGTTTTTAGTATACAGACTGAAAACTTAATTTCCCTCTTGAGAGTTCTGGCACCTTTTTATTCTTTTTTAAGCCTTGGTTACATCTTGAAATTTAGCTGGAGTCCAGGTGTAAAATGGCTTGCCATATAATAGAGATTGCTTAATCCTTCAGAGTGAATGGCAAAAATGGCCCCTTCTTCCTCATGCTCAGGGTTTTATAATGTCTCTCCTTCCGCCCTCCTCTCACAGACTCTCTTTTTCTTCCTTTCCAAAAAGACAGTCTATTTCTTTTTTTTCCCTTTTCAGCTCTAAAATACTGGGGTGCATTTATGGAAATTACCACCAGCACATTTAAACAAATCTGTTAAAATGTTTGAAAAAGGAGGTGTTAAAAGGAAACCGAAGTTTAGTTAAATCCAGATAACGAGCATAATAGCATGGTATTTTTTTGCAGAGACTTAGTATGGTCTTTAATAGTAGATTTGTTAAGCTGTAGTTGTCCTGGTAAAACGTTTTGGACCTGACTGGTAACTGTGGAGCCTAAGTGAAGCGAAGGTGTGAGTACTGGAAAGAGAGATGTATTAGGAGGAACAACTGAGTATCTGCAGGATCAAGATCCATGTAAGTTACACATGCAAGCTTGCAGAAACATAAACCATCATTATTTTGCTTTTAAAAGGTTCTCCTAACAAATCTTTAAAATGTAGGCATGTTTGGAATGTTGGATGGTTTGTAAGGGCAACTGCTACAAGTGAAACTGTAGATTCATGGAAAAACAGATGAAGGCCCCGGGCACACGGGCCGGCTGAAACGCGGCTACGCAGAGCCGCTCCAAACTTGAGACGCCGCGGCGGGATCCCACGGATCCCCTAGCCGCGGCGCAGCACTCCCCGGCACGCTCAGATGCCGGGAAGGAGAAGTCCGAGGGGAGGGGTATGACGGGGAGGAAAAGTCCGAGGGGAGGGGGGAGGCTGCCGAACTGCGCAGTACGGCTGGGGGGCAAGGACGCGCCGCCGATCCCACAGCCCTGCCTGCGCCGCACCAATGGATGCAACCACCTAGAGAGGTGGTTGTTTTTTGCGGCGCAGTTTGGGCCGTTGGGACGGATCAGGGACGGAGAAGGCACGCTCGCCAGATGTTGAGGTGAGATCGCGCCTGTTTGCTCCGCCCCAGTTCCGTCCCGCTCCCGGCCCAAATGGGCTCGTATGAACGGGGCCATAATATCTCAAAGGGTTTGCTCTTATAGAAAGAACTTCTGCCATCTTGAACTTCCTCCAGCAACCCTTGTGAACCCCCAAAATCTGCTGATGATCAGAATAAAATACCATTGAGTTGCTATTAACCCATGACAATCCCATCCACAGGGCGTTCCTGGCCAGAGATGAGCAGAGGTGGTTTGCCATTGCCTTCCTCTTTGTAGCAAACCCAGTCTGCCTTGGTGATCTGCCATCTTCATAAACAAAATGCAGTCAAGCCCAAGGGAAGCAGATGCAGAGAGGAAAATCAGACAAAATAGCAGCACTGCCAGAGAAGAGCTTGCTCCATTGTCAGCATAAAACAGAAAGGAGGGACAATGTCACCCAATTTCCTCTCTTCTCTCCAGCCAGCACTCCTTGCTGCAGTGCATTTTTAAGAAGGTTTCTCAGTGCTTAGCAGAGGACTTTGAGGTTGTGCAGGATCCTGCTAAAGGAAGAATGAGGTGGGGAAGATCCCTTCCACCATTCTTTCCATGAGTTTTCCCCACAGAATCCAACTCAAAGACTCTACCACATTTATTCCTGGAAAGTAGGGGAAAATTTGCATAAAGCAAAAAAGGAGAAAAAAGGCAGGCAAATCCCCTCATATTTATAGTATCTAATTTTTCTCCATAACTCTGTGTGTGTGTTTGTGTGTGTGTGTTAGCATCAGTCATATCCTATTTAGTGCAACAGTTTCAAAGCCTTGCCTGAAGCACCTTGTCTGATTTGAAGTATCATTCTATAAAGGTACCACACGTACTTTTATGTCTGATCATGGCTTTCAATGTTATACCGTTTGTATTTTACAGAGTGAGTGACATTCTATTCTTGTCTGTAATTCCCCCATGCTCTCCATGGTGAGATGCTCTGATACATTCTGTGTAACACTGAATAATGACCCAGCTGAACTCTGAGCAGGAGCAGGAGACAGAGCTGCTAGAGGGGTGAGTGTTTTTTTTTACTTGCTTTCAGCTGAGGGGATTCAGCTGAGGATATTGTGTGGGAGGACTGTGTTTGGGAGTGTGTGAAAGTGATTAGAGTTGTTGCAGAGTCCTGGCTGCTTGAGAGAGGGAGAGGAAGGGGCATTGTTTGACTGTGATTGACTGTAATTCAGTATTTAAGAAAGCACCTTGCCAGAGGCATGAGCCAAAAGGTGAGCTAAAGGGCTCTTTGCCTGTGGCTCTTAGCCTAGGGACTCTTAGACTAGGGGCCCTGTAAGAAGCCCAAGACGAGCCAGAAAGCGAAGGCCCTAGGCTCTTTGTCTTCCCCGTAAGGTAAGTTGACTTCGACAAGAAAAACCACATAAATACAAAGGGTTTTAAAGGGGGGTTATATTTACTTATTTTAAAAGAATTATGAAGCCAGAATGCCAGCAGGGGGTTGGGAGCTATTCAGTGTTTTGCACAGAGTGTCACATGTATGACTATCTGCCCACTGGACAGAAGTCTTGGGTGTATGCTCGGTGCAAGGAGCTCCTGGTTCTCAGGGAACATATTTGCTCCCTTGAGGCCAAGGTGGCTGACCTGGAGAAGCAGAGACAGTCAGTTAGGCGCACAGAAAAGACTCTCGGGGACTTGTTAGCTATGTCCCACTCTGGATCTGGCAGCCCCGCCGCTGTCAGGGAGC
>NW_015167534.1:1528625-1529849 GCF_001447785.1 Gekko japonicus | reverse complement strand
CTCCCAACTGAAAATTCCAACTGCCTTGGGGGGGGGGAGTTTGAGGTGTGGAATGGAGTGTAGTCCAATCAGCTTCCATATGTAAATGACCTTGGAACGCTGGCCAGGACTGCACAAAGCAGCCAATGAACCCAGCCAGTGTCTTCTCTGGAGTTGGCAACCATCAGCCAACGTTTATCTGCCTGTCTGTCTTTACAACCCCCCCACACACACACACACAGCCTCTGCCTAGGGAGCAGCTGACATCATTCTCCTCTCCCAACTGAAAATTCCAACTGCCTTGGGGGGGGGGAGTTTGAGGTGTGGAATGGAGTGTAGTCCAATCAGCTTCCATATGTAAATGACCTTGGAACGCTGGCCAGGACTGCACAAAGCAGCCAATGAACCCAGCCAGTGTCTTCCGAGCACAATATAAGAACTCATGGGCACTCCATGAAATTGCTGAGCGGTCGGGTTAGAACAGATAAAAGGAAGTACTTCTTCACCCAAAGAGTGATTAACACATGGAATTCACTGCCACAGGAAGTGGTGGCGGCTACAAGCATGGACGGCTTCAAAAGGGAATTAGATAAGCATATGGAACAGAGGTCCATCAGTGGCTATTAGCCACAAGGTATAGATAGGGGATCTGGGGAAAGTGATGCTCTGTCTTCTTGGTGCTTGGAGGGGGGGTCAACAGTGGGAGGGCTTCTAATGTCCTGGCCCCACTGGTGGACCTCCTGATGGCTCCTGGTATTTCTGGCCACTCTGTGACACAGACTGTTGGACTGGATAGGCCTTTGGCCTGATCCAACATTGGCGTCTCTTATGTTCTTATGTGGCAATGCACCCAGTGGATGTGAAAATCACTAATGCACCCCACTTCTGTGAAGCCATCCCTCAAGCTGTGCTCAAGTTGCAAATGTCCCTTTTCCTTTGCAATAGAATTAGGTCTCTTAACTAATGTTCTATTGTTGGTGTTCACTTTCTAACTGCACTGGCATGTGCCCTTGGCAGTCATCAAAAACTAAAATAACTGTTAGGAGCAGTCTGCCAATATCCTAAAAAACACATTAAAATAAATTCTTCTTCTCTTATGCCTTCATTCATCATTGAATTCTAGGTTTATGGAGCCTTTCCAGACAGAACGTCTGGGCCAGCTCTGGTTCTTCTTTCCCACTTCTCCAACAAGATGGCTTTACAAGAATTAAAGTTGGCAAGAAGGTATACTTTATTATGCATAAT
>NW_015167534.1:1489905-1528614 GCF_001447785.1 Gekko japonicus | reverse complement strand
AAAAACACCGGCCAAAGTGCGTCTAATTAGAGCTGCACCAAAATAGAGACGTCGCGGCGGGATCCCACGGATCCCCTGAGCCGCAGCGCCGTTGCTCCCCAGCATGATCAGATGCCAGGGAGGAAGACGGTCAGGAGGGGGAGGCTGCCGAACTGCGCATGTCTGAGCATGCGCAGTTCAACCAGGAGCCGGGGATGCGCCGGCGAAAGAACGTGCCGGCGATCCCACGGCCAGCCTTGATGTGGCCGTCCCAGAAGAACCACCTCGGTAGGTGGTTCATTTTTTCTCCGTGTTTTGGGCAGAAGGGCCGGATCGGGGACGGGTGCGCAACGCTTCCCAGATGTTGCGGTGCGATTGCGCCCGTTTGCTCCGCCCCCGATCCGTCCCTCTCCTGGCCCAAAACCTCTCGTATGACCGGGGCCAATATATACTTTACTATGTTGTGATTATTAAGATGTTCTACTGTTTTTTAATCAGATTTTATATTATGACTTATGGAAACGGCTGTAAGCTATTAAAATGAATAGAAAAGGAAGCCTCTTAGGCTGCTTTAGGACATGACAATGTTACTTGCCATACTGACTAGTAATAGCATAAAAAAACAGAAAGATTTCTCTTCGAATAATGATACCAAAGATCACAGCTCATAGGAAATTTCACCAGTTCACCAGAAATTTTGGGTTATGTGCCAGAATGGAAACTGTAGCACCACATCTGGCATTATTTACTTTCCTTTATTATCCAATTGCTATAAAGAATAGAATGAAAAGCATTGCAGTACACTTTGCACATTAAACATGTTTTATACTCAGTAAAAATAAGACTTTGTGTTCTTGTGGGTAGTGTCGTGTGTGTGTGGTGCCATCAAGTCACTTCCAACTTATGGTGTCCCTATGAATGAATGACCTCCATAACATCGTATTGCTAACAGCCTGGCTCAGGTCTTGCAAACTGAGGGCCACAGCTACTTGACTGGGTCAATCCATCTTATGTTGGGTCCTCTTCTTTTCCTGCTGCCTTCAACCTCTCCTAGAATTATTTTTGTTCCCAGTCAGTCTTGTCTTCTCATAATAAGTGTCCAGTACCATTCTGGAAATACCTAAATTCCTTAGCCTTTTCTAGTATATTTATATTCAAAGACTAACTTCAAACATTTTCTTCAGCAAAGAACTCAGAGAAGTCAAATTTTTAAATGTTCATGCAGTGGAATTTAGTCCAATGAAAACCCATGTGTTCAGTGCTTCTTATTCCATGAATTGTAGATAACACTGTGTAGATAAATGAATAAAATGCACATACACTGCATCTCTAGCAAGCTACATTTAATTTCCACTACAAATATGATATTCATTCAGTGGCCTGGGTGTCACCTGTGGCTCCTCTGAGCACTGTTCCCCACTGTTCAATTTTCAGGGAAGTGATAATTGGCCCAGTATGGCTTGTGATTGGTGGGTGGTTCACAAAGTGAAACACAGCTGCTGCCAAAGAGACTGGAGGACGGGTAAGCTGTGAGCCTCTGTGAACTGTGGACCTTGTGCCAGGGATGGAAGTATCTGTTCTCTCCAACAACCCGCCCCCTCCTTCTTTGCAGCCTCATTCTAACATTCAGGCTGCTGCCATTTAGAGTAAAACTATCACCACAGCATCCACTTGGGAGAAGAGCAAGTTGGCCACAGAGTTTTGCATGATGGTGGTTTTACCTCCTATTCTCTACAGCCAGCTTGCTCTCTTTTGGGTCCCTTGGCAGTATTTCTCTCTCTCTGCTGACCTGCTATGCCTCATGCAGAAGAGAGAAGGGAAGGCAGAGGAGGAAGCCTTCACTCTATAATGGCTGGCTAAGGTTCAACAGCGATGGTGAGTGAGAACCCTACATGCTCAGAGATACTCTGGTAATTATATATTTAATATTAGAAGCTATACCTTATAATATTACATGTGTGTTTGCTGGGGAGGAGCACAGGGCATACAGTAGACATGTGGGTCTTTTGGTTGATGATAATTGTGAATGTGGTTCTCCATGAATCATGGACTGAAGACTACTGCACTACAGAATTCATGATAAAATATTGCCAAATTTTAGTCCTGTGATCAGTTCCAATTTTTAAAAATATTTACATTTTAGACCCAACATTTTCCAGTACATGTACTCCTCCCTTCAAGAACTGCAATCTAATTCTTGATATGTTTGTTGTTATATCAGAACCAGAAAATGATGATTTGCATTTGTCTTGCTTAACAAACTACAGACTGCACTCCTGACTAGCAGGGCAAGCGCAAGATGTAACAGCATAGTTTACTCAAACCAGGAAATAGCAAATTAGATTATCTTGTGAAAGTTGAGAAGGAAAGGGAAGGATGAAAGAGACGAGCCCAAGGATCTTCTAGGCTAATTCACATGGCTCCTTTGAGAAAGAACGGGATAAGCATGTAATAAATGGAACAATGGATACTGAGCACCAAATCATGGTTTAAACCAATTATTGCCAAAGTTTAGTTCTGTGATCATTCATTTCAAAGATAAACTTTTTAGATTCAACATATCTGAACCAAGTCCACTAGACAAATCTGTGACATTCTATGCAGATACACACCCTTATAAGCAAACTGACTTATAAGCCCATTGTTAGGTGGCAAATTTCCCAGTGAATTCCATTCAGACAATCTGCCATAACCTTCTGTGCTCTTTACACAAATGCTTGTAGGCTTAGCCCAGGCTCATCAGAGCTTGCGAGCTAAGCAGAGTTGGCCACAATCAGTACTTGGATGGGAGACCACCAAGGTAGACTGGGGTTGCTATGCAGAGAAAGGCAATGGCAAACCACCTCTGCTGAACTCTTGCCTGCAACGCCCCGTGAATGAAGTTGCCATTAAGTTAGCTGTGACTCAATGACACGTTCTTCTTCTTAGCAGGTTCTTAGTTCTGATCATTAGTGTTGATGCTGAACGCTGAACAATTTCTGAACATCTAACAGTTTCAATGCCAAGGTCAATGCAAAGACCTCTGAAGTCTGCATTCTCCTGCTGTACCACAAATGCTGCTTGAACTATTCTATGTGACAGCAACTGCAATGTAAGCACCTTTTTTCCTTCCTAAGAAGAACTGAGAAGAACTGAAGGCACTCATATCTATCTGCCTTGATTAAGCTTCATCTCTCAGTTCTTTGCTTTGAACTGTGAAATGTCTGGGGTGAGCAAGTTACAAAATAATACCTGCAAAAATATATCATCTACATACAATCCAAGAAACCAAGTATTTGTGTTAGACTATCAATTGTGTTTTCTGCATACAGTTAACATGCTGAAGAATGGAGAAATGTCTTTCAAAATACTCTGAAGCAAACATGTAGTCACCACATTAAAATAATGAAATCAATTGGTCTTCAGACTCAAGAAAATGAAGTGACAATATGTGCTGGAATCAGAAGCACGAAATTGTACAGGAATTCAAAATTCACCCACTACGAGCAGATTCTTTACTTTCAGCTGCATAGAATCATTCATCTTTTTTGCCTTTTATAAATGCCATTGGGAGGAGACTTCTCCAGGCCCACTGTTCCTTTACTCAAAGCTTTTAGAATTATGAATCCAAATGCACTGTGCTATGTCAGGAAGCTACTGAATCCTTTTAATTATCTTACGATACACAAATATTGTCTTTTAAAACTGGCACTAAAAATTCTGAACAAGTAGAAATCCCCATCTGTTCTGAGGCTACAATGCTACGCGTATTTTACATGGGAGTGAGTCCCACTGAACTAAGAGGAACTTACTTGTGGGCAAACATACATTGGCTTGGACTCTTGCTATATTATTACAAAAACTGTACATTTTATTACCCACAGTAAGTTCATCTGATTTCTGACCTTTCTTTTCCAGGGGCGATTTCTCACTAGAGCTGCCTCGCAACGCAACCACCGTTTGCCCCGTCACAAACATGTCAATTTCACACCCGAGGCTGCGGGGCTGCATTTTGACTCGCGGCTTCTCCCGATTCCCTCCACAGTTTTGTGATCCTGGTTTTTGAGGATCACGAAACTGCGGAGGGAATCGGGCAAAGCCGCGGGTCAAATGCAGCCCCGCAGCCTCGGGTGTGAAATTGACGTGTTTGTGTTGGAGCAAACAGTGGCTGCGCCGCGAGGCAGCTCTAGTGAGAAATCGCCCCAGCTGTAGTCTTCTTCAATTAGAAGCAGGACAGATTCACTGCCCATTTTGATGGCCAGTACATTCACCGCCCTCACTCACTCAGGTAGGCCATTCCACAAGGTACAAGTGGCAAGAAAGAAGGCTCTCAAGCATGCTGTTGCAAAATAAGCAACTACAAGGAGAGTGCTGACAGAAGGAACATTTATCTGGATTCAATTTTAGCTTCTTCATCCCCACTCATTTGATCACAGCATTCATATACTCTATCCAGGCCCGAGATAGCTCCCTTCTGAAGGTTTTGTAAATGACAGGTATAACTAGGTATCATCAGTGTATTGATGATGACACCCAGCTCCAAAGTTACAGATGATCACAGGGCACATAAAGGGTTGCTGGGGAAATGGGGGGATCCAATGAAATAAAAAGCAGAAAGATGTGACATTAGATAGGGAAACTGCACTGTGAAAACAGGATAATGAATTATTTATCCTTCTTTAAACATTTCATTATCATTTAAACAATTCATTATCCTTCTTTAAACATAAGGAAGGTTGAGGCTTCATAACTGTGGTTTAATTGCTGGGATTTTGGAAAATAAAGATATTCTTCAGAATATGCTTTTTTTCTGACCTTCACTACTGACAAAGTTGAGAAACAAGAAGGGTTCCATACCACTGTCTGAAACAGCTTGCAGCTGCCTTTTCTTGCTTTACGCAACCCGGTTCTCTGCTGAGCTAATGGAAAATAATGATTCTATTTTCTCTTTGCCTAAGCTTTAATTTCCACTCAATCCCTCACAGGTTTAAATCTGGAACTAGGTCAGCAAAGCATTCTGTATGTTTCTTGTTCCATGTGATTTGTAATACTGACCTATGCAGATTTTATCAGTACTTCTTTAATTGTGATGAAGAATAGGGTGTTTCTTCTGAGCTACTGTATGATGAAATTGATTCTAAATGATAGATTTGAATCTTTCTGTGTACTGAATGGGAGTGATTCAGAGTGGAGAGCAGAACGGCAGATACGCTATTTCATTTTTCAGGAAGAGAGGTGTAAATGTGACCTTTCAAACCAGGGATCCCCAACGTGGTCAGTGTGGGTGCCACAGCACCCGCCAACACCTTTTCTGGCACCTGCCAAGTGTTTTAGGAAGTGGGTAGTGCCAGGTAGGGCTTTTGCCCAGCAAGGCTTCTGATTGATGGCTGGAGATTTGATTGGCTATGCAGATTATTTAAAATGCTGATTTGGCACAAGGAACTGCACTGTGTGACTCAATTTAAGATGTAGCAGTCATTTTGTGGCCGGCTCCACCTCCTGTGCCAGCCATTTTGTGGCAGTCACTTTGTTGCTGTGCCCACCATGCCATGTCAAAATTCCAAATGTGCCCGCAGGCTCAAAAAGGCTGGGGCCCCTTGTTGCCAAAAGAGCTGCAGGCCCTTGGGAACAAAACCATAACAGAACTCTTAAGCCATCTTTTGAACATTCTCACATTGATTTATTCACAGCTGCACTCTATCTCACTTAACTTGGGCAGCATCATGCAGTGGTTAGAGTATCAGACTATGACAAAGGAAATTCAGGTACAATTTCCCACTCTGCCAGGGACAGTGACCTTGGCCCAGTCATTGTCTCAGCGTAACCTACATCACAGGATAGTTGCTATGAGGATAAAATGGAGCAGAAGAGAATGTTACAAGGCCATTTGGATCCCCATTGGGGAGAAAAGCTGGGTATAAATATCAAAATTATAAGTAAGTGTGGGTGGACTGATGATCGCTGAACACCAGTGACAGGGCCACAGAGATGTGCACATGGCAGATGGAATCTCCTAATCATACATTTAAGACAGCCCAAGACAGTCTAACACAGCCAGGGATCCAACATCTGACTGTAGCCTGTTCCGAATCTGCAGCTGGCTGCTGGTCTTTCTTCCTACCCTGAGGCAGAGTATCTAGTACGACCCTTCCCCCCCCCCATTTTTTCCCATTTGGAGGACCAGTATTGATAACCTTAGTTTACTCTCAAAAGCATTTGCCCCATTCTTTTAGGATTCAACAGCTGCATGAGTCATTGTATGGAGGTTGTCTGGGGCCAGCTTCAAAGCTTGAGGACAATTTGCACAGTTTCTGAGATTAGTATACAGTTGACAATGTGCTTTTATTCAGTAAGGGAAATAGCACTTGGCTGAATGACATCTGGCTTTCAGGAGCTGCTACATTCCACTTTGGTCTGGTGAAGGAGATCTACAGTGTATCTTAATTTTTACGGAGATAAGCAGTGGCATGCACGCCAGCTGCACTCCCAAACTGGTAGCTGTAGGCAGCATAAAAGGCACATGTCATCCCCTGCCTTTAGCTATTCTTCCTCTGCAATACACTCAACAGACATGCCGGGTCTGTTTCTTCCCCTCAGTCAGGCTATCAATCATAATTCAGTATCCCTGCCAATTTTACACCACTGTGATGGAAGCTGTAAACGACAACAATTTTGACCTCTTTCCAACCTTCTCTCCCTCTGTGCTCCCTTGAGGGGGCACAATGACTCCTCTTACCTCAGATGGTTTCGTGATGCACCTTCCTTTCCCTGAACACTGAAGGTCACCTGACTGGCTTCCTGCGGGCAAGCACATGCTGACTTTCACTATCACAGTCAAGCGTAAAGCCACAATGCATTTGGCAACAGAATCATTCACAAAACCTGAGGAAAAGAGATAAAGTACAATATTGTTAGTTTTATAATGTCACTTTTAAAAAGAAAAACAAGACTTTATTGTAAAATCACTGATGTAACAGAATGTGAGGTAAAGATTTCAGAAATCAGTGGATTTGAAGTACACCTTCAGGCTCTTCCATTGATCCTACACTAATTTCAAAGGCCTTTGGACCATATGTCAAATCCATTTAGAAACTGAGGAGAGTTTTAGAAGTTGTTTGTGATATACTACATGAGTCTGCTGTTCAATGGGGGGGGGAATGCCAGTGGATATGCACAGGGAATCACTTCAAGTGGCGGTCAGCCACCGCTTGGGATGGATTTATAGCCAACTCCTTATTTATATATTATTCACAAGAATCAAGAAACTATATGGCTGTTAATACTGATGATAGATTTATGGGCAAAACAATACTACTGTCACTTAACACAGACAATACATATCTTAGAGTGTAGTTACAAGTCTTCTTACATCAGAAAACAGCTACTTAAAAATAACTGATTAGAAACAGAAATACTAGCTGTTGCATGAGCAGAATATCTAAAGATATGATCTTATGACAACATACGCAGCAGCATAAATGCTTAGGTGACAAATCTCCTCTGATAGTAGCCAAGCTATCGGAAACAATCATCCTCCTTGCACAGAACATGGTTTCTTCCTCTTTTTACTTCATGTAGAGGATATATGGAAACCAAATGAGAAATAGTTCACTTTCTCATGCTGTTTTTACTCACCTGAAGCCATAACTTATTTGCTACACAACTGCTGACACTGCTCTATAACTGAAATACATACATAATGATTTCTTTCAGACAAAACAGCAAGGACTTTTAGGAAATGATTCTAATGTTATGTGAATTAATTTAATTATGGGAAAGGAGCAGAGAATGCAGACAGAAAAACAGTGTTGAACTTTTGCTTCCCTCAAAAGGAATGGAAGATAGGCGGATTTTCTGGGCACGATCTCACCGCCACATCTGGGAAGCGTGGCTCAACCGAGGCTTCCCGCAGAAGATGCTCAGCAAAAAACTAGTGCCTTGGAGGTACTAGTTTCCGGAAACCGCGAGGCAAGGGCGGGCGTCTTTTCATGTTTCTGGTGGCATCCGGCACCCGCCCATGCCCCACTGCAAAAAGGGGGGGTTTCGAGTTCTCCAGGGATGCGCACAAGCACCCAACAGGGCATGCGCATACTTTAGGTTAAAAAAACCAAAATACAACCCCGTTTTCCGTGCCGCACCTCTTCTTTGGCGCGTCGTGTAATCAGCACTTCCTCCCTAACCATGGGACCTCGCCGGGACCACGAGGGGACGCCTGATCGCGCAGTCACATTTTTTTTCACTGTGAGGCAAACAGCCATGCCTCCCCCCCCCCCCGCGATATCCGGCCCATGTGACCGGGGCCTCTGTCTTTTAAATTTTAATCCTAATGATCTTTTCCCATAGAGATAATGTTTGCAGGGTTAACAGAGCTAATCCAGAATTCCACATACTTAGCCTTTTGCAATGGAAAGTACACTTAAAAAAAAACAACAACTTCATAATACTTTTGCAAAGAAAAAGAAGAGATTGGATTTATACCCCGCCCTTCACTACCCAAAGGTGTCTCAGAGTGGCTTACAAACTCCTTTCCCCTCCCCACAACAGACACCCTGTGAGGTGGGTGGGGCTGAGAGAGCTCTTGACAGAAGCTGCTCTTTTTCAAGCACAGCTCTTATCAGAACTATGGCTTGCCCAAGGTCATCCAGCCAGGTGGAAGTGAAGCAGTGGGGAATCCAACCCGGTTCTCCCAGATTAGAGTCCGTGCACTTAACCACCACACCATACTAGGGAAATTCGGTTCATTGTACTTGCTGTGGCACTTGTACAAGCAACACAATATTTAACCCATATTCTGAGAGGAGAACAAACTGATGGAGTCACATGGATCAACAGCCTGCTGCCTCAGTACAGATACACTTGTATAGGCAGAGGCATGCATAGGGTCATCACAGTCCATCACCTATTCAGAACTAGAAAGGAATACTTCCCTAAGAGAGAGAACAGTTCCATGGTTCGTCTGCATTTCTTAACCAGCATGGTCTGTAGTTGCCTAGAACACATTTCCTGAGCTCAAGAAATGAATTACAAGATCTGAACAAATGCACAAGCAGCTCTTCCTATCCAAGGGCTTTGAGGCTTATGTTTCTCAAGCCTCTCCCTCAACCATGCAGCACAGTAAACTGTTTTGAAATCGAGGGATTGGGTCATATTGTGACTCAGTGTTAGGGCTTTGCATGCAGAAGGTCCCAAGTCTAATCCCCAGAATCTCCAGTTAAAAGAACCAGTTATTAGGTGATGTGAAGGGCCCTGACATGAGACCTGCGACCATGGAAAGATGCAGCCAGTCGGAGCACACAATACTGACCTTGACAGACTAGTGGCCTAACAGTATAAGGTAGCTTCACTGGGTGAGTCTAAGCCTTTGGATGAACCTCAAGTTTCCCTCTTTGCATCCAGCTCTGACTAGATTTAGCAACGGTGGAAGTGGTAGATAGGAGGTCCAGTACTACTGTAGGGTGTATTTGGTGCAATAGCTACAGAGTGTTCACAGACTCCTGATGACTTACCAAGAGTTTAAGAGCCAGAAACTTCAAATGCCACAAGTAGGCCGGTTCGGCTACCACAATACCAAACCACAGAAACTTCCAAAGGATTAAAAACAACTTAGATATGGTCTCTGTGCTGTGAAAACATTAGGGAAGACTTTTTCCATTTGGTATTTATTTTTATTTAAAACATTTATTAGGTCCTGTTCACACGCGGCGAGTTGGGCCAGTTGCGGGCCAGTTTGGAGGCGGATCAAAGCAGCGCGATCACACCACCACATCTGGGAAGCGTTCTGCTTCCGCCTCCAAACTGGCCCAAACCCGGGAAGAACCGCCGCAAAATGAACCACCTACCTCGGTGGTTCGAGTGGACGCGGCGCTTCTTCCCGGGCGTCTGATCGCCGCCGCTCCCTTGCGCCGGCTCAAGCCCGGGCCGGAGCCGAACTGCGCATGCTCCGACATGCGCAGATCGGCCGGCTCCCGGTTAGAGCCGTCTTTTCTCTCCGGCGTTTGATCGCGCCGGGGAGAAAAGGCGGCTCGGCCGGGGGATCCGTGGGATCCCGCCGAGCCGTATCAACGTTGGCGCGGCTTTTAAAAGCCGCGCTTTAAAGGGCTTTTGCCCTGCCGTGTGGCAGGGGCCTTAGAAGCCTTTCTCCCTTGCAGAACTCAAGGCAGCTTACCATATAAATAAAACACAACAAAACAATATAAATAAAACAATCATAAAATCACATAAAAGGTCACAATTTAAAACTCCAATTAGGACTGCCAATTAAGAAAAACTAAATCAGTCAAATGTAGTCCCAAATAAAATTGTCTTCAGCCGCCTCCTGAAGATTGACAGTGAGGGGGCCAGGCACACTTCCCTGGGGAGGTTATTCCATAATTGTGGGGCTGCCGTCAAAAAGGCCCTCCCTTGTGTCCCCACCAGATGAGCCTCTTTGACTGGTGGAACAGTCAGGAGGGCCTAGAGATGTGAAGGCCCGGAAAAAATCGGGGGTGGTGTTGTTGTTTTTTCATTTTTTTCTGAAAAATTGGAAAAATTGAAAAAAGAAAAGAAAAGAAATTGATTATGGAACGTTTTATTTTAACATGATGAATAAAACATTTTAAGACAAGGTGTTCAAATATTTTCCAAATCATTTCTAAAAAATATGTATGGTATCAGATTGATCTGTGCACTGAGGACAAGCAAGTCCTAGGTTACAAACTGAACTCTCCAATGCAAGAACAAGATACATTTTTTCTTTAGGAGGTGCTGTCACAAGAAAAGAAAAAGGTTTCAGTTTTGTTTTTGCATGTGGGTGAGTATTCTGTTTGTAATAATTGTTTGGATACACTATATTTTTATTATGCTAGTTGTGATAATTTCATGCCAAGTAAAAATGTCCAAAGTCATATTTTATGTTCCTAAAGTAACAGAATGACTTTCAATCTGGAAAAGAAAAAATAAGTGCTAATGTAGCATTTTTTTCAATTTTTCCGAAAATTTCAGTTTTTTCTGAGCTTCAAAATTTCCAGAAATTTTACATCTCTAGGAGGGCCTCTCCCTGCAATCTGAATTACCCAACAGAAACACATGGGAGAAGACATTCCTTCAGATACTATACTACCAAGCCAGGTAAGGTTTTAAAGGATAAAACCAACATCTTGAAGCAGACCCATAGCCAACACAGTTGCTGTAGTATCAGGGTCTTATGTTCCCAGAAGCTGGTCCTGATCAGCGGTGTAACCACAGCATTCTGCACTAGCTGCAGCTTCCAAACACTCTTCAAGGTTCAACCCCCCCAAGTAGAGTGTATTGCAACAGTCTAGTCCAGATGAAAGTAAAGCATATATCTCTGTGCCTAAATCTGCTGACCCAGGTACAGATGCCATTGATGTACCAGCTGAAGCTGTGGGGCAGAGCAGGAATCCCCAACATTATCTTCTGAAACTGACCCCCTAGATAGGACTAACACTATCCTAACATGGTACCCCTTAGTCCCACTGCTGTGAGGCAGCTCAGTAGCATACTGTATTCATTAATTTTGAAGGCCACTGAGAGATCCAGCAAAACAATCAGGGTCACATTGACCCTGCCTAGTTCTCAACAGAGGTCATCAACCAAGGTGACCAAAGCAGTCTCTGTTCTAATCCCAGCCTGACACCAGATTGAAACAGATCCAGAAAATCAGCCTTTTCCAAGAACCCCTTGAGATGAGAAACAACAACCCACTCTAGCCCACACTTGTCCAAGAATAGAAGATTGGAGACTGGCTGGAAATTTTCCAGCATGGTACAGGAGCTGCGGTGGCTCAAGTGGTTAAGACGCTGAACTGCAGGCTGTGGAAGGTCGGTAGTTCAGCAGTTCGAGACCTGAGTGTGCCGCATGACGGAGTGAGCTCCCGTCTCTAGTTCCAGCTCCTGTCAACCTAGCCATTCAAAAGCAAGAAATTGCAAGTAGATAAATAGGTACCACTTCAGTGGGAAGGTAATAGCGTTCTGTGCGCCTTGGTGTTTAGTCATGCCGTCCACATGACCACGGAAATGTCTTCGGACAGCACTGGAAACCAGAGATGAGCACCGCAACCCTAGAGTCGAGCAAGGGAACCTTTACCTTTACCTTTTACAGCTTGTGGAGGTTTTTTGCTTTAAAAAACTGAATCACTGCCTCCTTGAACATAAGCAGCACAACTCCTGCTCTCAAGGATGGATTTACCACTCCCACTTATGCATTCAGCCAGTCCTCCTGACAGCTTTTATCAGCCAGAAGGGGCATGGGCAGAGAATATAGGTGGTAGGTCTCACCGGTCCAAGGATCTTGTCCACATCCTTGGGTATTTCTGTTCCTCAGCATTAATACCTTCCATAAAAGTATTGTGATCTGGATAATTGAATTACTGTCTTCTATAACCCTGTATTAATTTTCCCCATACTTAAATTCCAGGACTTTAAAACATGAGAAAAAATAATGTTTTCCCCAGCTCAATTTTGTTAGCCTGTGTTTAAACTGAACAATTAATGTTTTATGCAAACTGGCCTAAAAGTAAACAACAGAAGACTCCTGAGAATAAAATAGAGGAAATAATAATAAAACTTCATTGCGCAAACAGGTAAAGTGCAGTTAAAATTCGCTTCCAGGTTCAATATAAAAGTTGATTGTCTGTCACAGTCAGAAATGACATATCTGGGCATGACTAGAATTTTTTCTTATACTTTAAAAATTATCTTCAGGTTCACTTGTCTGAAGCAGACAATTTACATGCTCTTCAGGAGAGCTCCCTGAAGGAATTTTAAATCAGCTTCCTTTTTTGTGCTTAATCCCGTTAAAATGAAGCCTTTGGCAAGCCATTAAAAATTATTCTCACCAGAACTTCATATTTTCTTGCCATTTTTTTATTCCCTCAGTTAATTTGACTAAAAACATGTCTATTGCTTCCAAACTGCATTAAAATCCTGCTATCTATTTTTAGCTTCAAGGTAGAAGAATAATTTTAGAAACATGTTTACACTTTCCCTTTTCTATCGGAACATAATAGACTAGTTTTAAAATGAAGGTTATTTTGGTTTAGTTTAACTCTATGATCTGTCCAATGGAGTTTAAATATAATGAAATCAAGCACATTGGTGTTGAAAAACCATGAGCTGACATACCAATATCGAGGACAATGAAATAATACTTTTATTATCAACATCATAGTAGAAGAATTCTGTGTAATACAAAAGTTCGCATAGCATAGTCTGGACCTCAGGTAGTCCTAAGAAAGGTACTGTTTGTCCTTTTCTAAAAATATATATCTTGAAGATAGCATACAGTATAATTTTTCCCAGGTCTTTTTTCAAATCAGAAAAAGACAGACAGCACAACAATAAGGGATAAGGTAGAGAAGGAAGGCAGGAGGAATGAGCAGCCCTGGATTAACCATTAAGCAAAATAAGCACATGCTTAGGGCACCAAGAGAAGGGGGGCACCACAGAGAAGGGGTTTTTTTTGCTTATATTGCTTACTGCTATTTAGTGTTAAAAATAAATTTCTTTAAAGGGTTTATATTTATTTATTTATTTATTATATTTAATACAGTTGTGGAATGTAGCCTGGAAAAAAACTAAATTTTTAACCTCTTATTTCACCTTCATCACTTATTGAGTCTTAATGTCAGTTAAGCAATGAAAGGGCCAAGGGGCACCATTTTGGGGCTGTGTTTAGGAGCTGCAGTGGCTCAAGTGGTTAAGAGGAGCGGCGGTGGCTCAAGTGGTTAAGACGCTGAACTGCAGGCTGTAGAAGGTCGGTAGTTCAGCAGTTCGAGACCCGAGTTGCCGCATGACAGAGTGAGCTCCCGTCTCTAGTTCCAACTCCTGCCAACCTAGCAGTTCGAAAGCAAGAAATTGCATGTAGATAAATAGGTACCACTTCGGTGGGAAGGTAACAGTGTTCTGTGCACCTTGGTGTTTAGTCATGCCGGCCACATGACCACAGAAATGTCTTCGGACAGCGCTGGCTCTTTGGCTTTGAAACGGAGATGAGCACTCCAACCCTAGAGTCGGACTCGACTGGCTTTTGAGCAAGGGAACCTTTAAGAACATAAGAACATAAGAGATGCCAATGTTGGATCAGGCCAAAGGCCCATCCAGTCCAACACTCTGTATCCCACAGTGGCCAGAAATACCAGTGCCATCAGGAGGTCCACCAGTGGGGCCAGGACATTAGAAGCCCTCCCACTGTTGACCCCCCCCCCCAAGCACCAAGATGACAGAGCATCACTTGCCCCAGAGTCCCTATCTATACCTTGTGGCTAATAGCCACTGATGGACCTCTGCTCCATATGCTTATCTAATTCCCTTTTGAAGCCGTCCATGCTTGTAGCCACCACCACTTCCTGTGGCAGTGAATTCCAAGTGTTAATCACTCTTTGGGTGAAGAAGTACTTCCTTTTATCCATTCTAACCCGACCGCTCAGCAATTTCATGGAGTGCCCACGAGTTCTTGTATTGTGAGAAAGGGAAAAAAGTACCTCTTTCTCTACCTGCACTTTCCCATGCATAATCTTATAAACCTCAATCATGTCACCCCTCAGTCGTCGTTTCTCCAAGCTAAAGAGCCCTAAGCGCCTTAACCTTTCCTCATAGGGAAAGTGTTCCAACCCTTTTATCATTCGAGTTGCCCTTTTCTGCACTTTTTCAAAAGCTATATAATCCTTTTTAAGGTGTGGTGACCAGAACTGCACACAGTATTCCAAATGAGGTCGCACCATTGATTTATATAGTGGCATTATGATATTGGCTGATCTGTTTTCAATACCCTTCCTAATAATCCCCAGCATAGCATTGGCCTTCTTTATCGCAGTCACACACTGTCTTGACATTTTCAGTGAGTTATCTACTATAACTCCAAGATCTCTCTCTTGATCAGTCTCTGCCAGTTCAGACCCCATCAACGTGTATTTATATTTAGGATTTTTGGCTCCAATGTGCATCACCTTGCACTTGGCCACATTGAACCCCATTTGCCATGTTGACGCCCACTCGCCCATCTTTGACAGATCCCTTGAGTGCCTCACAAACCTTTACCCTTTTTTAGGGCATTAGTTGGCCTTAATCCGGCCCTGGGAATGAGTAAGACATTCAGTGGCATAAGGCAAAAGGAGACACGAAGAAATGAGTGGAACAAGAAGAGCAGAGGGAAATAATACAAGAAAGCTATAGTGATACCCAAGGAATTCTCTGTGTCATATGACATCAATTCACTTCTGATTTATGGAGAGCCTATGAATTAATGACCTCCAAAACATCCTATCATTGACAGCCTTGCTTAGTTCTTGCAAACCAAAGGCTGTTGCTTCCTTTGTTGAGTCAATCCATTTCGTGTCTTTATCTTTTCCTACTGCCTTCAACTTTTCCTACGATAGTTGTTGCTGTTGTTCAGTGACTCTTGTCTTCTCATGATGTGACCAAAGTGTGATGGATCCAGTTTAGTCGTTTTAGCTTCAAGGGAGAGTTCAGGCTTGAAGGAATCATACTGAGATCAAATGGCAACATGCAATTTAGAAGTCTGATTAGATATCAAATGTGAGGCAAAGCACAAATGCTTATGTGGGCAGGTCAAATATCATGGAAAATCTCCTTGGGCAGTGGAAAATTCTTCAAACTACCACATGACTGGTGGAGATGACTGCTCTTTCTAGTTTTGCAAGATGTTTCATTAAACAGGACAGGCTGAATAATCTGGCCAGGTGACAGGTTCCACACGATGGAAACTTACCCTAATAGATGATAACAGAGGGTTACCACAGTCAGGTTTAAGGAAAGAGCAAGAGTCCAGTAGCACCGTAAAGACTAACAAAATATGTGGCATGACATGAGCTTTTGTGACTCACTGCTCACTTCTTCAGACGTTTCCTACACCACATTCATTCCCGTGCATAATTCTAGCCAAAAAGAAGCTACTGGCAGGCATGCCCACCATCATGGGAAACAGGTTGCTCAAGTGGTGGATGCACATTCAGGACTGTGCTATTATTATTAGTCTCTGGGCTGTCCAATATATATGGACATGTATGTTTGGTTGTATGAAGCTCAGTCTTAAATCAAAGGAAGAGATTTTAATTGCCCACAGGGCAACTTTATATGATCCCTGCAGAACTGGCTGCTCGAATCCTTTGCTCCACTTTATACTATTCCATCATGATTTGATGTGGAAATCTGGTCATCTGAATGGTGAGTTTTGGACTGACCAAATTCTATATAGTATTTACTGATTAGTATGGAGATCACCATTAGTAGTCTACATAGAAGAACTGCTGTGATAACATTGATATCTGTGCTTAAAATGGAAATAAGCAAGTAACTCATGCACAGTGTTGGGTCCTTATAACATTTGTGAACCACAAAATTCTTCACAGAAGATGGGTAGTAGTTGTCTTGTTGGTGGTTCCTGTAATCCTGCTTCTAAAATAAGGAGAAAAACGCCAATGAAATTTTTATCCCTTCCTCTTTCATCTATATATCTAATAGCGAAGGTGCCCCCTGTGTGCGGATATCTAAATCCGCACATCGGGGGCACCTGGGGGGCAGGGAGATATTCCTGCACATCTTGGCCGATCCCCAGATGTGCCGAAAAATCTAAAAACTGTAAAAAAAAACCTATAGGGGGATACTGAAATCCCAAAAAAAGTAAAAAAGCATCCCCTCCGCATGCACAGGGAACGCTCTTGGAACGGCGATGGCGGCGGGAGGGGAAGGGTGGGGGGAGAAGGCTTGGCTGACCAGTGAGGCCTCACCACCACTGCTGCCGCTGGCAGGGGAGGAAGGAGAAAGTTTGGCAGGCTGACGAGGCCTCGCCACCGGGGGGGAGGGACGGAGGGGGCTGGCGAGGCCTCACCACCACCGCTGCTGAGGGGGGAAAGGGGAAAACCTGGCGGGCCGGCAAAGCCTTGCTGACGCCACCAGGGGGAGGAGAAAGTTTGGCGGGCCAGTGAGGCCTCGCCACCGGGGGGGAAGGAGGAAGGGAGAGAAGGAGAAGTTTCAGCGGGCCGGCAAAGCCTTGCCACCGAGGGGGGAGGGGGGAAGCTCGCCGATGCCACTGGGGGAGGGAAGGTCAGTGGGTCAGCAAGGCGCTGCCGCTGCCGCTGCTAGTGGAGGGGGAAGCTGTCACGATTGCCCTGGCGGGGTGGGCACGGAGTATCCAAAAACACAGGCTGAGGTCAGAGCACCAGATAGGCAGAGAAACAAAAGCACAATCCAAAGTATCAGGTCACTTGCACAGTCTAAGGTTTACCGGAGATTGGCAGTCAGAGTTGTAAAGCCGAAAGCCGTTGTTCAGAGTCAGGTTACACATTCCAAGGTCAGGGAGCCAGAAGAACAATTGCAGTCTGGAGTCAAAAAGCCGAGGGAGTCAAGCAGGAAGTCAGGAAACAAGATGCAAGGTCCGAGGTGCAGCAATTCAATCATGTGATCAGTTGCCAGCACAAAGTGGATAGTGAAGAGGGCTTCCTTAAAAGCCCGTTCCCTGTGTCATTAATTACTGGCTGATTACTCAGTCCTGGCTCCAGTTAATAATCTGGACTCAGAGGACGCTTCCCACGCATGCGTGCTTCTCTATGCCTGGTTGTCAAATCCCATCTTCTTTGGTCTTGTAAATGAGCTACAGGTGGAGGGGAATCAGGGGGTGTGGAGCTTGTGCTCGGCTCTGCAGGAGTGGCTGCAGGTGTGAACCCTTCTGGTAGCCGGTGTTCATCCTCTGCAAAACCTACGTCCAGGGGTGCAGGGAGCTCTTCCTTGGAGGAGGAAGATGCAGAGTCCTCGGGATCAAGGTCCACTGGGTCAGGCGGCACAGTAGGCATGACAAAAGCTTGGCGGGCCAAGGTCAGGCCTCGCCGTGGGTGCTGGGGACGGGGGGGCAGGGGAGAAGGTTCACCTGCGGCTGCTTCTCCCGTGGAGCGTCTCCCCCCTGCACGAGTATCGCAGGTTCCCCTTCTTGTATTTTTATATTTTGGTTCTATTCATTTTGCAGAGTCTGACTTAGAAAGAAAGACTGCTTATGCCTCATTAAGCATTGGTAAAAAAAAGAGACTTTGTACAGAAAGTCTTGAATTTTCAGCTCAATAGGTCTTGATACATAGATGAAAGACAATTGAAATACCACGTAGAATATAAGTTCTTGAATTTCTGGCTAATGGATTCAAGAGCCACATGTGAGTTATTTCCAGAGTTGCACAATGGTAAGATATTATTTCTGGCATAAGCTTATTTGAAGCAAAACGCCAAATACTTACTTGGGTTCTCATATTTCCATCTGTAATTATTTCAATTATCTGTGTATGTTTCTTTAAATGGTTGGTAAGTGTCAGAAGAACAAGGAAGTGGAAAAGGGAGATGAGTGAGTGAAGTGATTGATTGGTGACTGAGAGTGTATGGGCAGAGCTAAGAGGTGTGTGTATGGAGAGAGAGAAGGCAGAGTGTTCAGTCAGTAGTCAGCAGCTGTCAGTTGTGGTCAATCTACACAGTCTGAGAAGCAGTCTTCTAATTAGAATCATATAGAAGTGCTGGGAAGATTCTATAGGAGGAAGAAATATACTTAAGGGGGCAATTTAGGCAAAATCTAATATTGTCAGAGTATTATAGGAGTGTGAAGGGGAAAAGCTGAATTAAAAGGGAAATATTTTACTAAGAAATTTACCAAAACATCTTGTAACCAATACACTTCCTTTACCAATAAAGTTTTATCTTGTTTATTCTTAACCTAGAGTCATTAGCTGTTTAAACTATAAGAGTCTCATCCTCAGAACCACATAGTCCAATGAAGGCACCTTAGAGCTTGGGCACAATACTGTAGGGAAGGTTAATTAAAGACTGGAATTATATTCCTGGTGGCAGCATTACATACATTGAGGGAGAGAAAGAAACAGCAAGAAATTTAAAATGACATCATACCTAACCACACAAAATAAAAGACAGGTACCATGATATCAACAGTGCTGTATGGCACAGGACAAGGGAAAGTATGCTTTGGATGCATACAGGTTATTTATCTCATATGTTAAATGGCTGACGTGTCAAAATCATGGATTCAAAGCAAAGTACTGGAAGAGAACTTCAGTTTTCAGTTATTTTTTCCTGCTTTCTTTTTACAAAGAATATCTTCCAAACTTTGAAAAAGCATGAATTGCCAATACCCTTGGCTATAAAGTCCATTTTAAAGGTTTGTTTGTTGAGTCATGTGCCACTCAGGTTAGGACGCATTTCGGGGCGTGTCCCTTCTTCCTGCTAGCCTTGTGAAAATTTAGAGTTGGATTGTTTCCCAGAAGTTTTCTCTGACCAGGGGTCATTTCCTGCAGGAGTGCACAGGAGCAGAGCTCCGGCAGTAAAGAGCCCAGGGGGAGGCAAATGCAACAAGCCACACCCCCTGCTCCCAGCAGCCCTCAGTCAGAGCAAGAAGCAGCCAGGTAAGTTGCAGAGGGCCCCCCCAGTCCAAAACAGTCCAGTGGCACCTTTAAGACCAAGTTTTATTCAGGTACAAGCTCTCTCTCCTCTGCGAGGACAGATCTGCACGTTTCCCCCCTCCCCAATAGCTAGGAATCCAAAACAGTCCAGCGGAGCCTGAGCGGTGGGTGTTGCCTTGTGACACACTTCTGGTGATGTCAGGGGGTGTGGCATCTGCAAATATGTTGTGCTAATGAGTTATGCTAATGAGCTCCTGCACCTCTTTTTCTACGAAATAACCCCTGCCTTTGACTAAATGCTCACGGCTGCGGAGTTGGGACAGCTTCCAATTTTTCAGAGGATAGGAATGCCACTCTAAATATTAATTTTCAAATACTTTTTCAAAGTTTGGAAGACATGCCTTGTTTAAATTCTTAGTCAAAGTTCTTATGAGAAACACTGTAACCTTTTGAGTTTTTCATGTATATGGCTTTAAATAAAAATTTGAAAAAATACAAACAAGCAATAGTTTCGTTAAATACTTTATGGTTGTATTTTGTTTTATCTTACTAACTCTTCCTGTGAACTCCTTTTGTTGCTATTCTTTTTACAAAGAGCTACAAATGCAAATATGGAACCTCACATGAATGCCTTTCTCAGAACCCCAGATTGCCCCAGATATTCATCCAGTGCAAAACATTCTAGAAATGTTCACATCCAGTCTGGGTTCCCCTCCTATACTTGAGAGCAAATGGCCAGGAAGGATTGTATTCATGCTGTGTGCACTTTGGACACCCCTGAGAAGATGATGATAGTGGACTCATTCCAAGACCAGGTGGCACTGGACATGTATTCTTAATAAATTGTCCCATGACAGAATCAGAAATACAAGATGCATCCAGAAGTATGAGTATACGATGCAACACTGAGGCCCCTGCCACACGGCAGGGAAAACACTGGGCAAAGCACAGCTTCTAAAAGCTGCACCAAAAAAGAGACGCCGCAGCAGGATCCCACGATCCCCTGAGCCGTGGTGCCGTTGCTCCCCGGCACGATCAGATGCCGGGGAGGAAGAGATGAGTGGGAGGGGGAGGCTGCCGAACTGCGCATGCTCGAGCATGCGCAGTACAGTCGGGGGCCGGGGATGCGCCGGCGAAAAGACGCGCCGGCGATCCCACGACCGGCAGTGATGTGGCCCTTTGGAAAGAACCACCTAGGTAGGTGGTTCTTTTTTGCTGCGGGTTTTGGCCGGGAGGGGCGGATTGGGAACGGGCTGGGAACGGGCGCAGCACGATTCCCAGATGTTGCTGTGGGATCACGCCCGTTTGCTGCGGCCCCGATCCGTCCCTCTCCCGGCCCAAACAGTCTAGTGTGAACATGGCCTGAGTTACTATAATATGGGGTTGAACCATTAAGGAGGAGGTTCTGACTTGCTTTGACTAGAGATGGGCCAGAAGACTTTGTATTCAAATTCTTGTAGGTCATTTGGTTCACAGGAGAATCTCAAGTTCTTCAGCAGAGCAGGTCAGGATGGCATCAGAAAAAGTTATATTCCTCCACAGGCTGATGTTGTTAGGGGATCCAGGCTGATGAGGAAATCTTTCACTCAAGCAGCTCTTTTACATAGACCGGAAAAATAATAAAAATAGAACTGCTGGTTTACCAAATCCAAAGTATATCGCCCTTTTTATGTGCCCTCATTTGTTGAGAAATTCCAAACGAGAATTACAAAAACTTAAAACAGCTGGTTTTTGAATGGCAGAGAACCATAGCCCAGTGGGCTCCAAGTGAAAGAGCTCTGGAAAGTCCAATAACTCTTTTAAAATATTACCATTTTGCAGCCTGAATATGGAGGCCTTCATGGAATTATAGCAATCTTCCCACTGCAATATGTCCATCCATGGCACCTAGACCCTGAGTTATTCCAACTATAGTGTTTTGGAGAGTGTTAAAAACTATGGGTCTTAGGTCCATTATGGATCTTAGAAAGGGCATAACAGCCTTCTCCTTGCAAAGTGGAAAATCTTTGGAGGCAGCCTGCGGGAGCAAGCACAGTCCCCTGGCATCTTGGCAGATGGATTAGGGTGGCTTGGTGGGTCCCTCCTCCTGTCTTTACCAGGAAGGCCTAATGGGCTGTGGTTGGTTTCCCTGTTTAATCTCTCCTTCACTCTGCAGGGCTGATGGTTGTGCCTGACTGGGCTTGATTAGCAGGGGTGAAACTGGGAGCTTGCCACATTGCTTCTGTCAGCAGCAGCATCTTCCCAGACATAATAAGAGCAATCTCATTGCTTTCACTGTCTCTGTTCTGATTTTTTTCCCCTAATGAACCAATATGGGTTACCTGGGTTTTTAAAATCTGAACCACTTAAAACATTACTGTTTGTACAATTAAAATGCTTCCTGCAGTGGGATTTGAAATGTCAACACTACGTGTAATTTCTGACAGAAAGAAGTCACACAAATTTAGGTGAGTGCTTTTTAAACCAGTGTGATTTGCAGTGGAGTGTTACATTTTCTCTTTATTTGTGCCTCTTTGATCAATGAAAATAAAACAGATATCTTATCTCATTATTCTGTCAAGTAAAAAAAAACACCCTCTGTATCTTTTTACATTTGCACTACATGCCTTCTTCTGAAAAGATTCATTTATAGCTCTCTCACTGTTTACAGTTACAAACTGTGGACAGCAGTGGAACAGAATCTGTTGAAGAGAAAACTGTCAAGGAGACAACTCAGTGGTCTCCCATCTCTGTAATAACGGCAACCAAAACCAGTACATTTTAAATGTGTTTAGAAATAAAGAGAGTTACACAATTAGCAAATTTATTTATTGAACAGACCTAGTGCTAGCACCAAAGCCAAATACTGTGAGTCCAATGTGTGCATCTCTCTGTGGACCTTGCTTAGTTTAATAATCTCTGAGAATGGCTAGTGCCACAAATTCCGCAGGATTCCCACTCCACTGAAGTGAATGGAGGTACACTCATGGATGCCCCAGAGTTCTTTGCGTGCATCCAAGCCTCCAAGAGTTCTGCTTTAATTAAAAAAAAAAAATAGCTTAGCTTTCCCAAGGGCAACAACTAGAATACGCCTGCTCTGGTATACAAGCTACATTACCATGCATATGGCACTAAAAGAGATGAAGTGCAGATTACCCTTATGCATCATGAGGTTCTTGGATGCTCTATTTGTTTAGAACTTACTTTGGGCAATCAAAAGCTGGTAAGATTCTTCAGTGCACATGTATACCCTGGCTGAGCCTCCTCACCACAGGGAAAAAGTTTCATCTAACCCAGTCTACACCACATTTCTCTGAATTTCTCTGACACCAACATCAAGAGTGAATATCTCATTCATTTATACTCTGCTTTTCTCCCCAGTAGGGACCCAAATCATGTTCCCCAGATAATTTTGTTTCTCGCAACTTCACCTCTGTGAGGTAGATTAGGCTGAGAGGGTTTGACTGGCCCAAGGCCATCCATCAAGCTTCCAAAGGACAGCTGAAGGCCAAATCTCTACACCTATAACCAGATACTAGACAATAGGCAGAATTATGTTCTGAGCCTAGATTTCTTTTTGTTGACTAGCCAACTTCTGCCTCCTATTTTCTGTTGCTGTCCAAACAAAGCTGTATTTCTTGAAACTGGTGATGACAAAACTTGTGGGATCTGCACTTAGTGCACACTTAACATTTTCAGACTAAAGATATATCTTTTCTCCTGAAAGCAAAAAAAAAGTTGCTGAAGAGGCAGGGGAGAATATTTTTGTAGGAAAAAGCCCCGAAGTGAAAAGGTGAAGCACTCCCCTCCCCTAATGTTTTTTTTTGGGGGGTAAACAAAGTTTTATTATTTTCCAGTCATAGGTATTCCACATTTATCCATTAAAACTTTTCTTTCAAGCATACATAAACAATTACTTACCCTATAACCCATACTCCATCCCCCCTCCTGTGGCTTCCCGCAATGCTTTCACCCCCTTCCCCTTACTTATATATGTTTCATCAGTTGCTAATATCATATTTCTAATCTCTTTAAAAGATAACAACTTTTTGCTTAGTATTGTTCTAAACATAATAATTTTTTTTTCACATCCCAGTTCTTTTCCAGATAGTTCTTAAAGTCCTTCCATTCTTCAAAAAATTCTTCGTCTTCTTTGTTGTTCAATTTCTAATGTTCTGCTGCTCTCAAGGACACACTAACATACAAATAATCATGTGTCCTATCTAGTGTACACTCACATCTCCGTATTTAGACCTGGAACAACAGCTTTAGAAGCCTCCTCTTGAGAGTCCAACGGGATAAAGAAATTAAATCAAATTTGCTTTAAAATGAAATACGCTATATATGAGGATTAACTACTTCCTCTGAATTTGGACACAAAGGGAGGAACAGAGCTTACCTCTGATGCATAGTGAACAATATATGTTGCAGCTACTGCATGGCTACAAAGAAGCAAAATGTAACAGTGAAAGAAAATAAGAATATCTTTATTTCCGCTATATGTTTATTTCTGTGTCTGGCTTGCTTAATAAGTCAACTATTTAAATAGCTTTTGAATACTTTAATTGAATTTGACACATATATGTAATTTATATTCTTGTGTGCTACTTTTACTACTTACTTCAAGACCATTTGCTGCAAAACTGGCTCAGTGCCCAGAGCAGGTTATTTATGGCTGTTAGCACAAGATTTTTTGCACTGTTAAGGAACTTAAACATGAACTGCAAAAGAATCACAATTCTTATAAGCACACTATATAATAAAAGCCCCAATGTGAATGCCCTGTAAAAGAAATTGGAATTGCCCTGTTTGAGGAGGAAGAGGATTAGACAGATAGCCACCAATTTCCCTTTCTCAGAGTGGTGATTAACATAGTCTAAGAACACTTTCCTGGGAGTAAGCCCCATTGAATAGTAGAATTCAGAGTAGACCTGTTTAGGATTGCTCCTTAGGCTTATTTTTTAGAGCTAGACACATGCAAACTAGGGTGATGGAAAAGGATAGTTAATCTGTGATTATCTGTGCAGTACTTGCACATTTCTTTCTCTATGCACCTATGGGCAGTGTTCCCTCTAAACTGAGCTAGCTCACAGTTTTGTAGTCTCCAGCTCACACCTTTTTGTCTTAGCTCAGGAAGGATGGCTCCAGAGCTAATTAATTTATTCAGTAGCCAAATCGCTTGCTCACAACTTTAATGCCAGTAGCTCACAAAGTAGAATTTTTGCTCACAAGACTCCACAGCTTAGAGGGAACATTACCTATGGGTATGTGCATAAAACCTTGCTTGCATACACAAATGCCCATTGGGTTGGGATGAGAGATTTCTATTGCTAACTGAGCTGTCAAAGGCTAATTAGTTTAGTTATCCAGTAAACAGTAATATTGCTAACCTCCATGCCAATCACAAAAGAACTAAAATCAGGCCAGCCACTGTCAAGATTTCTACATACTTGTGGGGAATCCCAGGTATGCAGAAAAGTTAACCAAAAGGAAAAATAAAAGAATTCCAAAAATCAGCCTGATGAGGACTGAATGAGAGCCAAAGTGGCCCTTACAATAACTGTGAGTCTGCCATAGGGGCCTGCAGACACATTTAGGCTTGGGAACTCCTTTTCAAATTGCCACAGAGACTTTGTTTGGCCCAGAACTGTGGCACAGGGAGAGGAGGAGCTCCTGCCTCCCCCTGTGCTGTTTTCCCAAGCCAAAAGGGTCAGTGGGCATTATTTGCTCCATTGGAGGGGCTCCACATGCACTGAGGCACTCCACATGCACTGAGGCACCCCCTCACCCACTGCCACAGTCCCAGGCTAAATTGGGCTCCGAGGCAATTTTAAAAGGAGTTGCCATTGGGAACACCACAATTCAATGTGTTTGTGTGTGTCTCTGTGGCAGACTTGCATACCATCTAGGTTAGCTCTAAGCTCCCAGAAGCACAGAAACTTTGGCAAGGTTGAGAGTTGGTTAAAGAAATGGGAAAGTTAGCTTGTTCAAGCCTCTCAGAGCTTTTAGAGGGGGAAATCTGGGGGCAGACTGCCAAATTATTCCCCCATCCAGCAATTCCTCATGGGGCTGTTCCCTCAGCCTTTACATCTATGACTAAACAGTGTCTTGTGGCATTTTAAAAATAAATAATAACAAGAAAGGTTAGTATTTGAGATGCCCCAAAACTCTTAGATTAATGAGGCCCTATCTTTGGGAATGTATACATACCTATGCAAATTAATGGCCACCATGTCCAGAATTGTATCCTTAACAACTTGATTCTCTGACAGGGAACTTCTCGCATGGTACAAAACTGATAGCACAGTTCCAGATCTAGGGAAGTATGTGGGTTTTCCATAAGCACCCACATGCAGATTAATTGGCTGTAAATAGTTAATAACCAGTTTTCCTAGCTTCTGGGCCAAAAACAGTAGTAAAAATTCAGGCCAGGCCAGCTGTATTTAAAGGCACTGTAAGGGATGAGGGCTGAATGAGCCTATAATTTACTAAGACCTGATGATTGGGTCATAAATTTGACAGGATCCATCCTTGGAGGAGGAAGGTAGCCTGGTGGAGGTAATTGCTGGCAGCTGCAAGCCTCGGTTATCTCAAGGGAGTGGCAGTAGCCCAGATCAGGAGATGCTGATTACCTTTCAGGAGGCACCAGAGTATCCTTGGACATGAGTTGACAAGCTGCCTCAGGAGATGGAACTGGATTCTGTTCTAGGTGATTCGCTACTGAACTGTCTAAGAGGACTTCTCTATTTAGAATTGCCAACATAACTTTGCATTTTAAATGTTTTATTGCCAACTGCTCATAGGTTGGATGATTTCTGCACTGCATACATCCTGAGTGTTTGAATGTTTTTATTCAATTAAATGAAATAAGCTTTTTAAGGATATTTGCTGTGTGCTGAGAGTTTCCTGTCTGATGGCTAGCTGCAATCTTATCTATTGAAGCGAACCCCAAGGTCAGTCGGACCTGACAGGCACATATAAGCCGCAAGATCAAATCAGAAGCTGTTTCTTGATAATGCCAAGATAGTATGCATTATTTCTAGTATACCTATTGTTTGTTCACTGAATCACTTGATTGGCTAATTAGCACCTTAGTGTGCAGACTCCGCTGAATTCCTTTCACTGGTGTCTAAGCATCTTTAAGAAAATGTTAATTTAGTTAATTAGATGCCAAGGGGCAATACATAAAAGCAAATAATTTACTTCCCTGAATTGTTTGGTTTTGGAGCATCAGAATTATTTGGAAGAACTTGCAAGAAATAAGTTACCAAACTGAGAGTGCAGTCCTGCACAGAGTTACTCGGTCTAAACTCATTGAAATCAATGTTCAAATAGCCTAAATTTTGCAGCAGTGCTTCAGAATCAAGCTGGTGTATGCTGAAGATCAAAGAAAAATATGCACTGATCTTTTAGAACTTATTCATTTCAACGAGAGGGAAGATAAAAAGAAGTTAATAGAACCTTATTTGACAGAATTAATTAATGTAGAAATTCACAAAATGCTTTTCAAAACTCATTTATCCAGGCCGGAAGATACCTCCATTGCAGTCTTTACATTTCTCAGGGAAATGAAAACATGACTTCAACAACTTGACCCAAAACAGTGACATAACTTATGTAAGACACCTTTGTAACATATAGGTGGTTAAAAGCTGGTTTAGTTTGCCCTTTCTTCCTCTCCCTTTGCTGAGATATGAATAATTCTGTTACTGTCTTACAGCATGTGAGGGTAGAAGGAGAGTGCAAACCACAACAGAGCAGAGGATGAGACAGAAGGTGAAGAACTATAGTATAAACACTAGAATGGAACCTAGATGAGTAAGTCTGACCTTGACAGCCACTGGTGCACATACCACTGAGAAATAGTTCCTATATTAAAAAAAATTCTTGATATTGAGCAAAAAATCCATGTCTTCCTTTAAGCAATGTGCTTTTTTTAGTATAAGCAGTACTGCTACAAATTAGATTCCAAATACACATTATGCCCCTATCTTCATTTCAAGGAAGAGATATATAAGTATCCTATTTTTGATTTTTCTAGTAATTCAATGATCCTAGTCTGACTATGAGCAGGTCATATGTCAGGGCCGGGGTCTGAGTCTAACACAACAACCTAACAATTCTGATAGCCTTATGAGCGAGTCGCAGGCATCTTATATAAATGCATGCATACAGTACATACAAGGGGCCACTGGAGACAATCTGTAGATATGAGAAAAGTTTCCTAAATCACTTCCACTCAAGGAGACACATAGTTAAGACTCCAGGCAAGGAGACTCAAATGAGCATGACAATAAAAAAATGAGGAGCAAACAGGGGGGGAAACCGTTGAGTGTGATAGAGCCCTCTTGACAGTACAGACGACGTTCCACTCATCTCATCTGTTCAGCTCTTCTGGGTTTTTTCCATGATAAACACAGAGATCATTATCACACTTAAGTGATCTTTTCACAAAGTCACCGCTCAGATTTAAAGGCATACCAGAACTCATGTTAATGAGCCTGAGGGAAGGATCTTCAGGCTTGCCTGCTCTTCCTTTCCTGCCGCCACCCATCGTTCATGGCCATCTAATGCAATCCCTAATTTTCCAATTCATATGATCTACCAATCTATGGTTTGGTTTTCTTTGTAGACCAGGATCAAAATCACCATTTGGAATCCTCTTGTGCAAAGAAACAGAAAACGATGGCTTGCTGATTCCAGGGTTGACCACGAAAACAGAAATAACTCGATGTCTGGCTGTTGAAGAGGAAGCATACAAATCTGAGGATTCTCCATGCTTTTTCTTGCAGTGGCAAACTATGATTCATCTGTGATCAAATCATGCTGGAGCCACTAACATCCAAGGATGAAATTCTCCATCAGCACAAACTTGTAGACACACACAACACAGTCACTGTGCAGAACAAAAAGTGGATGATGGATGGAGGCTTCCAAATGCATTCTTCTTAACCAGGAGATGGGAAGAAAGAATCAAGTAGGGAATCAGAAAATCTACACAACACAAGAAGATTGCTGTACTCCCAAGATTCAGCCAGAGTAACAGCAACCCAGATGTACACAAGGCTCCCAGCAACTACATTTCTCCTTCATATATTAAAAACAAAAACTCTACATAATAGCGCCAAAATAAATATTAGTTGGATCAGCCATAAAATTAACCTGATAACATACAGTATCTGGACCTGAGGTTGGGGTGGGGGTACCTGAGAATCATCCAGATTAATTCCAGGCATACCATTTTTCACCAGCTATCTGGAGGGAAAGCACAAGCAATTGATAGATGGAGAGGAAATGTCCTTTCTAAAGCCGTGTTTTTCCAGTCACCTTCCAATAGCTCTAAGTGTGAAAACCTGTTTCTGTGCATGGTTCACCATTACTAGATTGGATGCTACATCGTTCAGATATGATAAATCATTAGACAATACTATTCAGTTCTTTCTTAATCATGGAATGAAAAGCATTTCAAAAAAATAACAAATGAGTGCAGTAATTACCATGATTTCCATTTTTACATTCCAGATTAAAAAACAAAACAAAACTATTTGCTCCCACAATCTAATTTAATGAAACTCCCAACTTCTGTATATAAAGGAAATGTCTTAAAGTCATTTTTATCTTTTGTAGATTTTAAATAATCTACATCCTACATATGCACAAATTTAGTTATTAAAATGGTCCATCGTTTAAATGATGCAGTTAAAGTAAATAAAACTGTTTTGTATGATTTTTAACAATTTATACAAGGCTAAAATTGATTAGAGATAAGAGCCTGCTGCCATTAAGCCTCCATTCTGCTGGTCTCTCTCTGTCCCCCTCCATCATGCATTTGTGCACCTCTTGTCTCTGCCACTCACAAGGGTCCCCTAAAGCAGAGTTCCAGACCAGTTTGCAATATGAGAGAAAGAACAGATGACTGAGCAGCACAGGAGACACCCAGCCAGACTGCATTAGAAGCCTGTAAGGCACAACAGCAAACTCAGAAAGATTTTGAGCTAGCCAAGCACTGAAAGCTTTTACACAACTGTTCAAAGTACTTCAGCTCATCCAAGGTGCTCTCGGCACAATACTCTGTTCTCCTACCTAACAAAGAAATGAACAGTGACATCAGCCTCTAACTAATGAAATGTTTTCTATAACACGGCTCCTGGCTTGTACCACTTGCACTAGCTACTGGTGCTTTAATTCTTGCTTATGAAACTAGGACTACCTCTGATTTATCTCCTCTCAGGACACTTTCCTAGCACTTATTTGGAAAAGCTGTCAAAACAGGAACTTCACTCCACTTCCAACAAGCAGTTTCATGTTTGTCGAGCTCACGTGAATTCCCTGCTTATTTTCAAGCCTGCGAAATTCAAATCCTTTGTTTCTTGTTACTCCTCTAACTCTATATCTGAAGATTGCAATAATTCCCCAGTTTGTGCTCAGTAAGCAGATCTTGAGATATTCTGCTCTGCTCCATATCTCTATAGAGATATTCTGCTCTGCTTCAAGTTGCCTTGCTCTACTTAGCTGTGCGTTCAACAGCTGATTCTACATGCTACTTCTTCTCAGAGATCTCTACTTTGATTTCTTGGGAGGCTTGGAGTTCTCAAGCTCACCCACCAACTCCAAACCTCTCAGTTTGTGCATGGCTGAAGGCTAGCAAATATCTGGATACCTGCTCCCTCAGACAGCTTCCCCACTGAGGGGAAGCTGTCTGAGGGAGTCTGCTTTCTCTCTTGCCCCAACCCTCTCTCTGAGCTGTCTGCTTTCTCTCTTGCCCCAACCCTCTCTCTTGAGTTTACACATTGCACAAATGTGCGTAGGTAGTTGGAATAGTTACATTTGTTGTGGACATTCTAGTATTTGGTGCTTTCTGAATTTTTAATGTTTTTCTATGTGAGTGTATTTTTTATCCTGCTAATTAAACTACCACCGTTTTCCAGTTCAGATTTCAGTTCTTTTTTCAAGACTTGTCTAAATGATGTTCATATAAATGTGATGTATCTCATTTACAAAAGTCTTCAAATAAATTCAGATGCAAATCCTGATCCATGTAAGAACATAACACACCAAATTCTACTAAATACATCCTTAGTTTATTAGCCATATGCAATAATGTACTTTGTTGTGTCTTTGCAATTGCTGTTTGCACATACAACCGGCATGGTATAGGCCTCCAAGTTAAGTGATATAGTTTATCAACATTACTGTTTTTGGAACACAGAAGTTAACAAGTTGAAGTTATTTAATTCATTACTATGTTTTAGTTTAAATTGATTTTTATTTATATTCATTTGTAAAGCTGTTTGGTTACAATTTTGCTGATTGTATCAAAAACGTAATAAAAATTTTATTAAAAAAACCAAAAAACCCAGCAACCTGTAATCTAGAACTTAACCAAAACTCACCAATGAAATAGTTGTTTCCTAATTCAAGCATTTCTTCTGTCAGGACAAGTCCACCCATTGCTTGGAGAAGAGTAACGCTTGTGGCATCTATCAGCGAACATTGTTTAAACCTTTCTGTTGTGACTTTCCATAACAAAATAAGGGAAGCTGTAGCATCTTGCCTTATACTAAAAGACAAATAAGTTAAAAAGAGAAATATCAAACAGATGAAATTTTTAAAAATCTTAGTATACATCACTTAAAATGCACAAAAAGCAAACATATGTAAGCACAGATCCAAATCCAAAAGACACCAACTGTAATGCAAATAAGCTACTATTTTAATGCAGTGCATTCTCCCCATAACTGGACACTTAAATGGGTTAGAGGAAAGTCCAAGAGATGAAGAAGAAGAAGAGAAGAAGAGATTGGATTTATACCCCGCCCTTCACTTGGAGTCTCAGAGCGGCTTACAAACTCCTTTCCCTTCCCCTCCCCACAACAGACACCCTGTGAGGTGGGTGGGGCTGAGAGAACTCTGACACAAACTGCTCTTTTTCAAGGACAGCTGTGCCAGAGCTTGTGACTGACCCAAGGTCACATCAGCAGGTGCAAGTGGAGGAGTGGGGACTCAAACCCGGTTCTCCCAGATTAGAGTCCGCACACTTAACCACTACACCAAACTGGCTCTCACAGATGCACTCAGTCAAAGACTATTCAGGCAGGTCTTGGGGTTATACTTGCAAACCCAGAAAAAGTCACAGAGGAAAGGAATTTACCCTCCATTCAAGCCAGATGTCACTAGCGTCACAGGTTTATTATTTATTTATTATATTTATAACCCACCCATCCTGCAAACAGGCTCAGGGCAGCTAACAAAGTGGTACAATGTACCTGATTGGCATAACCATAAAAATTTTAAACTACATAAAACACATACTCATTCATATTACATAATTTAACAGTTAGCAATAAAGTGCTTGCAGTACTAAAGATTAGGTGGCGTGCTTTCCAGATCTAAATCCACGTTGTTCATCCGATCATCATCCCTCGAGCCGATGGGCCTAGCGATACAACTGGGCCAGTCCTAGGATCCAGAAGTTCAATAGGATCATTGATGGTAACAATAGTGATCTGGCTGGTTCTGGCTGACCTGTTATGGTGTCATGAAATGTTCACCAAAAAAAAATTAAATGCCAAGGGCAAAATGGTAGCAATATATTGCTGTCAAACTGGCACTTCTGTGACAAGACTGAAATATCAATGTCACTTATACAGCGTTTGGGGAAAGGAGAAGCTATCTACTGCTGGTAGATAGTCAGATGTACTGGGCTGGTAAGAGAGTCTGGAAAGCTGAGTAAATAAGAATCCAAGAAGATAAGAGACTGAGAGGCAGTAAATTTGACAGAAGTAAGACAGAACCGAAGGCTGGCTGAGAATTAGAAACTTGGCACAAAAGAGAGAAGCAGAGGATGCAAAAGGCCTCAGTAACTGGAGAAGGCAGAGAGTTGAAAAGAGAAGATACTTTGTGCCCGGCCTGCCAGGAAGTCAGTAGACAAGGAAGAGTGCTTTTGAGGCAGGAGGATTGTGGGAAAGGGAGCCAAAACGGAAGCAGAAATGGCTAAAATGTTATCAATTACTGAACTGAATACTATCTGAACAGAAGAAAAATCTGTAACCAGGGGTCGTTTAGTAGAAAAAGAGCCAGGGGAACTCATTAGCATAACTCATTAGCGTATGCCACACACCCTGACATCACCGGAAGTGTGTCATAAGGCCACACCCCCTGACATCACCGGAAGTGTGTCATACGGCCACACACCCCGCCCCCAACGGTCTCGGCTGCCGCCGGCCTTGCAGCTCCACTGTCGAGCCCCATGAGGGGCCTGGTGGTGGACCTGCAAGGCCGGCGGGAGTGCAAGGAAGCCCCGCGAAGGCCCTCCCTGGCCCCAGGCAGGCAGGGGTGGGGAGAGGCAGGGAGGAAGCAACTTACCCTCCCTCTTCTCCTGCCTCCTCCTGGCTGAATGAGGGCCGGAAGCGGGGCGGCCAGAAGCAGGGGGCGGGGCTTCGTCATGTGCCCCGCCCCCCGTACCTCACCCGGGGGAACTGCGATCCCCCGCGTTCCCCCCAGAAATGACCTCTGTCTGTAACTATATTTCAGATTAGCAGAAGCTGCAGTGCATATCCAGTAGATTATTTTATATGTGTTTATTTACTTAATTTATAGCCCACCTTTCTCACACAATTCAGGACAGATTCCAAAACACAGTAAACAGTTCAATCAGCCAGCACAATGCAATAAAACCAGGATTACAGAAATCAGGAAACAGTGCAATTAGATAACTGCTTTAGGCATCAGATACCATAAACAATACTGAGAGTAGATTACAGTACTAAAGGACAGGACAGTAAAAGGAAGATGATGCATACAATAAACATTGCAATGGACTTCAATCTTGTTCCTTTTTAAAAGCACCTTCCTGGACTGTGCAATTATATCACAATTCTGATTCTTTTATAAAAATGCCCTCTTGAACACTTCTGTATGGCTACAATGCTGACCATATGGGTATCATTCAGGTACAAATGTTTCTATACAAAAGCCAATTACATTTTCTTTCTATTATCATGGAAATTTCTGAGAAGGCTAAACCTATGTCTCCATTAATAGTGACCTCCCTTAAAAATTGTAGCATCAACTAGTGATATTCAAACCAAATTAGTTTATAAACCAAATTCATCCCAATTATCTGAGGTGGCCTTTACTGCTCTGTGGCTTCTTTTACAAGTATATACATGTTGATGGGTGAATAATATGTTTCCACTTCCCCTCAAATATGTTTATTATTCTCCTTTCATCAGGAAGGCCTCTCCTAGAGATCTGCTCTCTGTCACTGGCACCAATGTTCCCTCTAAGCTGTGGAGTCTTGTGAGCAAAAGTTCTACTTTGTGAGCTACTGGCATTAGAGTGGTGAGCGAGCAATTTGGCTACTTGCATAAATTAGTTTGCTCTGGAGCCATCCTTCATGAGCTAAGACAAAAATGTGTGAGCTGGAAGCTAAAAAACAGTGAGCTAGCTCACACTAACTCAGCTTAGAGGGAACACTGACTGGCACAGCACCCAAAGTCCCATGGTTCATCCTATAAGAGCAGCTGCTGCAGGCTTTTGTTGTCTGAAGTTACCATACTAGATTTATTATTACAACACCCCTTCCAACTGGAACAGCAGCATCTGCAGTCTTGCCATGTAATGCCTCCTTCCTATCAAGGGGAGTGTTAAGGATTCAGCCTTGGCAGGCTAACTCAGAAAGTAAAGATGAGCCTCAGAACAGCAACAGCTAGGCTGGTGTGCTGATTCAAGAAGCTTCTGGCAACATGGGCCTCTGGTTCATTCTATGCCCTAGATCCAAATCAGGCTTCCAAGACTGTTGGTAGTGCTGCAGGAGGAGCGCTGCTGCCTACCAAAAGGATAAGGTTTGTTGTTCCATTTTGTGAACACACATGACACTGTTTTACACATGGTCAATACTGCCTACTCTAAGTCATAGTGACACTCTGGGATCTCAGGTAGAGATCTTTTGCATCTCCTACTACTTGATCTGTTTAAACTGGAGATTGACCCTGGGACCTCCTGCATGCTAAGCAGATGCTCTACTGTTGAGCCATAACCCCCAGCCTGTGGCTATTGTGTAAGGTATAAAATATATAAAGACAGATAGGGACATAATTCTGAAATAACATACTTTCACTGAAATATTATGGGGGCAGGAGAAAAGGAGGAGTGTATGGAAGACTGGGTTTGCTATGAAAAATGGACACAATTTGACATAATATATTTGCTAGGAAAAAAGGAGGGGAAGTAGAGTGTGGATGAGGAGCCCAGAAATGTGCCTGGCTCCCACGCCCCCCCCCCCCAAAGTCTAACTATGCAATTGTCATCTACTAATATATTTATTACATCTCTTGTTATCACTATTGGTTAGAATTTAAGATAACAAACTGGGGAACCCAAATTATTTTAATAATATCTTTATAAAATGAAGCAGAATTCCTTACTTTATTGATGTATTATTTGGAACTTCAAATGATATAAGGCGACCCCCACCAGAATTATTGGAGCTGGCATTTCCACAAGCCACATCAGGAATTATCTGGGGAGGGAAATATAATGAACATGTCAGGACATTTCATGTAAACATTTTAAAGCAGAGGAAATCATATATGAAAAAAACCTGAAATTGAGAGAAAAATATTTGCCAGGGGAAAGGGTAAGGTTCTTCTAAAGAATACAGCTTTGCCTTTAAAAGATATCAGTCAACTCTTTAGGGAAAAAATAAATGGAATTTCATAACGTAATATGCCAGATAAATCTGTGTGACTGCAACACGACCCTTTAAATATTAGGTGATATAAACACTTGAGACATCTGAAAGTGTAGCAGGAAGAACTAATAGTAAGTGTAGCTGAGGCACACTATCACATTTAGTTTCAACAAACCACTGATAGCAACTCTGTCACCTGATTACTACAACAAAGAAGTCTCATTTTTTTTCTCACTGACAGATACAAAATAAACTGAGCCATTACTACCTGTCAAGGAAAGAAATCCATGATCCATATAGTGCCGCTTGTAAAATAATTTAGTTCAGGCAATAGTTGCTCTGTCCGAGAAACTCTTATGTATTACTATGTTGATCGTTTAGAGGGATGGTGTAGCGTAATACTTATCTAGCTCCTTCTTTCACTATGCACAGAGCATGACTGAAGGTTTCAAAGCAGAGAAAGCCATGAATCAAATTCCAGTTTGCCACGATGTCTGAATGGAGGTGCCAGAGTGAACTGGGTGGGACGATTTCCGCGGTAGTGAAATTCCCCGCACTGACATTTTAAAAACTGCACGTGATGTGACATTTTCCATAGTACATTATTCCCCATCAGGCACAAACTCAAAATTTTCTCCTTCTTACCCAGTGTTTTTTTGGAATGCCCAATTTTACCAAGTTCCAAAAATGCAGGGTAAGAAGGAGAAAACTTCAGGTTTGCACCCGGTGAGGAAAAATCTACTGCGGAAAATTTCACATAATGAATTTTTACTTTAAAAACATCAATGTGGGGAATTTCACTACTGTGGAAATGGTCTGGGATTGGTCCTCCTCTGCCCCACTCCAATCTGAGATTCTAAACTGTGTTTAAAATGAGATTCAGAATCCCAGTTTGGGGAGAAGGGGTTTTCTTCCCCCCCCCCGGGTGCCGGCATACAGACACCATGGCAAACTCATACTTGTCATAAAACTAATTCTTTTTTCCAGCTGACTTGACAGGTCATATTCTGTGAATGTTCATATAACAGCACATTTATAGGTAACAAGAGCTGTGTTACTTTCTCTATGCATTCAATGCACCTGCATTACAAGCTTTTAAAAACGGTACAGAAATTTATATCAGGAAAATTCTTCTCACCTCTACTTCATTCCATTTCAGGTCCACAACTTTTTGTCCTTCCTTTGGCTCCCACGTAGGCAGTGTCACTGTGGCCTGTGATCGTGGCAAGACCATGTCAGGTTCCATGGTGGCCAGTGCTGGCCTGCTTTGACTTGGCACCTCCGATTCTGTCCATCCTGACACAGGAGGACTATAAACTGAATGTTCACAGTTTGTACCTTCATAGCCTTCATCACACACACACAGATAGCCGTCACTGTTACTACTGCAGTTACCATGGTGGCAAGGACTGCTGGCACATGAATCTGAAACAAACTGAACAGAAACAACATAATTGACCAATTAATACCATGAAATAGGATTTGCTTTTTGCCATCAATGATGAACAAACTAAAATTTATGCACAGCCTAGGTAATTTCAAACGTTTTACATAAGCTATTACATCTGGTTCATTGTTCACATTTCAATTTAAAAAGATTCTCAGGTTTTCCACATTTAATAAATTAAGAAAGCAGAAATAATAAAGAGAATTTGGTATTGTTAAAATGGTGAGCACAAAAGCTTAATAGAAGAATCTTGCAATAGTATCTTCTTGGAATGCACTAGAAATCCATATTATTTGGGAAAAAATAATGTGTTGAAAGTACACTGTGCTAAGATAAGGTCAGATAGATATCTTGCTCTTTTGATTGCGTTAACAACCTCCAGAGCCAACAGAAGATTTGTGTAACATTAGCATTCTTTTTTTTTTTTCAAATAAATTTTTATTATTTTCATAACTAAACACAATCAACATTAAAATATTTCTTAACAGTTGTAACATATCACTTTAAATCTCTAACAAACATAACAATTGTAAAGTCGATCCCAGTATCAAACATCCTACACAAATGTGTAGTAAAATATAGTTGATAATTACAAAATAGGAATAGGTAATAACAAATGATCTTATAATATCCAGTGTTTACGAATAAAAGAAAAGTATTGTGACTGATGTGAGTTTGAGAGTTGTCCTAATATATATTCCAAATGATTTAAGATTGGGTGCCATCTTCCATAAAAAGAGTCTGTTTGTTTGGAGGATTCATAACAGGCTAATCTATCCGAAATTCTGTCCATCAATAAATGGTTCCAAATATTTGAAAACCAGGAGTTTAAACGTAATGCGTGGGTGTCTTTCCATTGTTGGGCAATTGTGGATTTTGCCGCTGATAGTAATAGTGTAAGCAGCTCCTTACTATATGGAGGAATGTTAAGATCTTTCCAACTATGTAAGATTAAAATTTCGGGTTTCATTGGTATTTTATGCCCTGTAAGGTGTTCAATTTCTGACAGAATCTTTTGCCAGAAAGAGTTTACCCTCGGGCATTCCCACCAACAATGTATGTAAGATCCAACTTTTCCACAACCTCTCCAACATAGAGGGGAATATGAAGGGTTGATTTTATGCAGTTTCAAAGGGGTAAGGTACCACCTAGTTATGATCTTGTAATTCTGTTGTATCACATTGATTGATTTGGTTTTAAAGGCATAGGAGGACCAAACGGATTCCCAGAATGGTTCATCTAAAGTTGCATTAAAGTCTTTTGACCAAGAAATTGTATATGTAGGAAGTTTATAAGGTTTAGGGTCTAACAGAATTTTATAGATAGATGAGATAAGACTCTTTGAAGAGCCGTCAGTCGCAATCATGAGTTTCTCAAAGTCGGTAAAAGGGGTCTCACAAGCCTTTTGTAGTTTGGGAGAGGCGAAGAGGTGCTTAATCTGTAAATATTCCATCCATGGTAGGGATGTCTGTGCCTTAATATCCAATTTAGGTTTTTCTAAAAGTTGTTTATTACGAGTAAGGTCGTACAGTGTAAATAGTTTTGCTCTTTTCCATTTTGAAAAGGTGTTTTGAGGGTATGCTGGAGGAAACCAGGTTTGATTGTAAAATGAAGACATAAGAGAAAATTCAGGTAGAAGAGTATGACGTTTTGCTTTCCAAATTTTAAAGAGAGAGTGCATAAAAGGATGCTGTTGGATCTTAAAAGCTTTTTCTGAGATGTTTTGCCAGAGGGTTGTCTTATACGAGGACTGATTCAAAAAGAATTCTTCAATTCCTGTCCATTCAGGAAGGGGATCTACTTTTAAAATTTTTAGTACTGTTTTAAGGATCGTTGCTTCATAATAGGATTTTAGATTGGGTAACGCTAGTCCTCCTAAAGAGGAGGTAAGGCATAATGTTACATATTTAACCCGGGGGTGACGATGATTCCAAATGAATTTCGTCCATTGTGATTGCCAAAGGGTGAATTGCGATGGAGGTATCGGGAGAGGAAGGGCTCGAAAAAGATAAAGAAATTTGGGAAATATAAAAGTTTTGAGTGTTAGTATTTTTTCCAACCAAGAAAGATTTTTCTCCTGCCATTGAGAAAGAGTACTGTTGGTAATACTAGATAATTCAAGATAGTTAATTTTGAATAGCAAATCTAAATTTAAGGGGATTTTAACTCCCAAATAAAGCCAGTATTGTGTAACCCACTGGTATTGAAAGTTTTCTTGAATATAGT
>NW_015167534.1:1477149-1487938 GCF_001447785.1 Gekko japonicus | reverse complement strand
GATGTGTCTCTTGTAATATAAGAATATCAGGCCGCATTTTAACTAAAGCATTAGAAATTTTCCTAGATTTGATCTTGCTATTTAAGCCTCTACAGTTTAACGAAATTATTTTTAGGGTATTATCCATATGATTTCGAAAAGCAAATAAGTGTATTGCCTTGGATAATGCATTTTAACTAAAGCATTAGAAATTTTCCTAGATTTGATCTTGCTATTTAAGCCTCTACAGTTTAACGAAATTATTTTTAGGGTATTATCCATATGATTTCGAAAAGCAAATAAGTGTATTGCCTTGGATAAGTATCCTTAACAAGGTAGGACGTTGCAAGAAACCTGGGATAAGCATGGGATCAAAATTGTTAGATAAGCTACAAAAACTTAAACAACTCCATGTCAACCCTTTTGGATGCATGGTGTAACAAGAAAACCCAACTATATATGCCCTCTTCTTCCAATCTTTGAGAAGAGGGAATATCTTCCTCCAAAGAGGGTATCCAATTTCAGCTTGCCCTATAAACAATAGGGTCAAAGCTTGAAAAATGGTTTAAAATATAAACAAAGAAAAAATTGATATAGAGTGGGGGGGCAATAGAAAAAACCCTCCCCCCACCCTCCCATCCCTTGTCATTTAAGTTAAACATTTTTTTCCCAACAATAAAACAGATTAAATAATCTAAATTTAACTTTACTTAACCTCTTCTATAAAAAGCAGAGATATGTAACAATGGCTAAGTGTGATTTTTTGTAAAAACAGTCTAAAAGTAGATCTTCAGATATTAACAGCATATCAGAATAATAAAGCTTCAACAAGGAGACCAAAGATCATAGCTTGTCAACTTAAATTGGTTAACTTCACCAGTGCTGATAATAATAAAGTAAATTCAACATAGAAGGGTTAACTTCACCTACTGTCCAGTAAGGAAAATTAGGTTCCATCTTAAATAAGCCAACAGCATGTCAGATTAAAAACGCATAAACAGGGAAACCAAAAATCAAAGCTTATTAACTTAAGATGGTTAACTTCACCAGTGCTGATGGTATAAAAGTAAATTCAACAAAAAAGGATAATTCCACTTGTTGCCCAAAGGGGAAACGTAAGTTTAAAATTACAGGATATAACACAATGCTGTTGTGAGGTACCTGTGCAACGGTAATGGGCAAGACAAAAACAGTAAAAGGCTTTAAGGCGTCGGGACCATAGGAAGCAAAAGAAGCAGTTGAAAAGATCGTGCCATGGCCGGCTGTTTTGTTTTAAATTCAACGGCGAACCGATCGCCAGCGCTGGGGGATTGCCTCTTCGGAGGGATCTTGCGACGGATGGTCTCTTAGCGTCTGGGAAGGTAGAGGATCGTAGGAAATGCCGAGAGCTGATAACAGTTGGTAACTGCTGTCTAAATCGTCAGCTGAAAGTTTTTGGCCATCGTGGATGACTTGTAATTCTGTCGGAGAGATCCAACGGTAGCGGATGTCGTTGGCTGTTAATTTTTGCGTAATAAAGTTAATGTTCTTTCTGTGTTGGAGAGTTTCTTGGGATAAATCCAAAAGGGCTATTATTTTAGTATTTTGGTAGGTTAGCCCATTGTTTTCCCTTGATTTCCTCAAAATGGCATCTCTCTCGCGGCTATCGGGGAAGGTGACAAGGATATCTCTCAGAGTTTTTTCTGTTTTTTTCGTTATTGGGCCTAAGCGATAAGCCCTATCAATACGAGGTGCTATACCGTCTTCAAGTTTTAAAACTTGCGCCAGCCACGAAGCAATAAAAGATCTTAAATCTTGCTCACCTTCCGCTTTTTCTGGTAGGTGTCGTAGTTTAAGATTTCGTTCTCGTTGTTTGTTCTCCAGCTGCATAATCTTAGTTTTAGCCCACATTTCGGCTTTTTGGAGATTGCGAATGTCCTCTTGAGCTTCTATAGCAGTTTCCAGGGCGGATTCCGCCGCTTGGGATACTTCGGAAAGCGTTTGAGTGATTTGCTTAAGTTCTTTAGAGAAGGGTTTTAAGGCAAGTTGAATTTGCTCCGCTATGGTGTTTTCCAGGTGGTGAATGGTCTCGTGAAACTCACGTCGAGAGAGAGTTGCTCCGTCGTCGTCATCAGATAGAGTCTCCGCCATTTTGTCTTGGCGTTCCGCGGCCCGTTGGGGCGGCGATTTTTCATTTTCTTTCACCAAATACCTGGTTAATTGTTGAGTGTTCGCATATTTTCTGGTGGACCGGGTTATTCCGGTTTTTCCCATGTTTATTTAAGAGAGATTTTCAGCGGTCAAAGAGGTCGTTTTTAGGCGCGGGATGGGAAGGTTGGAGGAGAGAAGTCTCTATGCTGCCGCCATCAAGGAACGCCAGGCTCCGCCCCCCAACATTAGCATTCTTGATATGACTCCAGCCAGTCATTGATACTCTGCTCTCTATACTCGCTAATTGATTAGTTGCCTTATCTAAAATTGGATAAACAAATGGGCGTCTTCTATATTTCAGTTCAAGAACACTATTTTTTCAAACCTGTACAGATAAAATTACTTATTAAACACCCCTTTCTACTGAAAGTACTAGTACAGTTTTAGAAACTATTTTTAAAAACACTCTTTAGAAGTAAAAGGGATATATATATGTATATGTATGTCAAGGGATAATCTACCATATCAAGCTGTTTCATATCCGTTTTTATAATATGTGAAACCACATTTCCTCTTATACCTCTCTGATGGTATCCACACCAACATGATGGCACATATATTTTATACATTGATGCCTTATTTTTACATTGCCACTCTTCTCTCCATGTTCTAGATTTCAATATTTTACATAAGAGATCTAAACTCACAAAAAATCATGAAAATACATTTTTGCTTAAAGTCTTATCATAATCTAACAAATGCTCCAAAAAAGTCTTGACTTGGTTCCTTAAAGAAATCATTTCACAACAGGTGAGAGTGGGTTTTGATATTTCAGGAACAGATGCAGTATAGCACTGATCCCTAGTATGCTGTGGCACCCACCAATATACTTTCTAGCATCCACTTCTTTCTTCCTCAAAGCATCTCTTTCTGAAAGCAAAGAGCCAATGCAGGCATTCTTCCAACTCAATGAAACAGGAAGTAGTTCAGAAGAACCCAGGAGGCATCACCTTTGCATCTGCAGGGAGCACTAACTCAGAAATATCATAGGAGAACACTTGGTGTGGAACCTGCAAATATTTTATCTTGGCCCCACCTCTCATGGCAGCTGTTCTTGGTGGCTGCACCCCCCCCCCCATGGCAGCCCTTTTGCGATGGTGTCCACTCAGTGTTTTCAAAATTCCAAAAATTGCCCGCAGCCCACCAATGAACTAGGTTGACAATCCCTGCAGTAGAACATGCAGGAAGTATCCTGCTTCCTTCCAGCTCCCAGGATATCACCTGAAAGTATGAGCACTTGGTAACAGCAAGTTTTTTGCCTGCTTTGGACAAGTTGTGTGTCACATGAGTTCTGATATGTAAAGTTTCACTAGAAATGCTAGCATGAGGAAATGCAGCACCTGGTTACAGGGTTTACAGATGAAGAAAAAAGATAATTAAATTTCACAGAACGAAAGCCATCCACTGAAATCTGGAAATGTGACTAGTCTTTTTCATCTATTGAAAGCCACAAAGGTAGATACAACCTGTTTAGGCAGTTCACGCAGATCACTTTCATTTCAAACTGTCCCTCTCACAGATACCGTTTGTTTCCATCAATACAGCTTAGCAAAAGGCAGTATTATGCCTTAGGATCTCTTCCAGCTGCTATTCTTCCCACGTCCTCAGTCCCTCATACCACTTTTTTGCCAGTATAAAGTGAGAACTTGATCTTTTCAAAGAGTGTCTTTAGTCTTCTTCAAAGCCACACAACCATAGGTCCTGTGCTGGCATTAATTCACATTGATCACTTCTTCATTTGCAGTTTATTCTCAATACAAATGATTTAAGTAACTAGAAGGGGTGTGCATTTTGGAATTCCCAAGCCAAAATCCTGTTGCTGTTTTAGGTTGTTATGATTTTCCAGAATACACAAATCTGGGATTCTTGGGCATTACAAAACCCACACCCACCCCCTGAAAGCTCTCCGCAGTTTTTGAGTGTGGGTGGTAATCAGCAACAGCAGGAGTCTTGTTTTGCTTTGATTCTGCTAATTTTCTAAACTGTAGCCCAGGGAAGGCACCTCCTGGCCAGTGCAAGTCAGACAATGGGTCTGGCAGAGCTGCAAATCCGGTTGGCTCCTTCTCCTTCCCTCCCTCCTTTGTGGGGGTGGGGCCTTTTTTCCCTCTGCAAGTAGGATGGCTGGGAGCACAATGTTCAAGGGACCCCTTAGTTTAGATCACTTGAAATGTGGGGGAGGGGTGTCTTTAGATTAGGGGGAAGACTATGTTGTATAAATTTTGCACCATTGTTTTTAAAAACACCTGCCCTAGACCAAAAATCTGGAACCGCCTCCCTCAGGGGAAAAAAAATCCAAGGATTTGAAACCTGAACTGGTAATGATACCCCAAAACCAGCAATCACAGTAAAAATTTCCCTCCCAAATTCCAAATCCAAAATTCTAACCAACATTTTCTTACTACAACCCATAGTAACTAGTGAAATATTCACTATGATAGCCAGGGGCTATAATCTGGTTACACTCAAAGTCAAAAGGGAAATTATATGTCAACGATCAAAAAACCCATCAAAATTATCAAGGACATCAGGACACTTGTGGCTGTAGCCAGGTTTGCCTGTCTAAAACACCCTCTTGCAGAAAGATTCACTTGTTTACACTGGTTTTCCTGTGTTCCTGCAGCCAAACAGAAGCTGTGGGGAACTTCTTCCTCTTCTTCGAAGAGCCCAACCAGGCTTGGAAAGATGGCACAAGGGGAAAGGTTCCTGCCTCCCAAGCAGGTGGGAGCTTTTTCACCAATTTTGCTGCTCTGCGCTTTTATATTATGTAATCTGCCTTGAGCCACAGTGAAAAATGTCAATAAATACATAAATATTTCAATGTCCTTGCTCTCTATTGTTCCTGTTCCCCAAACAAGGTTCTAGTTGTAATACAGAATTTTGCATCATTTTTAGTTAAAGTAGCTTTTCCCTGTGCCTTTGTACTTATTCTCATATCTGAACCATATCAGATGTGTATCTGAACCATCTCTGCAAACTCTAAAACAGTCACCCTTTATTACAGCCCACAGGCCATTCAGAAGCAAAACAAAAAACAAACCCCCATTATTTAATTACTTACATAAAATCTCAGCATACACCCTACTATCATCGTACAAAACAAGACCGTCCTTTGTGATATTGGTTTTCTTTCTTCCAACTATAAAGGAGACCTTTTTTGTACAATTTTGGAAATAAGGTACAACAACATGTACAAATTTGTACAAGGACACCATCGACTATATACTAAAAGCAGCAGCAAAGTCTAAGCACTACTACAAGCCTTCTGTTCATGAGAAATTTTGCTATATCATAAAATGATACTGTATGATTTGGTCCCCTGTGAATCCATGATGGATTTGAATAAGAGATTCCTAGCTGCAGATGCATGTTCTATAAACCTGTGGGAAGTGGAGTTCACACATTGCTAGGAACCAGTAACAAGAAGAAGTCCCCAGATGGCTCATCCATCACCTTGTGCAGTCTCAATCCACTTGCACCTGGTTATTGGTGCCCTCCAAGCAACCAAAGAGCAAAGATTTTATTTCTTTTGTCTTGACATGCCACAAATACCAGTGCATATAAGACGGGCAAGATAGTTAATAAAAAGATTTGGGGCTAAGTGTATGCTTGGATGTATTTACAGGTCAGATTTTGCCCTCAGTGCCATCTACTGTTATCAAATTAGCAGTGCATTTACAAAGGTGACTGGTGGATGGTAAGTCAGTCATTCAGAAATCTTTATTTCAGGTTTAATTTCTAAATGGGCAATGCTGTAGTAGCATGTACAATACAGGAACAGTCAACTGAATAGCCTCAATATTACTGAATGATAGAATTATTTGGTGAAAAATAACTAGATAAACATGTAAATACGGTACAGTAATGGAATCTGGTAACTCTGGGGCTTTATAAGAGCAAATGGATACAGCATGTGCTCCATTGTTATCTGTTTCTGTATTTATCCATGGAGCATCTGACTGTCAGCTTGCATGTTCTACTCTATAGAAATACTGGTACAAGTCAGCAGATGCAGAACTTAGCTGACAAAGCATGAGCTGACAGTGAAGAAAAATCATAATTCACCCCAATTTGTATGAGGTTTTCAGACAAAAGCACACCAAGGTTACTTTAATACCTCATTTAAAGGCTCCCCCCCTCCAAGTCAGAGAGAACAGAGAAAAAAGATTAAAAGCATCACTATAATACCTATAGTAAATTGCTCTATTCACACTGTCCTTTCTCACATGATGGTGTTTCCAGAATGTGAGAAAAACTATTTTGGTTCGTACCTACTGCAGTTCTCTGCTTACGTATGACTTGTAAGCCATTAGTCTTCAACACAGGCATTAGAAGCCACAGTGGGTCACTCCTAAAGAAGATCACATCAGAGGGGCAACATCATTTTTAATTTGTTTCTTTTAAAATAAGGGAAAAGAGCATGAATGAAGGTAAGCAGCATTACTCATCTTTTTTTAAAAATGCACCAAATATAAAATCACATGAATCCATGAAGGTGCCTTCTACTGAGACCACTAGTCTACCAAGGTCAGTATTGCCTGCTGTCACTGACAGTGGCTCCCCATGATCTCAGGTTGGGGTCTTTCACATCACCTGTTATGTGATCTTTTTAACTGGAGACGCTAGGGGTTGCATCTGGGACCTTCTGTATGAAAACACTGAAGAACGGCCCTTCCTGTCTTTTAACTTTTTATTTTTTTCATTTTATGAAGTTTTACAAAGTATAGAATGACCGAACATTTTAAATAAGAAATAACATCAAAGAATATATACAATAAAAACCAGCAACAGAGGAAAGGATCTGTGTACCACTGCATTATTATTAAAAGGCTAAACATTTGTACTTTCCCAGAATCATACATTTAAATGATTTATATTTTTCTACAAACTCCAAGAAAGGAAACCATTGTTCCAAGAAGCAGGACTGATACATAGGATTCTCAACAGCCAAAATCTGGTCAGAGATTTCTTCCGTGGCCAAATAGTCCCAAATTTTTAATAATCATTGGCTTATTGAGGGAGTAATGTTTGTTTTCCAGAGTCCCTGTCTTTAACTGGTATCTTTTCTTCGAAAATACTGAAAATCAGTCTTAACATACACAGAGATTTAACAGAACCTCCTTCTGATAAAGCTTCCTGAAAATTAAATTCATGTGTAACCCAGGTGTTGGAAATAAGGGCAAGGCTTAGGGCCTCCTTTCTTAAAGCCCCCCTTCCACTCACACACCTTGGCTTAAGCAAAGCACCAGTGCCAGCTCACCCGCTAGGCGAACTAGGCATTCGCCTAGAACACGGGCCGGCCCTGGCCCCTTAGGGGCGCCAAACAGGACCCGGCCTCCCCCCCCCCCCCAAACCCCCCCATTTCAAAGCCCCAGCCCCCGCCAAAAGCCCTACATGATGATCGGACTTCCGTGAGTGGGTGAGTGCTGCCGCCGCTGCCTCTGACTGGCCAGTGATCCTAAGGTGCAGCTCCTCATTGACCTGTGGGGGCGGAGAACACACTCCTCCTGGGGTCTGCAGACTGCAGTCTTCCAAAGAAGCAGTGGAGCCCCCTTTCCACTCCCCACCACCTCTCAGACATCTCCTCTGTGCATGCATCCAGCTCCTCGCTCTCCTTCTTCCCCCCTCCCCTCCAGGCTGCTCAGAGCTGAGGGTGCACTCTTGCACCGGGTCATTGGCCCGGTGCGGCTTCCCTCCTCCCACCTCTCCAAACTCCCTGCTGCTGGTTTCCTTGTGCGTCGGCTGAGCTGCAGTCGGCTCGTGGCGCCCCGATGGCTCCTTGTGGCCCTTCCAGGCGGTCTTCCTCTTCTGTGGGTGAGTTGGGGGCTGGGGCTCATGTTGCAGCCGGCGTGGCTTCCTTGGGGTCTGGCTCCATGCCCAGGGGCAGCGGCAGGGCGGTCCCGACTGGCGTCGTCATCTCCAGGGATGCCTCACCATCAGGACAATCAGAAACTGGAGGAAGGGGGGAGCAGGCTGGGAGCGGAGGAGAGGCCTCTTTGTTGCCAAATCCCTGCCGCTCTCCTCCTCTTCCTTCTCTCCAGGCCCCGCCTGGAGGTTGGCAACCCCATAATTAATGGGCGCGCATGGGGTGCCGGCCCTGAAAGCAACTATTTATTACAACAAGGAAAATACAGTTCTGCACATAGGGTATTGTACTTCCCACCCCCAAACTCCTTTCCCTTCCCAAACCAAAGGTCCAGTAGTCAGTGTTCCAGAAGTACTGTTCTCTTGTTGGAGCTGGTCCAGTCACAGTCCCTCAGCAGCAGGCCTCCAGTGGGAAGGAAAAACAGTCCCTCGACAGCAGGCCTTTAGTGGGAAGGGAAGTTCTCAGGGCCTCTCTCCTCACCATCCGTGAGAAGGAATCAGCATCAGTTCAAAGTGAGATATGTCTGGGGCCTCACTTCCTCCAGAAGAAGTGCTGTCCATCAAGAGAGAACCCGCACCAACAAAAGCCCCTTCAGCAGAGGCCTTTCAGCAATCCAGTCCTTGGAGAGACAAACAACTAGACCTCTCTTTGCTCCACCTCCCTCCCCAGGTTGATTTTTTCCAGTCACTCACTACACACACTCCTCCCAATATGCAAATTAAGTATTTCATTGCTCCACCCAACAGCATATATCCCCAAAGCTCATGTCCTTGTGTAGTGCCTGATTTTTAAAAAGCTCAGCACCACTGACAGCCTATCCAGCTTTCAGTCTCCTGTTCCAGATTTCCCCTTTGTCCACCCTCTTACAACACCTAAAATGTAGGCATTACCTCTGCATGAAGACCCAGCAATTCTAGTAAGAGTACTTCTTCCAGATGGTAGCCGTGTTGGTCTGCAGTAGAACAGCTAGATTTGACTCCAGTAGCACTGGAAATACTGATCTCTAAGGGGCTACTGGACTTGACGGCAAAAAGGGGGATAATTTTGGACTGGCAGATATCCTTGATGTATCCCCTTCCTGGCTAGAAAAATAATGCCAGGGCAAGTTGGTTCTTCTTACCAAAATTATGGATATGTCATTGGTAGAAGGTTTCCAGGTATACTAAAGGAGGCTGTAGTTAAGCCTGTATTTAAAAACACCTTCACTGGCAAGATTGGTTTGGCAAGATACAGACCTGTGCTTAATCTTCCTTTTAGAAATAACATCACTGAGCAAATGGTGGCAGAGCAACTTAGCATCTACCTGTACAGTACATCTACCCTTAATCCATTTGATTCAGGCCTGCTTTGAGGACTGAGACAGCTTTGGTTGTTTTGGTGGATTCTCAGTTTGCAAATGGACAGTGGCATATATTCTTCTTGACCTCTCTATGTCTTTTGACACTGCAGATCATTCAGTCTGGTTGAAGCAACTGGAAAAGATGGTGGGGCTCTAAGGGACTAGCTCTCCAGTGATTTGGGTCACTTCTATAAGCAAGAACACAAAGAGTTATGATTGTAAGTACATAAAATCCTTTGTGAGAGTATTAAAATGTGGCTCAGTACTCTCATCAGTTTTTCAAGATTTGTCAGGCTGAGAAATGAGATCATCCAGAAAAGGGCCCTCACTAAGCCTCCAGAAGCTACTGTTGTTTTCTTGAACCCATGTCATAAAGCTGTGATCAAGCAGACTGAAGGGGAATGAGTGAATCCAGAGACAAATTGATGAGGGCTGGGGAAGCAGATTCTGCTGATCTAAGAACTTTAATTCATGCTTCTGCAGCCACCGACTGTTGCAGTGTGCTAGGGGCTCTTGGAAGAGAATGATTTTCTGAATCCATTTCAGGCTGGGATTTGAGAATGGGCATTGTGTCACTCATGCTCAAGAATGCAGAGATTAGTCTTGTTTTGGAAAAACCCTCCCTGAGCCCTATTATGTTGGAAAATTCCAGCGGGTTGTTGCTTGGTGTAGAGCCAGTTTGGTGTAGTGGTTAAGTGTGCGGACTCTAATCTGGGAGGCCCGGGTTTGATTCCCCACTCCTCCACTTGCACCTGCTGATGTGACCTTGGGTCAGTCACAAGCTCTGGCACAGCTGTCCTTGAAAAAGAGCAGTTTGTGTCAGAGCTCTCTCAGCCCCACCCACCTCACAGGGTGTCTGTTGTGGGGAGGGGAAGGGAAAGGAGTTTGTAAGTCACTCTGAGACACCTTTGGGTAGTGAAGGGCGGGGTATAAATCCAATCTCCTCCTCCTCCTCGTCTTCTTCTTCTTCTTCTTCTTAGCTCCAGGGACTCCTGGAAGAGACTGATTTTCTGGATCCATTTCAATCTGGCATCAGGCCAGGATTTGGAACAGAGACTGCTTTGGTCACCTTGGCTGATGACCTTTATCAAGAACTAGATAGGGGCAATGTGACCAGTGTTCCCTCTAAGCTGAGTTAGTGTGAGCTAGCTCACAGTTTTTTTAGCCTCCAGCTCAAACATTTTTGTCTTAGCTCAGGAAGGATGGCTCCAGAGCAAACTAATTCATGCAGTACCCAAATCGCTCACTCACAACTTTAATGCCGGTAGCTCACAAAGTAGAATTTTCACTCAGAAAACTCCACAGCTTAGAGGGTGCTGGATCTCTCAGAGACCTTTGATACTATCCACCATAGTATCTTACTAATATGCCTCTCAGGAGCACTGTGTTTTGGTGGTTTGAGTCCTACACAGGGAGTC
>NW_015167534.1:1423580-1477119 GCF_001447785.1 Gekko japonicus | reverse complement strand
TGTGCCCCATGGCCATTGGCCTGTGGGGTGCCACAGGTTCCATTTTATCCCCCTTGCTATGTAATATCTACATGAAGCAACCGGGAGAGATCATCAGGAGATATGGGCTATGGTGTCAAAAGCTGCAGCTAGTGCAGAACACTATGGCTACACTGCTGGTTGGGACCAGCTTCTGGGAGCATATGATCCCAATGCTACAGCAGTTGCACTGGTTACTGATCTGCTCCCAAGCTCAATTCAAGGTGTTGGTTTTGTCCTTTAAAGCTCTACATGGCTTGGGATGAGGGTACCTGAAGGATTTCCTTCACCCATACATTCCTGCCTGTGAGTTAAAACTGCAAGGAGAGGCCCTCCTGACTTTTCTACCCATCAAAAATGCTCATCTGGTGGGCACACAGGAAAGGGCTTTTTCAGTGGCATCCCCATGATTATAGAACAACCTCCCCAGAGAGATGTGCCTGGCCCCCTCACCGTTGATCTTCAGGAAGCTGTTAAAGACCGTTCTGTTTCTGTTTAAGACTGCATTTGACTGATTTCCTTTTTATTTATTTGCAGGTTTAGTTGGAGTTTTAAATTCTAAATTGTGGCCTTTTATGCTTTTAATTTTTTTGGTAATTGTTATATTATTAGCTGCCTTGAGTTTTGCAAGCAAGAAAGGTGTCTAATAAAACTTTTAAATAAATAATAATTGCAGTTTATGTGGGAATGCCCTTGAAGACAACCCAGAAGCATTAATGAGTACAGAATGCTGCCACTAATCTACTTACAGGATGTAGGTACTGTGCCCAAAATCAGTTTTGAAACAATACTCCCTGGTTTCCTATTTATTTCTAACTTGAGTTCAAAGTACTAGTCCTTACAGATTTGAGATATACATACTAGAGGGTTGCCTTTCCCTATATCAAATGCAATATTAACAGCTTCTTGCAGCAGTTCCTCCCTTCAGTCCCCCATCACATGTGGGATGTTCTGTGGTCATGTGATTGCTAAATGTACACTGGTGTTACAACTTCTTTACAAATGTATGTTTCTGGGAACCCTGGGGTAATAACGATCCCTTTTATACTTATCTTTACCTCTTCTTTCAATGTCTCTCCATGGCCCACTCCATCAATAACAGTTTATAAAATAAAACATCTAACTAAATCCAATTATAAACAGAAATCTCAAGAGATGATTTAAAGCATAAATAATAGTTGTGAATGACAACTCAATTGGAATGTTTCCAAGTTGCCTTTCCACTCCTATGAGCCTTGAATATTCCATGAAATAAAATGCCAGCAAACACAATAAATGCATAGAGAGAAACACTACTCCAGTGAAGCAGTAAGTGCTTGAAGAAAAGTTCTGTTTAATCGAAAACCGAAAGCACAATGGCCTGAATCTGAGAGAACATCCATTGAACCAAACAACTCACAGATTGTAATTGCATCTCTGCACTATATTTCATCCAATATTTTGTTTGTATCTCACTGGATTTTGCAATTTTGTTTATATTTTTATTGGCTCAGCTTGGAAGCTTGTAAAAATTTATACCAACAGACTTCTAACCCAATGAAGTATACCAATTTACTTCATCGCTGTGTCAAAGTTTTGTTAACAGAATAGTCTGGAAATTGGCAAATCCAAGAACACATACGCTATCTCCCCCCCCCCCAAGAAGCCATACACGGTAGTACCAGCGGGACTTATCCTGAGCAAGGGTATGGAGGGTCTCAGCAATTCATCTGATTTTCATTTTCACTCTAATGCTTCCAATGTTACTTATTTATAAAATGAACTGGTTGTTTTTCTGCCTAAAAGGTACCCAAGACAATGTACAAGCAGCCAAAACCATAAAACCAAATGACAACCACAACAATAAAAGTATCCTATTTATATAAAAGCCAGTTCTAAACATTATGAACTACTCCCAGTGCTCCAACATACTGTAGAACGAATAACAGAACTTAAATAAGGATGATGCAGATAGGGACATCCTGCAATATGAGATGCAGTTGTTGGAGAAACTCCTTCCTGCTACTGTTGTCACTAGGTAGCACTAATCTTCACCAACACAGACCAGCTGGGGATGTGCAGTACATTACTGTGTTCAGGGAACACACTGCACCTAAAGAGATTCCTGCAGTATGTTGGCCTATCTCTACACATACACTTCCTCTCATAGTAAGAATGCATCCGCTGAAAATGTGGTAGCAGCACATGCCCAGGAGAGGATGGGTACACCTTGCTTCAGTGAAAAAATACCACGATCTGGCTCTGGTACCATTATGGAAGAAATTTTAGAACTAACTGGATGAGATCTTTCCTACAGAAAGTAAGGCTTAAGTTTAAAGCTGATTTTATTAAAATACAAATAGACACAAGCTTCTATACATAAACATGAGGATTCTGGCATTTATAAGCATTTGCTTAGCTGATCAGAATATCTACTTAGCTTTTTTACTGTTACATAGTAACATCATAAGCCAATAACATCATCCCTGCCAAGGGCAATTTGGCTACTTGGATGCATGCCATAGTAACCTTGAAGCTGGACTAGCACTCCACATGAGACTGCCCTTGAAGACAACTTGGAAGCCTCAGTTGGTACAGAATATCCAGCTCAATTATTATCATGACTCGGGCATAGTAGGATATTACACCTATTCTGCAGTCACTCCATTGGTTACTGATTAGTTTCCAGGTTCAATTCAAGATGCTGGGTTATGACCTATGAAATAAGTTGTTCATGTTGGTCCAAAAGCAAAATCCAAAAAACACATATTGCTTAGTTTTTGGATGTTACTTTTGAACCAACACAGCTGTAAACAACTTCCTTCGGTTTTTATGATACCTGAATTCAGCCAATAAAGAGAAGACAGGACATAGTTTTTATTTCAGGCCTTTCCCTCCCCCCCTCCACACACACACACACACATACACAGAGTGCTACCTACGTGATGGAAGAATTTTGGAGTAGAAAGCACGCTTTTTACTCTAAACTGATCAGGGGGTCACTAGAATGGAATGAAAAGTGTGCCAAATTTATTTTCCTCTCCAAGCCACCTCCAGCCAGATCTTATGATGCAGTGTCAGCTGATGCAGATGCAATAAATTATAAATGATGCGTTGTAACAAGTTCACCCTGAAATTGTCATATTTGCTTACTTAGATTTATACCCTGATCCTTCACTAGCATTCAGAATAAGTCCACATATTTTTCAACAAGTATGTATTAGGCAAAAATACGGACCCCTATTGCAGAAGCATTCAGATGATTTTGATTTACCAAAGCATTTCTACATGTGCAAGAATTTCTGCCTGCAGAGTATGACTTTCTCCCCTTTATCCCAGTAACAGGATTTGGGAAGGCATTTCAGGCTTCTGCAGGAGGGGGTGCTGAGAAAATTGCACTCTATGGGCAGAGGTCCTTGCACATGCAGAAACCCTGTGCTGGATCCAACTCATGAACAGAACCAAGTCTATAATCATTCCTTAAAGATTAACACATTTATTGTAGCATAAGCTTTCATGAGCTGGATCCCACTTTGTCAGATGTGCTGAGGCTGTTAAGATGCTAAAACCCTCTCATTTTGTTTTTTGCTGCAACTATCTAACACTGCTACCCCCAGTGCTATTTATAACATTTCATGCAAGACTATCCCTGTCAAACTCTTAAATAAAACAAATGCACTTTTAAGACGGTAAAGCAATGCTGCATCCCACACTTATTTAGCCCTTTCTGCCTGCTCGGTATAATCGACAAACTTTATGCCAGCCATCTAGCAGACAAATTTAAAAGCTGGATTGAACAGAAAAATCTACTCGCTGAAGAGCAAGCCAGTTTCAGGGAGGGAAGATCCACCCCCAGTCATGGTTTAATTATACAGCATCTGATAGAAAAATATGCTGCTAATAGTTCAGTGTCATTGTATGCAGCATTTATTGATCTTAAAATGGCCTTTGACTCTACATCAAGGTCTAAACTATGGGAGAAATTGGAAGCCACAAATACAGACCGGAGGCTTCTATATTTAATCCGAACCCTATACTCTTAACACGTCATTTAAGGTCAGATGTAATAGAAGAGGGCACCTTTCAATCTCCATTCTAACAACAAAAGGAGTGAAATAAGGATGTGTATTGGCCCCATTGTTGTTTATCTCTTACATTAACAATATGGTCAGCAATTTAAAAACTCAGATTTTCACCCTCCTATGCTGGCTGATCGGAAAATCCCAGCATTACTTTATGCAGCCGACACGGTTATACTCTCTAGGACCCCTGTGGGTCTAAGAAGAGCCTTAAAGGCATTTAATCAGTTTTGTATCGAGAATCAGCTAGTGATAAACTATAAAAAAACTAAAATTATGTCCTTCAGTAAAAGAACTAAAAGAAGGATTTGGAGTATTAATGGTCATAGGATTGAGCAGGTCACAAGCTTCAAATATCTGGGGGTGGTATTGCAATTGACTAGCGCATGAAATGCTCATGAACAGGTGGCCAACACAGGTCAAAAATCTGCTCAGGCCATAATTAGATTCTTACACACCAAGGGAGGGCAATATTTACCTGCAGCCCTTAAACTGTACCAAGCCAAAACATTACCCCAACTTTTGTACGGGACAATAATAGGCCCACCATCTTCCTGCTTCACCCCACTCTAGCATGTTCAATCAAAGTTTTTAAGAGCAGCTTTTCAGCTGCCCAAATGCATTTCAAACGCAGGCTTGCGCCTGGAATCTGGTCTAATTAAAGTGGAGTCAAAGGTATGCCTCACCTCAATAAATTTTTGGCTCAAGTTAAACCTTGTTCCACACGGTTTAACACCTCTAACCCTTAGAGATGGTTTTAAATCTTTTTGGGTAAAGGCTGTACATCTTAAGAGATAAGTAGCAAAGGCAGTATTTAAACAAAGGCTGCTAGATATCCAACGTCAGAATGATACCAATAAAGTACCAGAGTTCTTGGCCTCAGAACACATAAAATACAAGGTAGCACCAGCAACGTATCTTTCTCAACTGGAAATTCTGGGCCAACGGAGGGCATTTTCTCTAGCTAGATGGTGAGCCTTCCCCTCTGCAGTGGTAGAAGGGAGGTTTAGAAGGATTCCCATGCAAGAGAGGGTATGCCCTTGTGGGGATGGCAAGGTTGAAACAATCGAACACGTTTTATTACATAGCCGTTTTTATCAGGAAATCCGTAAAAAGATTATTTCCCTTCTTCTTAATAAATTTTGGGTCGCTCTGACACAGAGCTTTGCAAAATGCTTCTTATGGGAGCTAACCCAGTAGTCACAGCCTCTAGTGCGAAATTCTTTTCAGTTGCGTATAAAATATGCCAAGAGATATTACGAAGTGTAATAGAATTAGGGTTTTAACCAATTTAGTGTTTTAAATACTGCTGTGTATATATTGTTGATAAGATAAGATTTCTAGATGTCATATGAATGGTATTATGCAATTTATGCTGGTCAATGACTGTATCAATTTTTTTTTAAAAAGTAAAGCCCTTTCTGTGTGGGTACAGTCCTAGGAACAATTCCGCTGAACTCTACAGAATTCCTAAGTAAACACACAAGGACCAAGGCATACATTTTCTTTCCACAAAGATTCTTAAAAACGGTGCATCCTACTGATTCCCCCCTCCCCAAAAAGCCAAATTTTGCACATTTGCAAAAGTCAGAAAAGGATCCTTCCTCTACTCAGCACCTTCTGTTCGATCTCTAACACACAACAGCTTTGTTTGATTCTGCTATGCCAACTGTGGTAAGGGTAGCTGCTGTGGGTGGAAAGTACTAATCAATATTGTGGAACTGGCATAGCATTCTCATCATGTTAGCTTGTACTACAGTACAGTACAATGCCACAGGTTGTATATGATCTCATACTGTTGTGGTAACTGTTAAACCAATTCTAACTACTTATTTTCTGATACAATATATTGTACTGTAAAAGCTATCCATTTCAAGTAATGGTCACTGATTGGTTTGTTATCTGCCGAGAAAGAGAAAATAACCAGGCACAAGAGAAGGAGGGTTCAACCCAGGGGTATAACCAGAAACTTTTGGGTGGTGGGGCATTGGGAAATCCTGTGGGGCAGGGGAGTGGGGGGGGAGAGAGTTGGAAGCTACAGATACTCCCAAGACATACTTAAGGTATATGAATTTCTCCAAGTACTTCACAGCATTTTAAAATGGCTCCCTTATTATGTATCTTTCCCTTTTTGCCTCTCTGATATTTACTGCATTTGTGTGTTCCTACAGAACCAGATTTTGTTAGATTACTAATCTTAACACCCAGGTTGTGAACTGAAGAGAGAGAAACAAGTTCTGCATATAGATACCATTTTCCCCAAAGGATTTCTACATTGCTACAGTTGGTTAAGAAATATCAAAAACCTTCCATAATGGAAGACTAATTTTGAAATTATCCTTCTATTGCATAATTACCTCAAACCACCACCTGACTTAGCATCACTTATTGGCTGTGAATAATAGTTTCTTAATTCCACTTTCTTAAATATTCTCTTTTATTTCCATTCAAATACTTGATACACTGCCTTGACTGAGTTATCATTTCCACAGCTCTCACCTTGATACTACTTGCACAGATGAATGCTGGCTTCTTCAGTACCTCATATCAAATCTTCTAATGTATTACTTAAAGAATGTATAGGGTTTTAGCGAAATAATTAATGACATCAGTTGTAGCATTTTTCTTTCCACTACTTTGGTAAAACCAGCTTCACTGAGTTGTAATGACATCTAGTTCTTACAACATATGGGCACCATTGCCACTTGTCACAATTCTCCAACAATATTTGAACTCAGAAACTGCATGTGAAGACTGATGCTGTTTTTACTTCTCATACTCACCATTCCCACCACTATTTTATTTATTGGTTTCATGTATTACTTATTTTGCTTTTCACCTCAGTGAGTAGCCAAAGTGGCTTAATAAAGTTAAAGTACAGTGTACAGAAAGAACAAAAAAACCAAAAAAGGTACACAAAACATCCTGGGCTAGGCCAATATTCACTGAGTTGGTATATCAAGGTCATGTGTCATGGGCTAAGAGCCCTTTGGCTTGTGCCTCTGGCCTCACCCAAGCATCAACTACCACAACAGTAGGGAGATACATGCACACTCCGCCTGGATCTTACAAACAGCTGGCAGCCATCTTTGTATAATTCCTCCCCTGCTTACTAGAGTGTTCCTCTTGTGTGAACTCCAAACCTTAGTGAAAAAGTGTGTGTGTGTGTTGCCAAGAGGCAAAAAGGTTCTTTTCCACTAAGGGATTTGAAGGCAATAAGCACACCAGTGGTGAAGGACAACAGTTTTATTGAGATCTCTATAATAATGAGATATTAATGACACAAGAATAAACAGAGAATAAAACAGAATGTGCCCATGCCCCTTCTGCTACAGGAATCCCAAAGAATGACAGTGGGCCTTCATGACAGTAGCCTGCATCCAGCCACATAGTTCAGAAGACATGAAGGCCTAAGTTTTCAAGGAAAGAAGGCAATAATTTCTGCTGCTTCTGCACTGTGCACTCCCACTTCAGACTTCCACTTTGCCTCATGCTACGGATTCTCAGGATCCACTGATCTATCCCTCCAGAGCAAAATTTGCGGAGGGTCCCTTTGTGGGAGGGACCACAGTGAACCAGACTTCTAAAATATGAAGCAATAACATTTTAAAAGCATAAAGACAGAGGCCCATCAGACTCAGAATTTTTTTTTTAAAGCAGGTTTTGAAATAAAAGCCCTCTAGAACAAGATAGGTTTAAACAGCTTCCAGAAGAAAGCAATTTTATGAATCAGCTGTGAATCTGTGGATGAACAAGGATTTTAAAATGAAGTTTCTGTGTATAAATCAATTATTATTTCTATTGTTCCTTCCGTAGACTTCTCCAAGGGTATTTGTACATGAGAGATCAACTAAGTTGTAAGGGGTATTTGTACTTGAGAGATCAATTAAACTGCAATTAAGTTGCAAGAATTTGTACATGAGAGATCAATTAAGTTGTAGAATAAGCATTAATGGAGTCATGCCAAACACCTACAAAAAGTATGTTTTTAAAACAGCACAACCTTAAACAATGCTTCATGCACAGAATATCCCATTGACATTTCATCATATACAAGGTTATAGAAATGCCACAACTGAATGACTACATATATTATAGTCTTGCCAGTATCATAAAATAGCTATAGTCTTCGCTGTAAGTTCATTCTGTATAGGCAGTCATAGATCACAGAAGCTTCTGTGAAATGTTACTTGATACATTGTAAACACACGATGACAATTTCCAGTACCATGGAGTAATACATTTTGGCAGGCCTCGGTGGGGGGAAACTTACGCCTCACTTTACACAGTGCTATACCTTGATCCAATCCACTTCCCAAGTAACTTTCAGGGCCAAATTACCCTTCTGGATTCCAATCACAAAATTCCAGTTATCAGGTAGCCCTAACCTTGTACCAGATTGGGAGATAATTCAACAGCATGATACAATACGATAGCATGAACATGGGCCTCAAGAACAGGATCTTTCATTCACCTAATGCTGCACTGATAGGCACTCAGAAATGGTGAGAATTTTTCTTCTCAGGACATTTAAATTAGGTGCAAGGGTGGCCATTCCCTCTTTCTCCAAGTCCTTTTCCTATACTACAGGATGTTAGAAGAGGACTGCATTTATGGCTGCGATCATACACACAATTAGACCCGCCATAGGCGTAAATACCAGGCGGATTTAAAGGGTGCGACCAGACAACAACATCTGGGAAGCGCCCCGCAGCAATTGGTAACCCGTTCTGCTCCACCGCGGAAGCGGAGTTAAAAGACACCAGGGAAAATCCAGTAGAAAATGGGTTGCGATGGGCCACAGATGGACTTTCCCGTCTGATCGCTCCAGCGTGGTCTCATGGCATCGGGATGGTCTGATCAGGCCATCCCGACTCTGTGCTATTGATTTTTTCCCCTTCTCAGTATGTGCATCATCGCAAACTCCATAGGGAGCCCTCAGTGCAGAGATGCGATTCATCAGTTTCTCGTTTAAGTGCATCGGAAACAAATGGAAAAAAAAAAAGAATGACTCACCCGCGGTTGCGCCTGATCACGCAATGGAGCAAAAGACTCCCTCTCCCCAAGTTCTCTTACTACATGTTCATCCACAAATGTGGGTCTCCAGGAAGATATTACTCCTCATGAAAGATACCAGCTGGTAAACATATATGATGAGCTTGATCTGATATATTAGTATAACAGAAGTTTGTATGTATTGTTTCAAGATTCTGCCAGCTGTTTTGTTTGGGCCAAACTACAAGTTATAGTGGCCATCAGTTCAACACAGGCTGCCGATGCCATTTTATAGAAGAATATGACCATTTAAAAATATGATCCTCTTTAGGCCCACAGCACAGAGGGACCAGGAGATCTTGAAAAGATGCAGGGGGGAACAAGTACCAAAACAGCCCCACCATGGCTTAAACTCTCTCAGTTACACATTCTTTAGAATAAAACAGGGGTCATTTCGTAGAAAAAGAGCTAGGGGAACTCATTAGCATAACTCATTAGCATATGCCACACCCCCTGACATCACCGGAAGTGTGTCATAAGGCCACACCCCCTGACATCACCGGAAGTGTGTCAGCAAGGAAGCCCCGCGAAGGCCCTCCCTGGCCCCAGGCAGGCAGGGGTGGGGAGAGGCAGGGAAGAAGCAACTTACCCTCCCTCTTCTCCTGCCTCCTCCTGGCTGAATGAGGGCCGGAAGCGGGGCGGCCAGAAGCAGGGGGCGGGGCTTCGTCATGTGCCCCGCCCCCCAGTACCTCACCCGGGGGAACTGTGTTCCCCCGCGTTCCCCCCCGAAATGACCTCTGGAATAAAATGGTATTATGGATTATTTTGCTACCTGCTAAACTTCTTGTCAGTAAGCAAGACAAAGTGTGAGGTATCACACTATTGTTCTTTGTCTGGATAGACTAATTTGGTGCAGAAGAAAGGCCCAGCCTTCTGTGATCTAGTTAAAACAGCTGCTGCTGAACTAGGGTTTATGCCAGAGAGAAAATCCTATGCTCTCTAGAAGCAAAATCAGACACACAATAATTCCAGTAACAAAAAAACAACACCTGCTCCCACAGAACTAACTATGCTGCCATCCACCAAGCACAATGATGTCTGTCAGCAGAGGACTCCACCCCTCTATGAAATCCCTGCGCTGGTAATCCAGTGCCAGGGATAGATAGTAGGTTCTGCCATAATGCATTAGGTTTTTTCCTCATTGTGAATGGCAGCCAGTGAAAGTACTGCCATGCATGTAGTGACACCACTAGGGTGGGGTTTAATCCTGTCTCTTGAATCTGGTAACCTCTATACCTATCACAATGTTTTGTTGGGATTTATATTCTAAATTGGGAATTGTCAAATGCATTTAAGAATCAGGGAAACTACCCACACTATGGTTACATCAAAGCTCACAAGGCTGAATCACTCTGCAAATATACAGTTTGCAATAAGAACATAAGGTGCAGCCCTGCTGGATCATACCTTATGGTCCATTTAGCCCAGTGTTCTGTTTCACCTGGAGGGGCCAATAAACTGGGCCAAGGCCCTTCCCCCGATGCTGCCTCCAAGCACTGGGTTTCAGAGGTTCCCTCTAAATACTAATTTTATTTTAGTAACACTGTTCCATGGATTGTGACTTTGCTATTTGAAAGGTTAGTCTTTTTACTCTAGCTCCACAGGAACAGAAAGATGGCAAAACATTTGGCACTGTGTAACCCATGAGAAATGCATTACAATAACTCTCTCACACAGTCATACAATACAGCACACCTTGTATAATAAATGTCTCTCTGGACTCATCTGATTTCAAAAATAACTACAGACTGGACACCTTGAAGCTATTTATATTACATGATAAAGCTTCTCGTGCTAGCAAACACAGCTATCTATAGACGCTATGCAAAACTGTATCCACGTGTATAATATTTTTTTCTTAGCACTGGCCAATTATTTAGAACAATCAAAATCAAACACAGAAGAAGAAGAAGAGATTGGATTTATACCCCACTCAGAGTGGCTTACAAACTCCTTTCCCTTCCCCTCCCCACAACAGGTACCCTGTGAGGTAGGCGGGGCTGAGAGCGCTCTGAGAGAACTGCTCTTTCAAGAACAGCTCTGACAGAGCTATGGCTAGCCCAAGGTCATCCAGCAGCTGCAAGTGGAGGAGTGGGGAATCAAACCTGTTTCTCCCACATTAGAGTCTGCACACTTAACCACCACACAAAAATACATATATTTTAAGAACTGAATAGGCCAAAAAGCAATGATACAGAAACATTTTTCTTCATCTCATAAAGAAATTATAGTCAAACTGAAATACAAGCCTAACTTATACATCATACCCATAAGACTGCATATTATCTTGAGAAGGAAGATGCCAACAGACTGAAAGGCCCGCTCTGAGACCATAAGAGCCCAGCAAACACACATCACAGTCCCAGTGACAAGCGATTGAATATGGCAAGAGATGGGTGAGTTGAGTACCTGTTTGAGGAGTGTAAATATATCTAACAGTGATGGGGGAGAACAACAACAAAAATCTACAAAGGGTGGCCATTCAGGTCTAGGGCATATATGTTACAAAAATATGGGTTGCTACAAGGGTGATTGCGCAGCTTGGAAATGGGAAAGGTCCGGTGATTATAGGGCTGCCAGCCTCCCAGTGGGGGTGGGGTTTCCCCTGTTTTGAGAATCCCTCCCCCAATTTGGAAGAATCTGGTGGCAGGGGAGAAAATGGCGGTGTCATGTGATGCTGTAGCCTTTCCTCCTCTTAAGTCTTTATGGTAGGAAGGCTAGAGCATCCTGGCTGCTGGAGGACTCCTTGGTTCCCCCCAGCCTGCACTAGCACATTGATTTCCCTCCCAACCCAGCCAGTGCATGCACAGCTTCGTTTTCGTTGGCTCTGAGGAGTGCCCTCCAACCTCCTGCTATAAAGACCGCCCTGATCCCAGCAGCCCTCATTCTGGCTGGGGTCGCATGAGTTGCTGTCTTGAGCCACCGAGCTGCCAACACAGCTGCCACCTAAGCCGCCCACACCACTCCAGTTGGAGGAGTTGCTGCTGTGTGGGCCCCTGGGTGCAGGAGGAAGGTAGGTAGAAGGTCTGTCCTCCTGGAACCATGGGGCTCAGAGCCTTGGGGTGGGTAGGGATGCGGACCCTTCCTTGCAGGTGCCGCCAGGAAGCTGTCCTGGGCTGACAGGCCCCTGGGAGGCTGAACAGGTGGGCGAGTCTCCACAGTCTCCAGAGCTTGGGAATGTGTCATTTGAGGTGGTCCAAGATTGTTTTGGGGTGCAGCCTGGCCCCAGTGTCTGCCTGTGTGATTGTCCTGGGTGCACCACCAATGCTCCCTCCATGCTGTGGAGCCTTGTGAGCAAAAATTCTACTTTGTGAGCTACTGGCCTTGAAGTTGTGAGCGAACGATTTGGCTACTGCATAAATTAGTTTGCCCTGGAGCCATCCTTCCTGAGCTAAGACAAAAATGTGTGAGCTGGAGGCTAAAAAACTGTGAGCTAGCTCACACTAACTCAGCTTAGAGGGGGAAACTGGGCACCACACTTGGAAGCAGCTGGCACAATAACCACACTTTGGACCAGGACTCAGCACATGTCCCCTCGAAGGAGAGAGTCCACTGAGCATGAGGGTGTATGAAGTGTGGGGATCCAAACCTTATTTTGGGTTGTAAAGGGCAACCAGTTCTTTATTCAAATCTCCTTAGAAACCAAGGCCTCTTGGAGGCACTCCAAATAGAAGCTTGTGGTGCTAGAACCAGTGTTTGGACTGGACAGTGCTGTATGTCTCCTTGCAGGGTACAGTCTCCAGAGTATGGTGATGTGTCATTTGGAGTGGTCCACAGATTTTGGGGGCATGCAGCCTGGCCCCAGTATCTGCCTGTGTGATTGTCCTAGGGGCACTGCACTTTGGAGCAGCTGGCACAAGAACCGTGCTTTGGACCTGGAAACATATCTTCTTGCATTCAGGTCGCCTGCTAATATGGTCAACGCCTCGGGGTATTTAGCCATGGAATCCCTCACGCTGTCAAAAAAGTCTTCCCACTGGGATTGAATATTAACCTCACCTACTACCGGGGGAATATATGCGGTTAAGATCAATAGTGGGGAATCTAAATATTTTGACCATATACAGACAGCCAGAAGATAAGGAGATGTCATAATAATCTCACTTTTGCTCAATTCCAACTCACGTGACACCAAACATGCCAGGCCCGCTTTTGGGCAGCCCTTGCTCTTGCACTTAATTGCTGGAGTCGAAAAGGACCAATAGTTCGAAAGTTTTATCTGATCAGAGCTCCACGTCTCTTGGAGCGTTATGATCTGAAAACGCCTCAATGAATCTAAAACATACTGGTCCCTACTTTTACTTTTCCAACCGTTTGCATTCCATGACAATAGTCTGATTACTTTTGTGCAGGGTAGTCATTTGGTATTCCTGCCCCGATTGTTTTCTGAGGATGTGGCTTCTAAGATGGCCTCTCTACCTGTAGAGGACATATCTTCTTGAAGGGGAGAGTCCTATGAACCTGGGGGTATATGATATGTGGTGGTCCAGACCAATACTCCCTCTAAGATGTGGAGTCTTGTGAGCAAGAATTCTACTTTGTGAGCTACTGGCATTAAAGTTGTGAGCAGTGTTCCCTCTAAGCTGAGTTAGTGTGAGCTAACTCAGTTTTTTAGCCTCTGGCTCACACATTTTTTCTTAGCTCAGGAAGGATGGCTCCAGAGCAAACTAATTTATGCAGTAGCCAAATTGCTCACTCACAGCTTTAGCACAAGTAACTCACAAAGTAGAATTTTTGCTCACAAGATTTCACAGCTTAGAGGGAGCATTGGTTGTGAGTGAGCAATTTGGATACTGCATAAATTAGTTTGCTCTGGAACCATGCTTCCTGAATTCAGACCAAAATCTGTGAGCTGGAGGCCAAAAAACTGTGAACTAGCTCACACTAACTAAGCTTAGAGGGAATACTGGTCCAGACCTTATTTTGGGGTTCAGAGCTTTCTGGGTGATTTCATAAGTCAAGAATAAGGAACGAATAAGCAACTGCGAATAAGGAACCAATTTCAGCCTCCTTAGCCTCTTTGCTGATTCTCCTAGTTCTCCTACTACCTCATCTGCAATTTCTTTTCCCACTCAGGCATCTCTTACTCCTGTGACTTCGCCTATTGTGGCTTTTCTTTCTCCTCCTTCTCCTGCTGCCCCAAACACCCCCAAATCTCTGAACCAGGTGGCCAAATTTCCCCAACAACCACAACCTCGAGACACTGGTTTAGAACCAACACAGCCAGTAATGCAGTTAAGTAACTTCAGGCTCTGTACTTAATGATATTTTGGTAGGGATTTCAATAGTAATGTATACTTCTAATACAATGCTATAACCTGCTTTGGGGGGCACTGAATTTGTGAGATGCCCACCCCAAAGTCTAGCCCTGATGCCACCATGGGACACAAAACTTCCAGAGACTTGGGCAAAAAAAAAAGAGGTATCATCAGCATACTGATGACTCCCATTCTCAAAGCTACAGAAAATCTCAGAGGCATGACATAAATATTAAAGAGCATTGACAACAGAATTGATCCTTGCAGCACTCTGCAGATCAAGACTGAAAGTGCTGATTTAGTCTCTCCAGCAGAAACTCTTGATATCTGTCAGGAGAGAAACTACCAAAACCACTGTATGGCCAAATTGTTAATATCCACTCCATATCTGAGTGATCCACATTGTCAAAGGCCATAGAAAGGTCTAATAAAATCAGCAATGGATGTTGCCCTTATTAAGATGGAAAGGAGATCAGACCAATTAAGGTTTCTCAGTCCCAAAACCAGGCCTGAAGCTAGACTGAAATGGGTCAAGGGCAAATGAGTCATCCAGAAATCCATATGCTGATGACACACAACTCTCCTCTCTCCATTTCAACCTGGAGAGGTGATGGAGACTCTAAATCAGTGCCTGGAGGTGACAGGCTAGATGACGGTGAGCAAACAAATTTAATCCAGACACGATGAGAGTACTGGTGGCTTGAGCTAAAACCAGTCTGGGAGGAGGGCTACAGTTAGTTCTATTCCCCCTAAATGAACAACTTCACAGAAGCTCAGAAGTTGTTAGGGATTCCTTTTTCCAGCTTAGAGTGGTGTATCAGGTGTGACCACTCATGGAATTGGTCGAGTTGACCTCAGTTACTTTTATTAAAGGGCAGAATAGGCAGGGGAGGGGCTCAGTGGAAGAGCCTCTGCTTTGCATGCAGAAGGCCCAAGGTTCAATCCCCCACATCTTCAGTGAAAAGGATTAGATAGGAGGTGATGTAAAACACTTCCACCTGAGACCCTGGTTAGCTGCTGTCAGTCTGAGTCGACAATGCTGACCTTGATGGACCAAGGGTCTGATTCAGTATAAGGCAGCTTCATGTGATACACAGGCAGTAAATAAATAATAACTAGTGTCACATTGTTTCTTCTTTCACCAGGGGTCATTTCCTGCAGGAGCGCACAGGAGCGAAGCACCGGCAGTAAAGAGCCCAGGGTACACCCCCTGCTCCCAGCAGCCCTCAGTCAGAGCAAGAAGCAGCCAGGTAAGTTGTAGAGCTCCCCCCCAGCCCCAAACAGTCCAGTGGCACTTTAAGACCAAGTTTTATTCAGGTACAAGTTCTCCCTCCTCTGCGAGGACAGATCTGCACGTTCCCCCCCTCCAATAGCTAGCAATCCAAAACAGTCCAGTGGAGCCTGAGTGGTGGGTGTTGCCTTCTGACCCACTTCTGGTGATGTCAGGGGGTGTGGGATATGCAAATAAGTTATGCTAATGAGTTATGCTAATGAGCTCCTGCACCGCTTTTTCTACGAAATGACCCCTGTCTTTCAAAAATATCTTTGTTCATTTTGATAATCTTGAATTAAAATAAAAATGATATTCTAAGAGGAAAAACAAATGGTATCATATGGAATATTAATACTAAGGGATACAATAGATTATTATAATACAAAATAAAAAGAAGCACAATTAAACTAATCAGCTTGTCTAGATTTAGAGGCTCTCTGTTTCTCTGATTCTTTTGTTTGGAAGAATTAATGAGGATACTAAGAAACAGAAAAGCTACAGCTGCAGAAATAAGAGCAAGGAGGGATCTTGATTTGAAAGAGCAGAAGTACAAGTCTGAAAATTAAATACAAAATAAACAACCATTTCAAATACTAATACCCCAGTTCCACACATACTTTCTTAGGGGTGATTTCCACTGAGTTAACTGGGTCTTAGTGTCTGGAGCGCAGGCAGAGGGAAGTCCAAGTTCGGTCTGAGGTCTTGAGCCAACAGGGGTGGAGCAGGAACTGAGAGTGAAAGTCCAGAGCACAAACCAGAAGCAAGGTCGTTCAAGCCAGGGTCAGAAGCCGGAGGAAGGTAGCAGGAACCGAGAGCAAAAGTCAAAATCACAAACCAGGAGCAGGATTGATCAAGCCAGGGTCAGAAGCTGGAAGTAGGTAGCAGGAACGAGGTCTTGGAATCAGGAGGTGGAGAAAGGCAAGGTTGTCACATTCGTCATTCTTACGATCTTAGAACTTAGAGTGGAAGTGGTGAAATCAGGAAACAGCTGTCCATTCTCTCTCCTCAGAACTCAGCTAGTCACTCGGAAGGAAGATCTTCCACATGGTGACGCCTTTTATCAGCATGAAAGCTCCCTATCAGTGTTTCCGCACAGCTGATTAGGTCTTTGCGTTCATGCTAACCGCTTCCTCACTGGATGAGATTTCGGACATCTTTATTCCTTTTAAATTCCACCCCTCCCACTTAAAGCCACAAGGCTCTCCCTTGTTGTCGCCTAGCGTCTTCTCTAGTTGGTCCTGTCTGGTGGTCTCCTCTTCTTGTTGCTTGGCCTCCTCTCCCTCTGCTTGCTTTTTCCATAGGGTCCTGCTGATGGTTCTTGCTTGTCCTATTCCCCAGGTTATGGTATCGCCCTCTTCCCCCCGACCCGGGATGGCTTCGTCGTTCGTAGACAGGGGTTCCTGACAAAGGTGTCACAGAGTAATAACGAGTTTGCTTCCACAACAGATCCAGCTTAGAGCCTGAAGCTAAATAGCCCTCTGCTGCTGTTTCCAGTTAGCGCAGTGGCATCAGCAGCCAAGCATCTGTTAATACTCAGGACTGACAGCTCGTTTGCTTCGCAGAGCTGAGAGTCTCCTTGTTGCTAAGTCTTGCCGGAGTCAGTCTCATATGCGAGCAACTCTTGGGGGCGAATCGGGAGGGCTGTCCATCTGTGTCTGCTGCTCGCCAGCCGTCTCTAAGCCAGGTGCCAGTGCAGGCTGTGATGGTAAATTGCCGATCTCTGCAGCTTCAGAGGGGCCAGCTGTGGGTTCTGCTGGAACTGGAAATGGCCCGTCCTCAGCACCCTTGACACTTAGGGCCAAACTAGATATTCTGGTTTTCTGACCCAGGCCCAAGGCTGTTTTGCTGCAGCCACATTGCAGATTTGGGGAATGGCTGTTAAAAATAAAGGGGAGCCCATTTGGGCTTGGAATGCCACCATGGGGGAAGGAAGGGCTCCTATCTCCCCACCCCAGTGAAAATAACCACAGGGTTGTTTCCCTGTTTTTGATATTTTCTCTGGCTGCTACAGATACAGTTGCCAACCTACACATGCGATCTGGAGTTCTCCTGGAATTATAGCTACAGTGATCAGTTCAGAAGGCAGACTCCGTGGTTACCACAGATTTTAGGTGAAATTCCTCCCCAAATTCCTCCTCCACAGGCTTTGCCTCCAGATCTTCAGGAATTTCCCAGACCTCTTCCACAGAGACATCCTCCTCTCACTCTGGGCACTTCCATTTGCCCAACTTCAGTGTTTTTCAATGAGCACCAATGTATCTAGCAAGAGAGGATGCGAGCTCTGCAGTGGAGGACTGCCTACAAAGTACCTGGAGAAAAGTGCACACACATCAAAGGTATAGGGTCTAAAGTGACAATAAATATCATTATATAACAGAAACATCTGGTTATCTTATTAAATGTGTCAATAATATTATTATTAGACAGAATAATATCTTTTAACTGCAAAGCCCAATCAAGTGTCAAGAAGGGATGGTCTGCATATACACACTGGAGTTCACTTCTACTGTTTTTGGTTTTGGGGTTTTTTTTGTATTTTTCATACGTGCATGTATAAGTGTGTGTGCACCTGGAAGTCATGGCGACCTCTGGTGACTGACTGTGTGTGCACCTGGAAGTCATGGTGACCTCTGGTGACTGACCCCTACTGGGGGCCTAGAGGATATTCAGAGAGGTGGCTGAATAAAGCCTGCCACCATCTCTTGCCTCTGGTGTTTCAAGGAGGTCTCCCATTCAAGTACTTTCCAGAGTCGACCCTGCTTAGCTTTCAAGATCTGACAAGATTGGGCTTGCCTGGGCTATCCAGTTCAGTGCAAGTTCACTTCTACTTGATTTATAAAGCAATGGGATTAACCCATACCATGGATGCTTTGGGACCTTGAAAGGCTCCTCACTTTCTAGATCTAAATGCATCTCAAGACACCCAGTCAGATGACTCCCAGTACATTACTACCCCCAAAAATCAATGTAATAAAAATGTAATTGATGCTTCAAAAACTTCAAAGATAATGGTTTGTATGATGGTCCTCTTGCAGCAGAAGGATACAAAATGTTGCAACTCATAGAAACTGATAAAATTTAAGTAAAGAACATGACTATGGTAACTCAAAATTAAGACATGAACTTAACTGAGATAAACAAAAGATTAAAGAATGTCAGACAGCATGAGAGTTAGTAGATAAAAATATAATTAATCAAAGGCACTGTGGTCTATACTACTGTGTATAACTTGCTAAAAAAGGATCCTACTATGTAATTTTTTGCATCGCTAATTGTGTCATATTAAAACTTACACTTTGCTTGCTTCTACAACCGTAATGCCATTAAGCAAAATAAGCACGTGCTTAGGGCACCAATGGAAGTGGGGCACCACAGAGGTTTTCCCCATGGCTATCATGCCCTTAACTCTGTCATTGCCACAGTCAACATTGTTCAATTTTTTTGTAATTGTCCTTATCTGCTGTGTTTGACTTTAATCTGCATTGTTTTCTTTGGCATGGTGAGTGACTAAAGCTTAAAAGTTTGGTTTGAAGATGTCGTCAGATATCACATTTGTTTCCATGTCTCATGGTGTGAGAGTTTAGCTTCTGTTGAACATAAACACAGCTGGCTGGGTCTAGCTAGCGTTTTAACTCATCAGCTGATTTGTGAAACAGACCCTTTAGCTTTTTATTGTATTATTTATTTTACTGATTTTTTTTCACATAAACAAAGTAAGTTTTAGTGCTCAGGAGCACCATTGTGAGGCTGTGCTTAGGGCATCAAGTGGCTTTAATTCGGCCCTGCCTAATGCTATTCCATTGTTTACTGAATATCTCATCCTATTGATTGTATTGACTCACTGTGTAATCCACCTTGAGTCCAAGTGAGAAAGGCAGCCTATAAATAACACAAACAAATAAAAATAAATAAAAATGCCTACTTTAAGAAGATACATTCTGTTCTTGAATTAAACAGAACTATCACAGAATATAGCACAATTTACCAGTTCTACATGGTCCAATGTACCCAGAGCCTCTCACTGTAAGAATAAACTAACTAGCCAGAAGTTCACTCTTTTTATTAGCAAAATTGCAAATCAGAATTTGAAAGATTAAACCACAGATTCTATCAATAACTTATTTATTGGTCCACCCCTCAGCTGTGCATGAAATTACTGGCTAATGTTAAATTTTGTTTTGTTTTATAAACTAACACTAGTTTAGTTACACTGATCTACTTACATCTGGGTCTGTGTATGTGACCTATGTGATCAGCATATCAACTACATGTGTCTGAGTTTGACCTTCCAGACCTGCTTAATGAGGCTCATGACTAGAACAATAAAACAGAACTAAGCAAACAGCAGTAAAAACAATAACACTAAAAACAAAATCAATAAAATATGCCAATAAAAATAGCCAATAAAAGCAACCCAGGGCAGAAAAGCACATACAACAGAACAGTCTAAAATGATCTTGATAAAACAGCTAGGAAAAGATAGAACCTGTTAGTTAAAAGCCTGGATAAAGAGAAATATTTTGGCTTGGTGCCTAAATGAGAACAAAGTAGGTGCCAGGAAAGCTGTGGGGTCTGTGTTGAGGGATTCCAAATGTGAGGTACCACCACCTGCCTTACCACTGCACATAGGACACAAAGAGCAGGGTTGGAGAAAAAGATCTCAAGCAGCAGGTGATTTTAGCAAGCAAAATGATTTAGACTTCTTTGGTCTACGTACTGAAGACTGTTAAGTTAGTTTTACAGACTGCAGGATAGTTAACCTAAGCCCTTCCCCTTCTATGGGGAATCTACCCAAGTCAACACCAGTCATGCATATAAAACCTTAAAAGGATTTTATAATGTTATCTGAGAATGTTTATATGCCTTCAGCAAAACAAAAAACCACCCTGTAGTTCCGGACTCCTGTGTATTGCTTTGCACTTGCACTCAGGCACATAGTTATTAATGCAAAAAATCACGCTGAGCTTGACAGAAGCAAAAACCACTACAACTATTCAGAGAATCAAAACTTGCACACATCTGGATTCTGAAGGTGCACCATACAACTGTGCTGAGATATTTTTGTTCTCCCAAGACAAACACAGTAAGAAACCTTCACTGAGCTAATCTGAAGGAAAGAAGCCTTTCCTTACATTCCTTTAAGCCTCAGGCCAAAACATCTCTCTTTACCCAGGCTATCAACTGGGGGGATCCATCTGTTTAGCTATTGTATAGTTTGCTCTAAGCCTGAGATAGTGTTGCTAAGCAATGCCTAGCAACTGGCCACAAGGTTGTGGGACGGGGAGCATCTCAAGAGAAAAATTAAAAGTCAAAATAAGGGAGCATCTACTTACAGGAAATTCTTACCATAGAGTTCCTGGTGATTCCTTAAGCTACATGTAAGTAACAGAGAGTAGCTCTGGGAATCACCAGAAACCATGATAAGCTTCTGGTGATGCCTAGAGCTACACAAAATTCCAAAGCTACACAAAATTCTAGGAATTGCCAGAAACTCTGGGTAAGAACTTCCTGTAAGTAGATTAAGCCTTGTTTTTCTTTTTAATTTTTCTCCTGCCTGGGAGTGGGAGATTCCCTGTACCCACTGGGGGCTCTGTATTCCTAGGCTGAGAATTGTTTTATCTATATCACTTTAGACTGCTCTGTTTATTTTATGTTGTTTTATGCCCTGACATATTTCTATTGAACTGTTTTTATTGGTTTGACTTGTTTTTATTGGTTTGAATTGTTTTTAGTTACTTTTTGGTATTGTGTTTTTTTTTAGTTGAGACATACAGAAACACACAGATCACAATTATGCTTTTGATTTTATTAAAACATTTCTATGCTGCTTTCCCACCCAACTGAGGGTCGCCAAGGCAGTGAACATTTCAAACATTAAAACAGTAGGAGATGGACTAATAAGAGTTGAATGATTATATACAACAGAAGATAAGCTTTCTCTCAGTCTGACCTTTGTTGATAGAAGCTGCTGAGAACTAAAAGTGAAAGCATTTGCTCTAAAAATATCTCAGAGTTTCTAGGACTTTTGCTTATCTGTTTTTATTTCCCTGTTTTATGGACTTCATTGCATACTGAGCACCAGAAAAAATCCTGATAGAAAAGGTTCAACAGACCAACCTGTTGCACTAGATATAATCCAGAAACTGTTTCAACAAATGGGAAATAGAATCTCTCCTTATATATAATTCTGTTTTGGTCATGGACTCCACTGAACATTCCAACATGCTCCCAAATCAGTTGGCTCCCTGATCTGTCACTCAGAGGGTCTCCCTGTCCACTGGCTGTGTTGCCTGAGTCCTGTCTCCAACATTCTAAAAAGTTTGCTGTTCCTCTCCCCCCCACAGCCAGTCAGAACACAGAGGTCATTTGCATATGTGGCCTGATTGGCCTTTGCCTCAGAACACAGAGGTCGTTTGCATATGCGACCTCATTGGCCTTTGCCTCTAAAATTCTAAACAGTTTGCTGTTGCTGTTCTGAAGTAAAATGTGTTCTGAGGTAAAATACATTTCCCCTTAGTGCCTGTTGGGGGAAACCATTGTTGCCAATCTCCAGGTGAGGGCTGAAGATTACTCAGAATTAAAACTGCTTTCCAGATGGCAGAGATCAGTTCCTCTGGAGAAAATGGTGGACTCTGTGTCCTTATATCCTGCTGAGATGGCCCCTGTATGACAGCCAATGTGACGTAGCAATCAGGGCTTCAGAGCACAGTAGAGGCTGCAGGTGGGGGTGGTGGAAAGCTGACGAGTGAGGGGAAAATAAAGGTAGGTTGATGATTGGCTGGGAAGGAGATAGAGTTGCCAACTCCAGGTGGGAAATTCCTGGAGATTTGAGGGATGGAGCCTGGAGAGGCTGAGGTTTCAGGAGGGGTGGGACCTCAGACAGGTACAATGCCATAGACTCCACCCTCCAAACCAGCCAGTCCCTCCTGGGGAACCATTGTTGCCAGTCTCCAGGTGGGGGTGGAGATCACTCAGAATTACAACTGCTTCCCAGGAAGGAGGGGGGAGGAGATGGAAAGCTGAAGTCAGAGGGGCAGATCAAGGTAGGTTGATGGTTGGATGGGAAGGAGATGGGTTGGCTGGGAAGGAGATAGGTTGGAGGGGTGGAACCTCAGACAGGTACAATACCATAGACTCCACCCTCCAAACCAGGCATTCCCTCCTGGGGAACCATTGTTGCCAATCTCCAGGGGAGGGCTGGAGCTCACTCAAAATTACAACTGTTCTTCAGGTAGCAGAGATCAGTTCCTCCAAAGAAAATGGTGGACTTGGTGTCATTATACCCTGCTGAGGTTGCCACAGCAAATTGACACTGAGTGCCCAAGGTCGGGGCACCCGCCCAGAGCCTCTTTCTATATCTCGTTGTATTTATTTCCACAACAGGCCTTATTCCTAGTAGAACATAAAATAGAAAAGCTTGAAAAGAAGAAAAGGATGGAGGAGAGAATTAGGAAATTAAAAGAAGCAATTAAAGAAGTTCAGCAAATTAATGACAAGGTTGTTATCGTAGAAAATTAAACAGAGGTGATGGACAAAGAGCTGGAGAAGCATCTAGACAGTTTACCCCTAATGGAATGGAGAAAGAAGGAATATTGTCTGAGACTGAGTGATATTCCAGAGGAAACATAAGAATATAAGAACATAACAGAAGCCAATGTTGGATCAGGCCAATGGCCCATCCAGTCCAAAACTCTGTCACACAGTAGCCAAAAATGCCAGATGCCATCAGGAGGTCCACCAGCGAGCCAGGGCACTAGCAGCTCTCTCACTGTTACCCACCCCAAGCACTAAGAATACAGAGCATCACTTGCCCCAGCCTGAGAGTGCCTATCTATACCTTGTGGCTAATAGCCACCGATGGTCCTCTGCTCCATATGTTTATCTAATTCCCTCTTGAAGCCGTCCATGCTTGTAGCTGCTGCCACCTCCTAGGGCAGCAAATTCCATGTGTTAATCACTCTTTGGATAAAGAAGTACCTCCTTTTTGTTGTAAAATAGTCAAAAGTATTTAAAATACTCAGAGTATTGATGGATCTTGCTCTATTGGAAAGAAGAGATTTCTTTGAGTTTAAAAACCTTTATTTCTAAGGGTAAAAGGTATACAGGAAACCTACAAATAAACAGAACATCTAAGAGCTACATTTTCTAAGCTGCTTACAGTTCAACCATTGTTACACACTAACAACAGATAATGGAGAATCTGTCATTCTTCTCAACCCCTAGAAAGGAAGTCACCTGGAACAAACAACCAATCACTTATCACAACAGAAGTTACTTTTCCCGGGCTAATCCCCCATTGGCTCTATTGCCAGGTTTCCCTTCCAGGTCAGTCTAAACAATAGCAATACTAGGTAAACAAGTTAACCCTATAATGACTGGATTGTCAGACCTTGTAAACACATACATTTCCAACACTTTTATCCATTCTAACCTGACTGCTCAGCAATTTAATTGAGTGCCCACGAGTTCTTTCTCTACTTGCTCTATCCCCTGCATAATCTTGTAAACCTCAATTATGTCACCCCTCAGTCGTCATTTCCCCAAGCTGAAGAGCCCCAAGTGCTTTAACCTTTCTTCATAGGGAAAGTGTTCTAACCCTTTGATCATTCTAGTTGCCCTTTTCTGCACTTTTCCCAATGCTATAATATCCTTTCTGCCCTAAATGAAAATAAAACAGTGTTCTTTAAAAACCTGATGGAGACTTTAACAAACCTACCATACGAAAGTTGGTGTTTGGTGGGAGATTGGAGTGGTTTAATCTTCCCACAAATGGACAGGACTGCTGAGAAAAATATAAAAATTTCTCAAGGTAAACTACCAAAAATATATTTTGATTTGTTGGACATCTTGGGGCTGGTTGATTTATGGAGACAGAAAAAGAGTAATTCCAGAGAATATACATATTTTTCAGAAAGAAATAGATCCTTTTCAAGGACAGATATGATTTTGACATCAAAACTCTTTAAGACTCTTAAAGTAGAGATTCTAACAAAAGCATTTTCAGATCATAGCCCCATCACTATGGTCTACAAAAGGGAACACAAAACTTTTAGATGGAGACCAGATGGCCTTCTGAGTAATTATTACAAGTGTTTCGAGGATAAATTTTTACAACCTTTACAAAAGACAATTAATTCTATTTTACAAGAAGGGAGGATGCCGGAGAGATGGAAAGAGGCTAACATTGAACTGATAGCTAAAGAAGTATAGGACTTGACGTTGCCAAGATTTCTTTGTTGAATAATAACTATAAGTTGTTTACAACAATACTACCTGAAAGACTTAAAATAATTCTTCATGAATTCATACATGAAGATTACAGTGGTTTTCTACCCAAGAGACGGTTGAGAGATAATCTCAGGACTGTATTAAATATCTTGGAATATCTGAAAAAACATAATGAAAAACAAGCTGCATTGATTTTTATTAGCTGCAGAGAAGGCGTTTGATCATTTGAATTGGACCTTCTTATTTAGAGTCGTGGAAGATATGGATTTTGGAGAAAATTTTATAAAATTGGTTAAGTCAATTTATATATTGCAAACTGCAAAAATTATTATCTCTCCCTTATTATAAAAGAGTAATGGGTGCCAACGTTCTAAAATGCACACCTTTAGTGTATGGACGCTTGAACTGTCAGTCAGAAGACGCTGGCTGGGTTGACTGGCTGCTTTGTGCAGTCCCGCCCAGCGTTTCAAGGTCTTTTGCATATGGAAGCTGATTGGACTTCACTCCATTCCACACCTCAAACTCCCCCCCCCCCGCAAGGCAGTTGGAATGTCAGTTTCATATGGAACCTGCTGTATTCTGGTGGTGTGCAGGTCCCAGGTTCATGTTTTAAAAGCTGCCTGGGGGATTATGGACCATTCACACACTTTCAACCTTAACATACCTCATAGGGTAGTTGTGCGGATCATATGGGGGAGAGGAGAATGATGTCAGCTGCTTTGGTTCCCACTGCAGGGAAAGACTGCCCTTTCCCTAGGCAGGGGCTGCGGTGGGAAGGGGGGGAAGTAAACCTGAAGACAGACAGGCAGATAAAGGTAGGCTGATGGTTGCCTGGAAAGGACATAGGGTTGCCAACTCCAGGTTGGAAACTTCCAGGATATTTTAGGGATGAAGCCTGCTGTGGGTGGGGTCTGAGGAGGAGGAGGAAGAGGGGGACCTCAGACAGATACAATGCCATACTCCCTGTTGTAAGAATTTTGGATGTGTGGGTGTGTGTTTATGTTGGAGCCCTGGCCCTATTTATACCCAAAGATCAAAGTGTTTTCTTGATAATCCTATCACATGTCCCAATTTACAGGTGGAAATTTGGCTACTGAGATTGTTTCCTGGAAGTTGCGATTGTAAAATCCCTTCCTTATACCAAAAGTTCACACTGGGATGAGTTTGTTGTTTCTCTGTGGTTCCCACCATCCGGGCCACAGGTTCTTTGAAGTTACCAGATTGCTACTTCAAAGTTATTTTCAAAGGTATGTGAAATCTTGTCCCTGGGATTGCATATTGAATTAGGGTCCAGCTGCAATTTGTTTATTGCCCTTAAATTGTGAGTCTCACACATCCATTGATTCAAACAGATTCTCCTTATGGGTGTTATCACTGAGATAAAATCAGGATTTGTTTGAACTTCTGGTTCCCATGAAACTTTCAATGTGGATTTGAAGTCCCAGCTGCATAATGGTCATGTACTTTATGGCCCAGGAAATTGGGGGGGGGGATCTGTCACATCTCAAACTTGTTTGCCTGACCAGATGCTTATTGTGAGAGTCACACCTGGGCTGGGCATGGAATGTGTTACATCTTTAGTGAGAAAAGGTCAAGCCTGTCTGTTTGCAAGACAGATATACATATGTGGATATGGTATCAACTATTTTTCTCATTTTAATCCCAAACTTTTATAAAAATTCCTTCCACACTCCCCACCCTCCAAACAAGCTGTTGCCAGTCTCCAGGTGACAGCTGGAGAGCACTTAAAGCTCTGGTGCTAATTCAAAGTGTTACAATGTATCGACAGAGTAGTGTTTTGGAAAATCTTTAGGAATTGTTTGGTGCATTGCCAGCTTTAGGTATGGAAATTCCTGGAGATTTGAAGGGTGGAGCCTGGGTAACAATTGTTGCCACTCTCCAGGTGAGGGCTAGAGATCACTCAAAATTACAACTGCTCTTCAGGTAGCACAGATCAGTCCCTCTGGAGAAAAGTGGACTCTGTCATTATACCCTGCTGAGGTCGCCACAGCAAACTGACACTGTTTGCCCAAAGCCAGAGCACTCTCCCAGAGCCTCTTTCTAGCTCCCATTGAATTTATTTCCACAACGGGCCTTATTTATAGTCAATGAATATTTGACCAAACCATGCAAAATACACAGAGGAACAAACAAGGTTGCCCATTGTCATCACTTTTGATTATTCTGGCTCTTGAAATATTGAATAGGGATGTAAGAAAAGAAGAAAGAATTGAGGTTGTAAAGATTACAGGAGAATCTTATAAGTTAAGAGCTTCTCCAGATGATTTGATGTTGATCTTAGAAAACCTTTAAAAGGAATTAAAATTTTAATGACTAAATTGAAAGAATTTGGAGCAGTTGCGGGCTTTAAAGTTAATAAACAGAAGTCCAAGATGATTACAAAAAATATGAAAATACAAGATCAACTGAAACTGATAAATAAAACAGGTTTTAATTGAAAAGAAGGTAAAATATTTGGGTATTACCTTGACAAATATGAATTGATTGTTATTTAAAAATAATTATGTCAAAACCTGAAATGAAATCTAAAAAGACATGTTGAGATGGGTTAATATACAACTGTCATTTTTTAGTAGAATATCTGTGCTTAAAATGAATGTTTTACCTAGAATGCATAATCTGGCTTGCTGAAACCCAGTTATATGTTCTGACTGGATCCAGTATTCAGGCATCTAAGTATAGAGCATACAATTTCCACATCACTGACAAGAGACTGATCAGTCAGTAGTTGGCTGGATTAGATTCAGGGGTCGGTTGGCCCTGGTGCGCACCGGAGCAACGCTCCGGGAATGAGGAGCTCAGGGAGGGGAAGGAAGCAGCTGCAGGTGAGCCTTCTCCCTGCCCGCCCCCCGCACCAACAGCGAGACCCACATGGCTCCCAGCCACCAGGCTCACCAAGCCTTCTCTCTCCTCCCCCCGCCAAGCCTTCTCTCCCCCCCGGCAGCAGCGGTGAGGCCTGAGCTCAGCCCGCCAAGCCTTCTCCTTCCCCTCTCCCCACTGGCGGCAAGGCCTGAGCGGCTCACAGCCGCCGGCCCACCAAGCCTTCTCCTGCCCCCTCCTGCCCCAGCGGCGGCAGGACAGTTGCTGGGTTGTTTTCTGCACATGCACAGGGAACACTATCCCCATATACTTTTTTCAACTTTTTAGATTTTTCTGCACATCTGGGGATTGCCCCAAATGTGCAGGAAAATCTCTTTGCCCCCTAGGTGCCTCCGATGTGCAGATTTAGATATTTGCACACAGGGGGCACCTTGGCTATTAGATATACAGTCCTTAGACCAGTCATACAAAAAGAAGTACACCTTTACAATATTCCAAGATTTTAAGATACATCAGTGACACATTAAAAGCAAATTAAAATTTAATCTAATATCAAACAACTATATCTAACTAGCTACCTTAGAGTTTCCGTGATCTGAGTATCACCATACAGAAACTGGCTACTTGGTGGGTAATTTTGGGGTTTCTATCAGATAGAAGAAACTCGAGTCTAGCTTTTTGGGAACGACCCGCATTTGTTCAGTCAGTGGAGTGATTTTATTACGCGCCACCTTATAATACAGAAATCTAAAAAACATGTGCTCTGTAGTCTCAACCTCCCTTAATGGGCAGGTACAAAGCCTTTCTGAGAAAGGAGTATTCTTGTATTTTCCTTCAAGTACAGCAGAAGGGAGGGCAGAGCACCTCGCCAGAGTGAAGGCTCTTCTAAACCCTTTTACTTCAAGAGATGTTAAATAGTTGGCTGGGCCTACAGTATTTTTGATAATTGCCCTCATCCTAATGTTTTGTATGCTGGAAAGATCAGTTTGGCATTCTATATCCTCAATTCTCTGCTTAACTAATATTTTTGCTTGGTCTGTTCCAAAAGATAAGAGCACCTGCGGGGGGAAACCTATTTTCAGCAGATAGCTCTGAACAGACTTAGAACAATTTGATTGGAAATTGTCGCAGAGTATCAGAGGGAGTAAATCTTGTGGGTTGAGATACCCCTTTAGCCAGGTATGTATTGATAGAATACGGACCCAGGCTGGTAAGTATTCATTTTATGGGCAAGACATCTAATCCTAAATATATGTATAGACTTTGGAAATATTGGGTTGGATGACAAAAGAGGGGGCCAATTTTGCCAATCCTCTTGCTGAAGACTTTAAACTCCCTCCTCATGCAGTTCCCAGGTGTCCCCCATCACCCAGGAACAACATTGTCAGGGGCATTTCAGGCCACAGTCTGAAGGAGAGGCAAGAAAATCACTCTCCAAATTTCCGGCAGCATCCAAGTCAACAAGTCTGAAATTACCAAGCACTGTACAATTGCATACTGCTGAATTAGTATCGCGATGCAATACTGCCCAGATATCTTGATTCTCCCCACACACACATACACATGTGGACAAGACAGTGAAACAATACTGACCTTCTAAACTGGTGTTTCTGTGAGTTCTGTCACTGTGCTACAAGAGCTTAACAGGTGGCCACTGTAATATATTTCCAAGCTCATTATTTTCTTTTCCTGCTGTATTATGGTTTATATGCAATTTAGAATGTTTGGCTGTTTGAGCAGCCATGACAGAAAATTAACAACCTGTGTCATAAACTCTCCTCAGTTCCATTTCTCTCCCTTTTTGCAGTTCTTTCATTTTCTGATCCCTTCCCCCCCCCTTTTCTGTCACTACTATTTAGTTTTAAAGGCCAGAATAAAGATCAAAGAATTCAAAGCCCATTCTAGTACATACAGACTTTTATATATAAAAAATATTATTTGCAAGAAAAAATATTTATTCCACCCCACAATATTTTGATAAAACAAAATAGCGCTCCATGTTTCAAACTGGAATGTTTGATGTACTTGCCATACCCACACAGTCTAGTTATATTTTATCATTAAATGCTGTTTTAATGCTGAAATGTTATAATGCTTTGGTTTTTCCTTGGGCACCCCATATCGGTGGACAGGCTGCATAGAAATGTTTTAAATAAATAAATTTGTCAAGACAAACACAGAAAAGGTCACAGTGCTGAAGTGAATGTTCACATTTATATTCTGTAATGAGGTATAACCAGATTAGATTACTTCAAAACTTTCTGACATAACTAAGTTTTCATAATTAGCAAGCTCTGAGCCAGCTAGTCTTATAAGTAATGAATTTTAATATACAGAAAACTGATAAAAGGATGTTTCAATAATATGTTACATCTGAGTACTTTCTCCTATTTACAGTTTTCTAGTACCAATGTTAGATTTCTCGAAAATCATATATCTTAGACAGGGTTCCCCAACATGGACCACTCCAGTACTTCCCTCGGCACCCACCAAGTTTTTGTAAGGCAGGGCCTATCAGCTGCCCTCATTCAAATCAAAGGTTTTCCTGCTGCAATAGCAACCGCAGCCACTGCAAGATCAGAAGGACTAGTAACCGCCAGGGCTTTCCTTATGGGTGGTTCTATTCCTCCTTCAGACTTTTTTCTTTTTATTTCCCCCCCCACTCAAAACTATTGAGGAAGACTCAGCATGGGTTCTGTAAGGGAAGATCTTGTCTCACTAACCTGTTAGTGTTCTTTGAGGGAGTGAACAAACATGTGGACAAGGGGTACCCAATAGACTTCCAGAAAGCTTTTGATAAAGTTCCTCATCAAAGGCTCCTAAGTAAGTGCAATAGTCACGGGATAATAATAATAATAATAATCTTTCAATTTATTAATCGCTCAATCCTGCAGAGCTGCTGGCTCTGAGCGATTTACAGTTACTCATTTCACAAGGGACTAACAATGATTCATGGGGGTAAGGGAGGATAACATATATAAATCTTTAAATCACACACGTTCACAGCCGACGGGGATTTTGTTCAGCTATAGACTAGACATGTTCCAGCCGGCATTTTTTCACTTCGGCTTGGCTTGATGACGTCAGCTTTCTCCAGGTCTGATTTGAGTCGCAACGCTGCACTGCCACCGCCCGGCCGAAACGGCCCATTACAGGCTTCTTGATGCCGAAGAGATCTTTCTAGGCTTCCAATCTTACGAGCTGGACATTCCGTTCGCCGGCTAACACCACCCCCACCGGGGGGTTTAGTGTGCCCACCCTCTCTAAGGAGTAGTATCAATTTTATCTACTCGCTGAAGCTTTCGAAGCGCTGGGTGGATGGCAAGCTGGGGACAAGGCTGGTAGCTCACACCAGCACGGGGCTAGAACTGACAGCCGTTCTGTTCAGCTCAGATGTTACTATAACCAGAGGATAAATCCCCTGTGCCACCACTCCCCTTTTGTGGATCAGAAATTGGCTGATTAATAGGAAACAGAGAGTATAAATGGGCAATTTTCTCAGTGGAGGGTGGTAAGCAGTGGGGTACAACAGGGATCAGTATTCGGTCTGATGCTTTTTAACTTGTTTATTAATTATTTGGAGTTGGGCACAAGCAGTGAAGTGGCTAAATTTGTGGATGACACAAAGTTGTTCAGGGTGGTGAGAACCAGGGAGGATTGTGGGGCGCTCCAAAGGGATCTGTCGGGGATGGGCAAGTGGGCGTCAACGTGGCAAATGGGGTTCAATGTGGCCAAGTGCAAAGTGATGTACATTGGAGCAAAAAATCCTAACTATAAATACACATTGATGGGGTCTGAACTGGCAAAGACTGATCAAGAGAGAGATCTTGGAGTCGTAGTAGATAACTCAATAAAAATGTCAAGAAAGTGTGTGACTGCAATGAAAAAGGCCAACGCTATGCTGGGGATTATTAGAAAGGGAATTGAAAACAAATCAGCCAGTATCATAATGCCCCTGTATAAATCGATTATACGTCCTCATTTGGAGTACTGTGTACAGTTCTGGTCACCACACCTCAAAAAGGATATTATAGCACTGGCAGAAGTGCAAAAAAGTGCAACTAAAATGATAAAAGGCTTGGAACACTTTCCCTATGAGGAGGAGGAGATTGGATTTATACCCCGCCCTTCACTACCCAAAGGTGTCTCAGAGCGGCTTACAAATTCCTTTCCCTTCCCCTCCCCACAACAGACACTCTGTGAGGTAGGTGGGGCTGAGAGAACTCTTGACAGAAACTGCTCTTTTTCAAGAACAGCTGTGCCAGAGTTATGGCTTGCCCAAGGCCATCCAGCCAGGTGCAAGTGGAGGAGTGGGGAATCAAACCCGGTTCTCCCAGATTAGAGTCCACACACTTAACCACTACACCAAACTGGCAAAAGGTTAAAGCGCTTGGGGCTCTTTAGCTTGGAGAAACAATGGCTGAGGGGTGACATGATCGAGGTTTACAAGATTGTGCATGGGATAGAGCAGGTCAAGAAATAAGTGCTTTTCTCCCTTTCTCACAATACAAGAACTCGTGTGCACTCCATGAAATTGCTGAGCGGTCGGGTTAGAACAGATAAAAGGAAGTACTTCTTCACCCAAAGAGTGATTAACACATGGAATTCACTGCCACAGGAGGTGGTGGTGGTGGCTACAAGCATGGACAGCTTCAAGAGAGAACTGGATAAAAATATGGAGCAGAGGTCCATCAGTGGCTATTAGCCACAAGGCATAGATAGGAACTCACAGGCTGGGGCAGGTGATGCACTGTATTCTTGGTGCTTGGGGGGGGGCACCAAATCTGCCTTTTATCTGTTTTCTAAAACAGCCCCCTCCCAATAAAAGAAAAGGCTTATGAATATGGGAAGCCAGAGAAAAATTAAAAATTACATTAATGCCACTCGAAACCTTTGGCGTATCAAAATCTTGGTCAAGAGACTGCAATACTAAACTCACAGACAGTCAGTGGTCTGCAATCTGGCGCACCTCTCTTTCTTCTGCCTTATCTGCACATGTTCGTCTACAAACCTACAAAATCATATCTAGGTGGTGTATTACTCCTCAAAAGACAGCACACTTCTCCTCCTCTAATTCACCATTGTGCTGGAAAGGCTGTGGAGAAGTCGGATCCTTTGCTCACTGCTGGTAGCAATGTCCTCGTCTTCAGGAATTTTGGACTAAGATTCTTCGTAACATCTCAGAAATAACGGGATACCTTATAGCTTCAACTCCAGAGACGATCCTCCTACATCTCAAAGATGATCCCTTGATCTCAAGGAGTCGCTGGGAGCTTATACATAGTTTATTAACAGCAGAACAAACATTAATAGCAAAACACTGGAAATCACACTCACTTCCCACCTTATCTGAATGGTTCTCGAAGATCTGGGACCATCTAGTGATGGAAAAAATTACAGACCATATATTACAATCAGACATCTATCCCAGAAAAACCGGGTTTGCTGAGAAATGGCTTCCCTTCTTTGACTATGCTCTTCAGCAAGACCTCACTCCTTCAAACCAAACATACCGCCAACTTCTTCACTTCTAATCTGTCCTTCATCTTCCCTACCTATCGTCTCCCTCTTCACTTTACTTTACTTTATTTTTATTTATTTTTTATTTAATTGTATTTTAATGTACACTGGTGTAGAGTCAAATCCCTTGAGAAATGTTTGTGAAATGCTATGGCACCTCTATGCTCCATAAGACTACCACAATGATCATTAATATAGCAACAAACATGTTTACCAGTTTTGCTGTTTATATGGTTCGTTGCTATTCTAAATGGTTGTAACTTCAAATTTAATACGTTATTCTATTTCAACTTATTGGTTGTATCTCTCTTTCCAGATGAATGATTATATTTAACTATATATGTCACAAATAATGTAATTATACATTATCAATAAAATTTAAAGTGGGGGGGGAAAACCTATTTCCCTTCTGAGGATTTTTATATAATGCCAGATATCACCCCTCCAAAGGCTGAATTTTGATCTGCATTTTCTAGAAAAGATATACAATCACAGAGGGGGGAAAGCTCCCTACTGACTCTGCTTTTGAACAGGAGCTGCTGTATAGTGTTTATCTCAGCCAGGACATGAGATATCCAGCAGCACTCATTTTCATTCATATTGTGTGAATAATGTATGCCTGGGGCCCATCTCATGCCTTTAAGAATGTTGCACATTTTTTTCATGTATGTGAAAAAGGAACAATCCAGCTGTGATGTGTACTAACAGGACAGGAAGAAATGACCTGATGCCATTTAACTTGAGAAATAATTGCATCAAGTATTTCTAACCAGATGCCAAAAATAAATGTTACCAATTATTCTTCCCCTGCTGAAAAAAAAGGTTCAGCATGTTTGCAAAATTTGATCCAGGCTACTTACCTCTGGTCTGGCTTTTGTTCTTAAGGTTGTGGTGACCTATATAGAAATGACACATTCTCATTATCAGAATTCTGCAGCACCCAGAGCTAGCAGTAAATTGATTAACTGAAATCACAGCTGCAGCAGCACCCTGCAGTTTCAAAGCTAAACAGAAATGTGCTCTTTTGTACTAAGGCAAGAATGGGGTGTCCTTTCAAAGGCTTTATAAAGAGGGTTTGGTAAGACATTGAAATCCTTTTGTACAGGCAGGAACAATTTGATAAACTCCAAAATTGCTTTTTTATTTCCCTTACCCTACGCAAGGAACTATGTAAATCATTCAAGTTCTCACACAGCCAGTCAATGCATAGGATAACTCACATTGTCTCTTGCCTAGGACACCAACAGGCCCACCATGAGAGGGTGGGGGCTCTAACTTGCTAGGCCCGAAAACAAGTGCAAAACCCCTTTAAGAGATCCAGTGTGATTTTAAGGAGCTTTCAGTGTGCCGGATCAGGCCCCCAGAGGGCTTCTATCAGGCCCACAGTGGAACTGTGTGTCTTCTGCTTCTTCTTCCAGTTCTGCTGCTGCTGCGTCATTGTAGGTTTGCAGTTTACAGGTACACACCTGAACAGCATACTCAAGATTGCAACAGCACAGACATTTTGATTCAATAATTCAGAGCAAGAGGTGTCAGTTATCAGACACTGTTAAATAAACAAAATATTGCAAGAGTGCTAATGTTTTAAGCATGTTTTTATTTTAAGTTTAAAAAAACCCTTTGTGTTTGTGTCCTTTATAAAGTTTATATCTCCGCTACCTGGCATTACATTTTATGACACACATGGCCCAGCCCAACAAGGTCTCATTTATGTCAGATCCGGCCCTCATAACAAATGAGTTCGACACCCCTGATCTAAACTCTGCAGATTATTGGAACAAGTTATCTGGCTGGGAGTTCTATACATCTTTCACATTCAGCCAACTTCATATTCTACCCTATCTCTTCAGTTGCCAACTGCTGCCTACTGATTTCTTCAATGAAACTGCATACATTCTACAGCAGGCTTATTGCTAGCCAACAAAGGCAGATGGTAGCTATGTGATGGAAAGATGCTCTCTCTTTGGAATATCTTGCAATTATCAAGGAAATAATATTCAAGTTCTAAGACTTTTCAAAGGAGACCTTGGCAGACAAGAGGATGAAAGAGTAATTGAGTGTGATATCACTACATTTTGAACACATTCTTCCAGTATGTGGGAATGCTCAAACCAAGAGAAGATCTCAAATACAAGGGCCCCGGTCACACGGAAAGTTTTGGCCCGGGAGAGGGACGGATCGGGGGCGCAGCAAACGGGCGCGATCTCACCGCAACTAACTAAATTAAGTATTCATGTAGAAAGGGAGGAGATAAAAGGAATATTTACAAGCAAAACTTAATATTGTGTGTCTTGCACTGAAAAACATCCCTAAGAAAGGATAACATTTCCCCCTCCTAAAAAATTACAACTGCTGTTTATCCAGAATCTGATATTTCTTACTTACGTATGTGACACACTGTATGATTGCAAAGAACTCTTATGAGGTGGCCTGAAAAAAAAAAGTTATGGTATAAAGGAAGGAGAGTAAATAGATTGTGAAAATATTACCGAAGGAGGCATTTTAAACTCAGACGATGTTGGCCTGTTAATTTACATTAACTGACCATGAGGTAGGGTTCCCATTGCCAACTCCCACTTGGGAAATACCTGGAGATTTGAAGGATGGAGCCTAAAAAGAGGGGTTTGGAGAGGTGAGAGACCTCAGCAGGATATAACGTGATGAAGTCTGTCCTCCAAAGCAGCCATTTTCTCCAGAAGAATTAGGGCTGCCAAGTCCCCCCAGGGGGTGGAAAAAACCCCGCCCCAGAGGCCCGTTCCCCAACGCCGGGGAATCGGGCCCTGGGGGGAACCCTGCCCCAGCGTGCACGTCACAGGGAAGTGACGTCATGACGCCGGGCACGCTGGGGTTTTCCCTTGTATGGTCGTGGCCCCGCCCCAGCGTGCCCGGCGTCATGACGTCACTTCCCTGTGACGTGCATGCAGCGCGCCGAGATCTGCACAGGAGTCCCCCACTGGCAAGTTAAGTGCCACTTGGCAACCCTAAGAAGAATTGTCATCTGAAGATCAGCTGTAATCCCTAGGTATCTCCAGCCCCCACCTAGGGGTTGGCAACCATACCATAAGGATCAGATCATTATCTCCTCACCACTGCAAATAGCCCAAAAATGGAGGGGCTGCAGTAGCATGGAGAAAAATTAATTAGCCTAGCTACTTGATGAGCCACTGAACATCCACAACCAGATGGATCCAAAAGGTTTTCTGAAGGCTCCAGGAGATTTGTTTCTAGGGTGCCCTCTCTCAAGTCTTAGAAAATGGGCGACCTCCTGGTTTAATGTGGGGCATTGGAAGAAAGCTCGAGCAACAATGGAGACAGCTTGTGATAAAAGTTCTCTCTCTTTTTTTTTTTTGTTCTGTTTCTGGGATGAGTGGAATGAAAGATCACCTTTTACTCAAAATATACATTATGAAAATGGTTTTGGAAGATAGTCTATGGCATTAAAGAAAGATGAGCAGACCTAGACCTGGATGTTGCCTGTCTGTTTTCTGTCCTTAGCAGGAAGAATGCCTGGAGAATAAAGAACAGTCCATCCTTTCCTTCTCCTACCCACTGTCACCTTGTTGCCCAACTGACTTCTTTTTTGCCTTGTGGTGGTTTCTGCTTACCATCCGCCCTCTTCCTTCTCAGTCTGGCCCCCCTTGCCCATCCTTCTCCTGTGTGTACCTGGCCCCATTTTCTGGAGGTTTTGATCAGCACTGGGACCAGGATAGTCTAAGTCGAGATATCTTTGGATACTTCAATCTGCTGACTGAAACTATGAATCAGCAAGATAGATGTTTCTACAAACCTGAAAAGTGCCCTGGTTTGCAGGGGGGAAAATAGTGACATCTATAAGAAATACACTGAGCCGCTTAAAAACATCCAAAAATGATAAAAGGAGGACCAGTAGCTTTAAGCAAAAGATTCCCTCAGTGGCTGTTACTAGGCAACCACAGGATTCCAGGCTGGGTTCTGTCAGTAAAAGGCAGGGGGTGGGGGCAGGGCCCTTTCCAGGCCCATTTTGGCCTTTTACAGAGGACTCACTGTGGCCAAGCCTGGCCCTGACAAAGGTTGCCAGCTTCAGGTTGGGAAATGCCTGGAGATTTTGGGATATAGTCTGAGGAAAGCAGGGTTTGGGGAAGGGAGAGGCCTCAGTTGAATGAAATGCCACAGAGTCCACCCTCCAAAGCTGTCATTTTCTTGAGGGGGGTAGATCTCAGTTGTCTGGAGTTCAATTGCAATTCTCGGATATTTCCAGATCCCACTTGGGGGTTGGCAACCCTAGGCCTGGAAGCGACCTCTGGGTGACTTGATACCACCCAACTTGCATAACTGAACTAGGCATGGCTTCTTGCTACTGTGCAACAGCAGCCACACTATGAAAATCAGTGTGGTATAGTGATTAGAGCTTCAGAGCAGGGTCTGTGAAACCCAGGTTTGAATCCTCATCTTGCTGTGGAAGCTCACTGGGTGATTTTTGACCAATCATAAACTTTCAGCCTAACCTACCTCACAGGGTTGCTGTGTGGATAAAAAGGAGGAGACGAGAATAATGTAAATTGTTTTAATCCCCACTGTGGAAAAAGACAGAGTAAAAATTAAGTGAATAAAAAATAAATATAGCTGAAGATGGGAGGTACATACGAGGTAGGTTGGTGAATGGCTGAGGAGAAAATGAGGCAGGGACAGGATATGGCGATTGCCAAGAGGAGGGAAAGAGGTTAAGAAATTCCTAGAAATCTGGTGGGAGGGGAGTCAGGGGAGGGTGGGGGTTGAGGAAGGGAGGTATAATGTCATAGACTCCACCCTCCAAAGCAACCATTTCCTCCAGAGGAACTAGGGTTGCTAAACTCCAGGTGGGAGCTGGAGACCACCCAGAATTACAACTGTTCTCCAGATGACAGAGAGAAAATGGCTATTTTGGAGGGTGGACTTTATGCATTATACTCTGCTGAGGTTGCTTCCCTCCCCAAATCTCACCCTTCCAGGCTCCACCCCCAAATCTCCGGGGATTTTCCAACCTCAATCTGGTGTATTAATAGTAAGTGTAATCAAAGCCAGAATTGTTAGGCACATAAAGGGACAAAGCCTGTTGAGGGGAAATCAGCATGGCTTCTGCAAAGGAAGCCCCGTTTCACCAACCTTTTGGAGTTCTTTGAGAAAGTGAACAAATATGTAGACAATGGTTACCCAGTAGATATTATACACCTGGACTTTCAAAAGGCTTTTGACAAGGTACCTCACCAAAGACTCCTGATTAAACTTAGCAGTCATGGGATAAGAGGACAGGTTGTCTTATAGATTAAAAACTTGTTAAATGACAGGAAGCAAAAATTAATTGACAGTTCTCACAATGGACATATCATATTGAGTTTCTGCCTCCTTATCATATCATACTGAGTCTCTCCCTGGTGGGGCTGGAGGGAGAGACTCAATATGAACTGTCGTGTGTGTGTGTGTGTGTGTACCAAGATAGATATAGACATATGCAGACAGACGATAGACAGACAGACAGACAGACAGACAGGCAGGCAGGCAGGCAGGCAGGCAGGCAGGCAGGCAGGTATTAAAGAATTGAGGAGCTTTCCTGAGGAGGTTCTTTTGTATATGGATTGTTTCCTGAGGTTTCCTGTTTCCTGAGCAGGTTCTTTTGTATGTGGATTGGCTGTTGTCATTCTAATCTTATATGTAGTGCTATTGTCAGATGTAGAGCCTTTTGTGTTTTTTAGGACAGGAAACCATGCCCAATGTATTTTTAAACTCTCTTCTTTCCTGTTGAAATTGTGTTTTTGTTTATGAATTTCAATGGCTTCCCTGTGTAATCTGACATGGTAATTGGAAGTGTCGTCCAGCATTTCAGTGTCTTGGAACAAAATACTGTGTCCTGCTTGAGTTAGGCTATGTTCAGCCACTGCTGATTTTTCAGGTTGGCCAAGTCTGCAGTGTCTTTCATGTTCTTTTATTCTTGTCTGAATGCTACGCTGTGTGGTCCCAATCCATTAGCATGTTCATAGCCTGGGGAACTCCTACAAGATAATGACTTAGCCCTACCCCACCTTCTGGAGTAGATATAAATTACCTGCTTACCATTTTCTTCTCACTTTGACACAGGAAGTACTCTATCTTTCTGTGTTATACCTCTGAGGATACCAGTCACAGTTACTGGCGAAACGTCAGGTTTTACAATGCCAAGACCACAGCCATGCAACCCAGAAAATCTACAGCAACTAATAATCTCAATGCTCTGAAGAATATATTTTGGCTCCTAATTATCAAGGGTCACAGTCCACTTTAAACTGTGCCATGAAGAAACCTACAAACCAGAGAAGAATTATGTATGATGGTTCTTGATCTAGTACAGTATATTTTGTAGCAGGAACTCCTTTGCATATTAGGTGACACACCCCTAATGTAGCCAATCCTCCAAGAGCTTACAGAGCTCTTCTTACAGGGGCTACTGTAAGCTCTTGGAGGATTGGCTACATTAGGGGTGTGCCGCCTAATACGCAAAGGAGCTCCTGCTACAAAAAGAGCCCTGATTGTCTGTAGTGTTGTGCTTGACAAAAAATAGCTAAGATGCAGGACTGATACAGCAACTCAGATGCAATCATACAGCTATTCCAAATACATGTATGCTGTGCATCAATCAGATGTGGATAGAGAGGATATATGCAAAAGATTGGCAACTCTAGTACATTCTTACTAACACAATCCATAATATTCCTTTCATTGGTTAAACCTTGCAACCACAGGATGCAAGAAGTGAAAAGGATTAGTACTGAGTTCACTTGCAGCCCCAAAAGACTCAAGACTCATTAGGAATATGATGTAATGAACTGGTACCAGTGCAAGGGCACTTTGGGCTGTAAAACAGACAGGCATGGTGGGGCTGGAGGGAGAGACTCAATATGATATAACATTTTCTGTCTGACTAATAATATTTAATGGCATTCCTAAAGCCAAACCCCGTAACTAGATTCATGTTCATTCCTTAAAATGTTCTTGTGAAACAGCTGTTTTCCCTGAATTCTGACATAGATGAGGATAAGACATAAGAGACTGTGCTGGAGGAGAATTTTTATACTGCAATCCAAGACACAGTTGCTCCAGCCGACGCCCAATGAAATCAGTGGGCGTAGTCTGAAGTAACTCTACATAAGATACTAGTTAGTAAGACAGAATAAGACAGAACAGATACAGCAGCATCTATATCATCCTATGTCAAACATGATTAAAAGGCCGTAAAAATGGACAGGAAGTAAAAACAAAATAGCTGAATTGTGAAACACAAGTTATTTGTTCTTTAACTAGTGACTATCAAAGCAATACTGGGACCACTGCTAAGCAGGTCTATTAAGAAGCAAATTCCATGGTATTTGATGGTGCTTATTCCCATGTATGTGTCTTTGAGACTGGAGCCACTCTCACTGGTTGTTTTTTTTTAATTACACTAGGAATCTCCACTCTCCACTGTAAACGTTTCTGTCATCCAGAATCATACTTTGTGCAGCAGAACTTCACACAAAGTTTCTCCTGTTTTTCACAGAACACATTTTTTCCCTACTAATCACTACCCAGTACGAATCAATATCCATTATGAAACTTGTATAGCTCCTTGATCGTCCTGACATATTTTCCACTTACCTAAGAATTTCTTATTAACTTTCAATAGATTTCAAGCTATTCAGAAGCCAATCTCCTGTGGAATAGATTTGAACTTTTGAGTAGTAATTATTAGTAGTCAAACTTATTTATTTTCCCTTTTTCAGTTCAAACATTCCATTTAAGGCTGAAACACCACACCACACCTATATCAAAGGATACATGACATTGCTCTAATATTGCTCTAATATTTCTAATATTGCATTTTAACCCAATCATTCTAGTACTGAGGGTTTGTTTGTTTGTTACTTCACACTTTTCTACAACTTACAGTAAGTACTATTCATATAATATGATACAGACGATCAACAAAGAAAATTATCTCCTCTCTTGGTCTCCTCTTCTTGCAAGACACAGTAGTCAGGATCATCAAATGAACCTGGCAGCACATTCAGGACATACAAATTGAAGTATTTTTCATTATAACTTTTTAATAACTTTGTATAACTTTTTCTTCGTAGCTACTAAGCAGCTTCTAAAAGAAGCATCTGTAGCAGCACAACCAATCTGAGGAGAGCACTTCTGCCAGCTTTATCCCCCAATTTCCTCCAGCAGTACTGCAATGACTGAGACAAGCACAAGCCCGTAACTACCACAGGGCTCATAGGGCCCAGCCACCTAGCAGTTTTTATGGGCCTCCCTCCGTGAGCCTCAGCTCCCCCTCCCCCATGGGCCCCCTCACCCCGATGGCCTGTCAGCCTGTTGGCGGGGAGGACAAGGGCAGCACAAGCAGCAGCAGCAGCAGCACAAGAAACAGCAGAGCCAGTGAGACTGGGCTGAGAGAGCAGTCTGGGCAAGCAGAGAGCATGAATAGTGGGGGAGAAGCCTCCATCTCGGGCTGCCACCAGATGCTCGCCACGTCATCTACCCACAGTAGATAAGCCCAGTCAGGAAAGGCAAGGAGGCAGGCGGGCACCTCCTCTGGCCCTGGCCAGGCGTGCCTGGCTGCGCTCTGGTGTGCCAATGAGCCCACATGCAGCATCTCTGTGGCCAGCCTGGCCACTGCACGCCTCACCTCTCCTGGTCCCAGGAGGGAGCCGAGGGTGGAGGTCTGGCTGCCCCTGGTGTGATGCTGTGGGAAGGGGCAATGTGCCATCAATATGTAACAAGGCAATTTTATTTGCACTCTTAGGACCTAAACTGGAAGGTACATATTATTTCCAGTATATATAACTACTTCTGACACAAGACCAGATATATTTGTGGACCCAAATAGAAACCTTTTGGTGTGTCATTCAATTCCATATTGGAACATTTTGGTCCTAATTAATTACTGTTAATTGTCTTACATGTGTTACAGGGACTCTGTTGCTTGGTGTATTTTGTACTATTTGTCTTCTGATGAAGGCTCTTGTGAGCCAAAATACGTTAGGTCATACACTGTCCTTTTTTGTGTATTTCTAACTTTGTACATTTTATGAGGCTTTATTTGGGCCCCTACAAGGTTTTTATACGTCTTTGAAATAAACACTCTTTTGTATACTTACTTATGTTTTTAACTTTTGGCCCTCAATAAGTTTTCTAAACTTCCTTTGGAGGTTTGTGTTTAGCTGCACAACAAACCCCAATATAACTCTTATCCAAAGAGCCTACATGTCTAGAAATTAACATAAAATACAACTGCAAATATTGCATAGGCATTTACAGTACAAAATTTATGAGGAAGATGTACATGTTTGCAAGATGTACACAGACATACTTGCACTGGGTGCAGCTCTCAAACCAGCCTTTAAAGGAAGCTGATGGCTGTGAAATCCCTGACACCTTCATGATAATACTTTGTTTTGACATCATCATCATCAAGCTACCGTTTCCTTCTTCCTTCCTTTTCCTTTGGACCCCCGTTCTTCAGTTATAGTGGAATTCTTACATCAAAAACAGCAAAACTGATAATCATAAATGTTTTAGTAAGCAATATGTGTTTCCTAATATACAATGTACCCCTCAAGGGAATTCTGTACTGTATAATGCAAAATATGAGCATGTTGGACCAAATTTAAACCACGAGTAACAAAAAACAGTACAACAGAAAGTATTAATGGTCTGGATGTTATGGCAGAAGTAGGAGAGCAGTGATAAAAATATTTAAGCAACTATTTTAGCAATTTATATTGTAACCTCTGTATACAATGTTAATCATTCACAACATTAATTGTATTTTACTAGCATGCGCAAAACCCATGGATTGAGAGTATAATCTCTCCCCATGCCATACGAAGATGCTACAGACAACATCTGATTGTACCAAATTACTGTGAGCAGAGTGAAGTTGCGGAACTGGACTCTCCCACCTTCCCCATCCTGCTGTAACCCAATGAGGTTCCCAAAATCTTTCTCCTGGCAATCAACATGCACTCATAATTGGGGGGGAGTGAGGAATCAGAAAAAACAGCCTCCCTTTATCCACCAACAAAAGTACCATTCCACTAGTGTATGTTCTGTTGTGCTTGCAGAGATCCTTTGGATTGCACAATTTACCAACCCACCCCCAGAATGCTCCCCACATCCCCCCACCGGAGCAGCAAGGGGACCTGGCAACCCTAGCCCAGTTTTTTGGCTGTCCTGGGCAACTTTTTAGCCATTGTGTAAAACAAGATGATGATGAAGAAGAAGATACTGGATTTATACCCCACCCTTCACTACCCAAAGGAATCTCAGAGTGGTTTATAATCTCCCTTCCTTTCCCCTCCCCACAACAGACATCCTGTGAGGTAGGTGGGGCTTAGAGAGCTCTTTTGAGAACTGCTAGTGAGAGAACAGCTCTGAAACAACTTGTAACTGACCCAAGGTCACACCAGCAGCTGCATGTGGAGGAGTGGAGAATCAAACCCGGTTCTCCCAGTCTGGGAGACTCTACACCAAACTGGTTGTATTAAATAGGCCTCTGGTCAAATCTAGCAGGTTACCATTTGTGTTCTTATCTAAACCTGGAAGCTATTTTGCAACTAAATGGTTTAGTCTATTTAAGTTTGCATAAGATCTCCGGTACCCTATCTTAAGACTTATGAACTGAACTCCATGAGGATTCTGTCAGGCCCTAAGCCTCTCACCACTGTTGAATTTATAGCAGGCTGTGCCACGGTGACTGTGGGGTATATGTTCCTTTCTGATCGTATCATCCCGGACGGGAGACCAGGAGGTTCACATGCCTTTCTAGGCATAAAAACCTTATTACAAATAGATGCTGGTATGAATACTACATGGCTTGTTGACATTCTAACAATATCCTCATAGTGCTGTGAAAATAAATTCCAAACCAACACGACTTGAATAAGTCAGTTAAAAACTATGTTGGTTTAATTTAAGAAAACATGATTGAACTAGGGCAGTGGTGGCGAACCTATGGCATGGGTGCCAGAGGTGGCACTCAGAGCCCTCTCTGTGGGCACGTGTGCCATCTCCCCAGCCAGGCCCAGAAAGTGTCGAATTCTCTGCCAAATAATTTTAAGTAAATGAAAGCATTTGGGATTGCTTTCCTTACTTTGTTTGCATCATCTTAAGTTAATGTATGAGTTGTTTTTTCTAAAGTAAAACCTTTAATTTTTTATTCAGGTTAAAATGCCATGTTGGCACTTTGCGATAAATAAGTGGGTTTTGGATCGCAGTTTGGGCACTCGGTCTCTAAAAGGTTCACCATCACTGATCTATAGGCTTACCAAACGCCGGCGGGGGAAATCTATTTCCTGGCAGGATGCGTGCCGCGGGGGACGGCTGTGCGCGCTGCACCTGCCGTCGCCAGGATGTGACGCTCCGCGTTACTCTGGCAACGGGACCCCAAACAGCCCCGTTGCCAGAGTAACGCGGAGCGTCACATCCTGGCGACGGCGGGTGCAGCGCGCACAGCCGTCCCCCGCGGCATGCATCCTGCCAGGAAATAGATTTCCCCCACCGGCGTTTGGTAAGCCTACTGATCTAGGGTTAAGAGATTTTTTTTTCAGACTAAAGGGAAGGAAGGAAAAAGGCATCACAGCCAAATTAATCTATTTACTGATACAATAGATGGAAATGCAGTGGTTTGTCAGGTACAGCAAATACTTACCAGAATTGGCTATTAAAATTTATTGACAATAAGTCCTTACACTACGAGTACCCTTTTCTGTATCTCCAGATGATACCTCTAGTTAGTACAATGCAATTGGAAAACCGGATTCTAATTTCAGCACTCTTTATGACTGTACAAATACAGATGGATTTTTACTTATTAACTAGAATATCTGCAATAACATTTTCCCCTTTGGAATGTTATCAGCAGCACTGACACCAACAAGTGCTACTGATAATGATTTAATATACATGTTCTTTAAGAAGCAAATCATACCACTCACAACTCAAGATGATGATGCTTCTCCACTTGACACCTGGATAGAATAGTGTCCTACATAAAATAAATTTAGGAGTTCCACATTCTTGCTGCTCAGTTCTTGACCAATACTTTTTAAGGAGGTTATGTATACAAACAAATGTCTTTCACGCAAATTACTCATCTGTTGATTAGCAGCACTGTGGAATCTTAAAAAGTCATTTCTGGAAAGTCATTCATGGAATCTCTGAAAAAAATACAGTAATGGACTCTCATTCAGTGGATAAGGCTACTACAAAAAACACAGTAATGGACTCTCATTCAGTGGATAAGGCTAACAAATGAAAGAAAGGGAAAATAAAAAGGTCAACAACAGCCACTCTGCCGCTTCTAAAATCCTTTAGGTTTTAGATATGCAACCTTATTAACTGATTTTGAAAAATCTGTACATGTAAAAAGTCAGCAACATACATCTCTAACAAGCATCACACACTAACCATATCTTTAGATGCCTTGGGCACTGTGGTAAGGAGAGCTATAAATATTTATTTTAAATTTATTTAATTGAAGAGCAGACATTTTGGGAAGTACAACACATTTCAGATTCCTTTTGAAGCTGCATCAGTCAATATTGTAGCTACAGAAGTATAAAGAAAACCATGTATACTTTTTAGCGTCACATGTAAAGATCATATATGTATCTGGTCCACATCATATTCATATGTTGAAACCCTGCTAACTTTCTGATGTTCATTGAAATAGATCTTTGTGGACCTTCATGCACAATAGTGTATCAGAAATACATATTTTGTCCTTACAGTTATATATACTATTTTAATTTTTTAATTTATTTGACTTATAGACCACCCTCCCCCATACAAGGCTCAGAGAGATAAGCAACAATTCAATAAATACATATATTAATCAATTATAACCAAATAAACAGTTAAAAACAATGACAAATCGCAAACTAATTCAAATGGCATTTAAATACCAATGTATGCCTTTTCCCTATGAGGGGGAAGGGAACTAGTGGAGGAGGCCAGGCTCGATGACAAACCATTGCTTTACTCAATTGCAGGCCTGGTGGAACATCTCTGTTTTACAGGCCCTGCAGAACTGTACTAAGTCCCACGGGGCATGGATGTCATTAGGCAGAGAGTTCCACCAGGCTGGTGCCAGGGCTCTAGTCTAGGAAAGCTGAATATCTTTGTAAATTACATCTCTGTGTAAAGGAGCCCTAAGTATTAATAGTCTATCTTTGTCTGGTATTATTAGGAGTCTTACACTATGATTTTGGTATTTCCATAAAAGCATCAGATGATGCATTGTATTCACATGCAAAACATCTATACAGTTCTTACTATCAGCCAGACATAATTCACTTATTTGATCACGAAGCAGCCATGTTGGTCCATTCCCATGTTGTACCGTCCTAACCACAGTTCAACTCAGTGTTATTTAAGTCTCCATTCCAAGTCTGTACATACACATGACTGGATTAACAGCCTCTCCCACCAACCATCTGGCAGGAAGAGGAGCCGATGAATGCCATTCTGAGATCTTGCCATCCTGAAATCAGGAGAGTGTTCACTGACACATGCTGCACAACTGATAGCATGCAATTACATTTTCTTCAATTCATAAGTGCTAAGAACCAATGATTGATAATGGTTCATAACATCATATTGTGATATGTTACTATATATTAAGCAGTCTATTGTTTTCTTTTTACTGACTGTACTCCCAAGTCTAACCAGATTTACTTAGAAGAAATACTTATTGGCTTCAACACAACTTGCTTCGAAGTAAATATGCTTAGACAGTTCTAGTATCCTGTCTAATGTAAATGTGGCCTTTCTAAATGTGCCAGTTGACAAATAATGTGAAACTGCTAAGAAAGAACTCCATGCTATCATTGGCAAGTTACACTGAAACCCTTTGCAGTCAGTTATGCATTAATCAATTTCTTTAAGGGAAAAAACCACCTATTATAAACCAAGTTCATCGCTAAACTATCTCAGCTGCAGTCACCTTTCATACAAGGCTTTTCACTTTAAATTTTACTTCTATAACCTTAAGAAAGGCAACCAGCTGCAGAAATAATCAAGTCATTTTGTAGCTGAGGATACAAGCTGCTCCAGGCTTCCTGCCAGCTATTTAAGTATTTCATCTTGTTGCATTTTCCCCTCAGTTCTATATAGAACACCTGAGGTTCTGGTAGCTCTCCACACTATCTGTTTATTCAGCTAATTAACATATACTCTAGTCATCACTTTCCTATTGTACAATCTATCCAGGCTAAAATATTCTCCAGTAAGCAAAACACATTTTCTAGAACTCAGGCCTGTTCATCTGGTGCTGAGCTTGCAAATCAGAAACATCACCTGATAGAGTTAGGCCAGCATGGCATTTGCTGAGCAATCTGAGGCTAGTAGTCCTGAAAATGCTTTAGCTATGCCCAGTTGTATTAAAAGGACTAACCATCCTAATTCCCATGGAACTATTATGAAATGCCAAACTTCACATCTCCCTTATATGTAAAAGCACTTCTCTAGAACATTCCACACGCTCCGGAATTGGTTGGCGCCCTGGTGTGTCACTCAGAATCTGTCCCTATCCACTGGTTGCATTGCTGCTGAGGTGGCCCCCGTATGACAGCCAATGTGACGTAGCAGTCAGGGCTTCAGAGCACGGGAGAGGCTGCAGGTGTGTGGGGGGTGGAAAGCTGAAGAGTGAGGGGGAAATAAAGGTAGGTTGATGATTGGCTGGGAAGGAGACAGGGTTGCCAACTCCAGGTGGGAATTTCCTGGAGATGTGAGGGATGGAGCCTGGAGAGGGCGAGGTTTCAGGAGGCGTGGGACCTTGGACAGGTACAAAGCCATAGACTCCACCCTCCAAACCAATCGTTCCATTCTGGGGAACCATCATTGCCAATCTCCAGGTGAGGGCTGGAGATCACTCAAAATTACAACTGTTCTTTAGATAGCAGAGATCAGTTCCTCTGGAGAAAATGGTGGACTCAGTGTCATTATACCCTGCTGAGGTCACCACAGCAAATTGAGTGTCCAAGGCCGGGGCACCCGCCCAGAGCCTCTTTCTAGAGGCCATTGTATTTATTTCCACAACGAACCTTTTTCCTAGTTCATTATAAATCACCCACAAGCTGCTGTAACAATCTACATCTCCAGAGCTCTTTCCAAAACCTAATCAAGTGGTGAGAAGTCAAAGTATGAAACATAAATTTTATTAGCAAAATGCCATCCTGTATGCCTCCTCAGACATTTAGTCATTTCTTTTGTAGAACTTCCCACAAAAACACAGTGGTTCCTGAATATTTCTTAAAGGTGACTCAAACCAATAGCCTCCCTAGTCCACTGCTTTTTGTACACTATTGGAAGCACTTGCAATATTTCCTCTAAGCTTCACAGTGTTGTGAGCAGAAATTCTACCTTGTGAATGAAAAGAACTAGTAGGACTAAGTTGTGAGCAAATCCACATTTGACTATCATGTAAATTAGTTTTTTAGAAGATTACTTCCATACCCTTGTAAAAATCTCAGAATAAATTCTTTTAAATTATATTTATATTATATATTATATTATATTATATTTAAACTATATTTTAAGGATAATTTAAACACTGTAAGAGAAAACAGATTCAAGTCAAATCTTACCCGCCCCAGTCCACTATATTGGTTGACCTGGCCTCCAGAGGTCTACCCACCCCTTTCCACTATATTGGCAGACCCAGCCTCTGGAGAACAGGTCTACCCAACCCTTTCCACTACACTGGTAGACCTGGCCTCCAGAGAAAAGGTCTACCCACCCCTTTGGTAGACCTGGCATTTAGAGAACAAGTCTACCTGCCCCAGTCCACTATATTGGTAGACCTGGCCTCAGACTGTCACCCTGTGCCTTAGAAAACATACCAGCACTTGGGGTGGGGGGGCTCTTGCAGTCTACTTTGGGGTTTTTTTTAGTGAAATACAACAACCAGCATTACAGGTCAAGTATGACAGAGGAGGAACAGAAGAAAAGAGCAAGAGTCCTGTAGCACCTTAAAGGCTTATAAAATACGTGGCAGGGTATGAGCTTTCATAAGTCATTGCTCACTTCTTCAGGAACAATCACTGTCAGAAGCCTTCTTAAAAACAGGAAGTTGCTTAAATGTTATCAACCCACCCAAACTACTTATTTATTCAAATATTTATTTCCCACTTTTTCCTGTGACTCAAGATAGCTTACAAATCATACTTATAAGCATAACAGGGATGTGCAAAAAAAATCTTTTTTCCAGCTCCACTGTAGCCTATGGGGATCATTATAGTCAATGGGCCCCATAGGCTATAATGGAAAATCAATCTGGGGGTATCTGGAACTCTGGGGAACTGTTGTTGAGATAGAGGCACCAAATTTGCAGTATTACTGCTGGTGCCTCTCCTCAAAAATCTCCCCAAGTTTCAAAAGGATTGGGCCAGGTGGTCCAATTTTATGGGCCCCAGAAGGAGGTTCCCCCATCCTCCATTGTTTCCAATGGTCTGAAGCAGTATCTGTGGGCTGAAGCAGAAATTCTCTGAGCTGGCTGTTAAAATTTTGTGCGCCAGCACCCACTAGCACAGCTTAAAGTGTACTATGGAAGTAGGTACCTTTTCCTCTGTAATTCTCAACAAATCAACTTGGGCTCCGATCACACACAGACGTTGCTGCGGGATACTCACGGATGCCGGGAGGATTTAACAGGCACAATCACACAAGCACATCTGGCAAGTGTTGCGCACCCGTTGGGAAGCCATCGCATCCCACCAAAGATTCGGAGTTAAAAGCTACTGCAGAAACTCCACTAGCAAGTGATGCTGCGACGGCCGAAGTCAAAGTTCCCGGGGTGATCACCCCAGCGCGCTCTGATGATGTCACTGAGCCCTCGAGGAAGCAGGCTAGCGTCCCTGAGCCCTCTTGGAAGCAGGCTGCAAGGTAAATCAGCTGCTTCACCTGCCATTGCATATGATCGAGCAGCGGCAGGTCAAACTACCGCACGAAAAATAGCCTCCCTCCCCCTGCGCATTTTCTGCCAAGTCTGACCGGGACCCTAGTTAGCCATGTGAACTGTATCCCCTGCAATGGCTTCCTTCCTATCTCTCCAAAATTCTGAATCTCCTGAACTTCAGCTGGCTGGATGTGCCATACAAAAATCTATTTTATCCAGAATTTTTTAAAAAAAATTATGTTCTGGCCCCGCCTTGCAAAACCATCAAATTATTTTTTAAATAAGCAACAAATTCTGTTGTTATGGGAGACTACTACACTGCAGCTTGAATATATGCTAACTTCTTAAAGTGTTGTGGAATCTTAAAAATGAAAAGGTTTATTATGGCATAAGCCTTCATGGATTAGAGCCACTTAAGATGTATGGTATGACCTCAAGACATACTGTGGGTAAAAGACAATGAAAACAAACTGAAATTTGTTTCAAACCAGGATTCCATCCATGTAAGAAGAAAAGAATGTGACACAAGCAAGTCCAACAACAAGCCATGCTCATGCACATTTTGGCATAATTGTTGTGATGTGTGAATGCAACCAAAGAGGTAAGGCAACAAAGGACAGACGCTTATATGGGATGTAAGGAAAAGCAAGTGTCAAGAAGAAACAATGGTGCAAGCAGTGATGAGCCTTAGGAATGAACAACTATATTACTCAAGTAAATAAGAAACCTTTAATACAGAGATCCTATACCATATGTGGTATCTTAAACCCCTGTATTTTTCTGCTGTGGAAAGTGCTGAGCACACTTCACTGCTTCTTCAGCAGGCACTTCTTCAAGTTCAAATAATTCAAAGGATGGATGAAACGTCACCATTATCTGAATTTATATCATCTTCTCCACATTTCTGTGAATTAAGCAAGACCTAAATTAAATATTATGAGGGCAGCATATATAACAACAGAAATACTTAAAGGACAAGTAAAATGATGATAATTATTTCTTTTCAAATCAACGTTCACTAAATATGCTAATATTAAGGTATTAAAATGTATCTAGGAGTATGTAGATCTGTCTGAAGATTTGCTGTCCCCACAGGGTAGTTTTTAAAAATACAAGGTTAAAGAACTCAGTCCTCCTGTTGCTTAGCAACCAGCACCTTATTAAAATAAAATAAAGGACAGAGAGTCCATAGTACTGGAGCATGCCTCAGATCTGAATGTTTAACTTGGTTCAGAGTGTTGGTGTGGTTTACAGTAAAGAGAGTCACATTGTAATGGCATTGTAATGAGAAGCTTCATCTGCCAATATCCTGCAAAACTTCCAAAACAATTAATATTAGAAGAGGACCTTTGTTAACTGATGCTACAGCAAAAGGTATGAGACTTTCAGGGCCTTAAAGGTTAATTAATTTGTTTGAGAAGAAGGTTTCACAGACTTTGTAAGCACAAGAAGTAAAGGAAGACAAGCTCTCCTCTTTGATGCAGTCAAGTCACCCTAGGATCATTATAGTCTGTCTTTTCCCTGAATACTTCAGATAAATTTGACACCAGCATGAAGTAAGGAACCTACCATTAACAGACTCTTTTTCAGAGACACAGATTCTTGAGTATGGATTGGTGGAAATCAAAAAGGTGATTGGTTGGCTAATATTTCTTATAACAATTTAGCTAGATGCCAGATTATAAAAACCTCCTGCATTAAAAATAATCAATTAAATGCAGGAATCTAGTTTTGTGCAATGAAGGAATACAAGGAACTCATGGTGAATTAACAATCCCTTCTGTGCATTTACCCATCTACAACATATATTGTAGCAGTACTGTGTATTTAATGGATAATCTGCACACTGGAGACTACATACATCCATATAAGAGCATTAAAAATGTGTACAGACTGGCAGCATAAGAATAGGACTTTGAACATTGCCAAGGTATCAGTAGGATGGATAGGTCCATCAGTGACTACTAGATATAGTGACTAAAGGGAATCACCATATTCAGAGACACTAAACCTTTGAATACCAGTACGAGGAGGCAGGAGGGAAGAAGGAACAGTGTAGCCTGATCTCATCAGAACTTGGAAGCTAAGCAGGGTCGGTACTTGGAAGGGAGACCACCAAGGAAGACTCTGCAAAGGAAGGCAATGGCAAACCACCTCTGCTTCTCACTTGCCTTGAAAGTCCCTTGCTGGGGTTGCCATAAATCAGATGTGACTTGATGGCATTTTACACATACACAGACACTAGAAAGCAACATCAGGGGAAGGCCTCGGCCTCTAGGCCAAGTTGTTGGCCCTCCAGATAAACTGGTTGTCTACTGTGTGATGCTGGACTAGATTAACCAGTGCTATATTCCAGAAGGACTGTTTTTATGTTCTCCTTAGAGACTACACAGATGCACTTGTATGAACCACATTCTCCAGCACGACTTGAATATGCGTGGTCAACATAGAATAGACACTGCATATGTGTCCGGATCCGGTTCAGACGAAGGAGGACGGACGCATACCGCTCTCCGGAGGACCTTGACTCTTTTAAACTAAAATAACGTTTCAAACCCTCCAGGAGAAGAAGGGTTAGGCAGGGGGCTTTTCTGGGAAAAGGACGGGTGGGGTGGCGACCCCCTCGGCTGACGCCAGCTGCCCTGAAGCAAGAGAGTCAATTTCAAACAGAGGAGCGACGGCGGGGACTGACCAGGCACGCCGAGAGCAAAGAACCGAGGAGGAGGCTTCAGAGTCAACAGAGTGAAGGAAGGCGAAAACGGAAGCTAAGTACCGAAATATTATAATCTGCAAGAAAGGAAAGAGGCAGGGCTAATAAATTCGGATAAAAATAAAACCTAGGAAAGAAGTGAAGAGTGACTGAGAGCCGGACGAGAAAGGCACAAGAGGAGGGGCTAAGGCGGCTACTGAAATAACGTGCGAGGGGAGGAAAACGGACATAGAAAGGCTTGATAAAATAAGAGGCAGCAGCTTAGTAAAATAAGTTAAAAAGAGGTGGGAGCGACGGGAAAACTCTTGAAATTCTGGTCTGCAAAAAATTTTTTTTGTTGTTACCTTGCTTTCCCCGTAGGTGTGACAGTACAACTTTAAGAGGTCCGGAGAAGAGGCAGGAGAGGGGCGTGTGCAGCTGAACGGCCAGGCACCAGAGACGGGAGCGGAGGAGAGCGGACGTGCGCAGACGAAAAGAGGGGCGTGTGAAACAGAGCGGAGAGAGAAACAGCGACGGGAAGCGACGGGAAGCAAGAAGGAGAAGGGCGGAGGTGCCGAGGAGCCGAGGAGCCGGATGACATCATAAGAGACGCGACGGAGGAGAGAGGAGGGACTCAGAGGAGTTAAAGCAGATCAGGGAAGCTAGCGAAGA
>NW_015167534.1:1419213-1419383 GCF_001447785.1 Gekko japonicus | reverse complement strand
GGGAAAGATAAGATCCATTCAAACTTTGCTAGACACACACTAAGAGGATCACTGAATAAGATTTGGGTTAAATTAAAAGACAGATGGTATAGAAAAACTCCAAGATGGGTGGCCCCGCTAGAAGCTTTTATGAAACCATCATTAATAACGAGGAATTTAAAGGAAAGCTA
>NW_015167534.1:1404271-1419137 GCF_001447785.1 Gekko japonicus | reverse complement strand
ACATGATAAGAGGATTTGAAGATCAAAACAATGAACTAGATAAAATATGGCTGTCCTCAAATGATAAGTTAATTCAGAAACTATATAAGTTTCTGCTAACGGACTTTGAAGAGGACGAAGAAGTTAAAGCTGTAATGATCACCTGGATGAGAGATATAGGAGAAATAGAAGGGGAGAAATGGGCATCTATGTGGAAAATGGCTAAAACTATGAGAGCGATAGCATATAAAGAAAATGTGTTTAAAATGTTTCATAGATGGCATTGGGCGCCTGATAAAATAGCCAAATGTTATATGGGGTACTCGAATAGATGTTGGAAGTGCAAAGTTTGTAAGGGGACCTTCTATCATATGTGGTGGGAATGTAATAAGATACAAGGGTTCTGGAGAATGGTGAAAAGAATATTTCAAGAAAGTTTGGGTATAAATGTAACACTAAAACCGGAAATATATCTGTTGAATATGATCCCGAGAGGTTATAAAAACCAAGATGCTTATATAATTAGTTATATTATAACAGCTGCCAGAATATTAATAGCTAAGCACTGGAAACTAGAAGGATTACCTACAAGAAAAGATTTGATAAATAAAATACTAGAACTAGCCAGGATGGATGACTTAAGTTTAAGGTTGCAGGATAAGAATGAGAAGATACACAAAAGAAGATGGGAAAAAATTTATAAATGGATTAAAGATCAAACAGAAATGTAATATCCCTATTGTATACGTAGAATGACAAGGAATGATGGACTCTGACTTATATGCAAATGAAGCAGATGAAATGTTTGTTAATGAAAAATTTTGAAAATAAAAAAATGTTTAAAAAAAAAAAAAAAAAAAAGAATAGACACTGCATATGTCACTGATTTGAACATTCACCATGCCTTCACTAGAATGTGCATAGTTCTCTATTCAACTCATATTCACTACAACATATACTTCAAATCTGGAAGCTGTTACACTATGTTCCTCCAACCATTTATTAGAGTGTTCGCAATTTATACACAGTTTACTTTCTAATCCCACCCAATTTCACAATTTGTTTATTACTTTCTAATCTATAAATGCCAAAGGAAATGTAATTAAAGCTATATTATTTTATTCAGCCTAATTTAATCTCAGTCTGCCAGTTCACGCTCCATCACCATAAATTTAGATTTAAGATTTTTTGTTCCAATATGCACTACCTGCATTGAACTTCATTTGCCCCATCATTGTCCACCCAAACCAGTTAGTGGAGATCCTCCTGGGGCTCTTCACAGTCAGCCTTGGTTTTCACCTTCCTGAATAATTTAGTATTGTCTGCAAACTTGGCTACTACACTGCTCACCCCCATGAATTAAACAGCACTGATCCCGATAGCAATCATTATAGGTCCCCACTGTTTACTTCCCTCCGTCGCTCAGAACTGTCCATTTATTCCTACTCTCCACTTCCTCCCATTTAACCAACTTATAATTCATAAAAAGACCCATCCTCTTATCGCATGACTGCTCAACTTCCTGAGAAGTCTTTGGTAAAGTACCTTTCTTAAAAGCCTTTTGGAAGTCCAAGTATATGATGTCTAACAGATTGCCCTTATCCACATGTTTGTTGACTTGTTCAAAGAACTCCAACAGGCTGGTGAGGCAGGACTTTTGCAGAAGCCACACTGATTTCCCATCAGCAGACTGTGTTCCTTGATGTGCTCAATAATTTTCTCTTTTTTAATACCAGTTTCTACTCATTTACCTGGAACAGATATTAAGCTAACTGGCCTGCAGTTTCCTTGATCTCCTATGAACCCCTCTTTAAAAACTGGGGTGACATTTGCTATTTCCAATCATCTAGCACAGAGGCAATGTATAGTGACAAATTACTTGTACTTGTTAATAGATCTCAATGGTTTTTTTTTTTTTAGCTTTTATTTTAAAAAAACAAATGCTCAGCACATTAACTCAAACTGGAATGACAAAATATATATATAACAATTGACAGAGGGGTTGACAAAAATGGATATTTCGATGCTCATTTCAACAACTGACATAAAATCCCACTAAACAGGCTGACAAAAACGGATACAAATACAAAACAATTGAAGTAATAATAATTCAAGTGCTGGGCCTTTTGTACAAGGAAACTCAGGGCAGGTGAGGAGGAGGAGGCGCACTCACTGCAGTCAGATCTGGTGAAGTGTGTTGGCTACACACGTATAGAGGAAATGGACAGGATGGGAATCAACACAGCTGCTGACCAGCTGATTGGTACAACTACAGGACTCCAGAGCATATTCCGAAGATGAGGAATTTATGCTACAAACCATTAACCAAGGGGAGGAAAGCCACAAACTCCTCCATCGCAATTGTTCTTCTTTTGTAAAAAAAAGGGGGGGATTCAAGACGTTTGATACTTATTTCAAAACCACAAGGACAATAAAAAATATACACCAAGGAAATAACCAAAATATAAAGGCATTCAAGTTTTCTTTTTAAAAAAGCTAAAAATTGATCCTCTTACACTGTTAAATAACATTGGATTGTGCCTTCCTCAACAAATCAATTATATTCCTTCTCTGTGAAGGGCCAGAATGCAAGTCGCTGCTGGCTGGAGCAAAAACAACACCGCTGAAATATCCTAATGCTGACTCAGTACAGACAAACGTATGACATTCAAATGAAGAAGTGCGTAAGGCAGAGGGAAGGCGAGACGGTTCTCTGCGAACGGGGGTAGTTCTGAAATGCTCATCTTGCTTTTTTAGGGTGTCAGTTCTAAAGAGTCTATGGTAGCGGAAAGGACGTGGCAGTGATTGTCTATGGTTCAGCGTCTTTAGCAGTGACAGTAGGGCAAGTTTAGACATCCGAGACATACTCCTTAGTGATGGTCCGTTCAGGTGAAGGACATGCCTGGAAGTTTAACAAGCTTCCATTTCAAGAAGGGGCCCTGATGTTGTTGCTTTTGCTTTGCATGTCGAAAAAGCATTTCTCTTTCCACTTTTGTACCGGGTAGTCATTTGGTATTCCTGTCTCGATTGTCTTCCGAGGATGTGGCTTCTAAGATGGCCTCTCTACCTGTGGAGGATATCGTCTCTATCTCCTCAAAAATTTGTTTGTCACATACGCATCCATTCTTCCCCTTGCCAGTTGGTCGAGACAAAGGGCTTTCTGGCGTTGGCTGGTCTAGTGAATCTAGGTGTTGCTTCGTAGGTTGCTGGTTCATGGGATGCTCCATTGCCTCCATAAGTTCTTCTGCGAGGGATTTAAGGCCCTCCTGCGGCCCTTGGTTATCCACCGGGTTAATGGAGAATAGCACTGGCGGATCAACATCATAATCTGCTCTAGCGTACTCTGGTGGATCAACCACTACCACCTGCTTCTGACAACCACTCCTAAGTTCGATTGGTGTAGGGACTTGGGTTGAAGGGTCAGTAACTGAGTGCCCAACGTCTCAGTCGGGCTCAAACTCTCCTGATAACATTGGAGAGATGTCTCGCTTTGTTAGGCTTGGGACGTCTAGCAGGTCATAATAGACCTCAATGGTCATCTTTATTTGTTACGACACCAAGTCAGCAAATCAGTAACATCATACATAATCGATATAAACAATTTGTTAAAAATCTAAATATAAAAACCATGGTCTAAAAGATTTAAGAGGTTACATAATCTTTTGAGGATACAGTAACAAGCTGCACTGAATTTAGCTACAAGTTTGGTAACAGTCTGATTATCATCTGATAATAAGTGATTAACATAGTCAGAGTCCATCAGGCCAAGCATTTCATCTACCAAAGGTAAGATATATTTGGCTCAAACCAACTTGTACCAGGGGCACCTGAGAAGCATATGTTCAATAGTTTTGCCTTTTATGGTACCCTTAAGTTGTTAATTACACAGGCATCTTTTTAGACTTGGTGGTCTTTTCCTGATTTTAGGTATGCATTCTATCTGGCCTTGTCTGAATAGTTTCAGGCATCCTGAAGGGATCTGACTCTCTTAATTTTCCCTTCTAACTTCCTTATAATTAATCCCCTCATTTTAGTGAAGCTCCCTCTTGAAATCAAAAGTGATCGTTTTGGACTTCATGGGAAACTTTCAGTTGACATGAATGCTGATCTTAACAGAGCAACAGCATTTATATCTTGCACCAGGTCTTGAGCCCTGCTCAGAGTTGCTCAGAATCAGAGTTGCTACACCTTTGGTCAGCTCTGTGACCAGCTGCTCCAATTGACAGTCATTATGATGTCTAGAAAGCTTGTTTCTGTGGCACGACTAGAGCATATATTTGTGCAATCAGTGTGAACATAGTTGAATTCACCAAGAATCACAACATTCTCCCCTTTAGTCACCTCCCTTATTGCCCTTTCCATCTTGAGATCTGCCTCCTGGTTTTGATTGGGGGGGTGACTGTACACCCCCCCTTTTAAGTAACCCTTAAGACACAGTACCTTTAGTGCTTCCATGGGGGCAGTTTCTTTCACTAATGTTTTATAGATTCTGTGCTCTCTTTGATATACAGACCAACATCATCCTAACATGTCCCTCCTTATCCTATCCAGAGAGTTTATATCTAGGGATAATAGTATCCCACTGATTTTCCCTATTCCATCGGCTCCATTATATTATAATTTCATGGCAAGCACTCAAGATCCCTGATCTTGGCTCAGAGACTTATAGCACTGGCATACAGGCATCTGTACCTCATTTCCCTCAGGAACTCAACCTCCCTTGGTCCTCAGGTTTCCTCACATGGCCCTCCTTTATTGCCTTACTCTCATCTCAAGTTCTAGTCCTCTCAGATCAATATTTTACCTTGAATTACCACATGAGCCTTTTAGGATGAGTAATTTAAAAGCGGCTCTGCCTACTGTCCCATATGACACAGGCAGGGAAGCTCCTGAGCCTTGAGAACAAGAGTATTGTGCAAATCTGGATCTTGTGTGACCAGAAGGGGGGGGGACACCATGATGAGCTTCATCATAGACAGAGACCCTCTAATCCTCTGTAAGTCCTCCCCCTAGCCTGTGTGACTAAAAGCAGATAAACATTTTCCATTTCTGTTTTATATTATCACTTGTTTGGTTTTAAAAGGGTTTCCCTCATACATTTGTACATGAACCTACAAAACAATCTGACTGGTCTAACACTGCTTTAGAGGCAAATGAGCAGAATCTCATTTGCATTTGGAGCTGGAATTTCACAGGGGAATTACACGCAATTTATAACATCCCCATGCAGTGTTTAGACATATAATTTGTATTCTAAATCAGGTGACTGTGGATTTAGTGATGTCAGTCAATTAAGATCCAGAATAATTTAGTGTAGCATTAATAACTATGGCAACAAATCACACACAACATGTCATGCTAACACTTTTAAAAATCCTGTGGCAAAATACTTCTTGTGTTACAATTCAACACTCCATTTTTTAGAAACATTGCTGTGCTTCCAGAATACTTATAACAGACTTTTTAAATAATCTCATGCAGAGAATAAGAATTGCCGCTAGGCAACCAGGCAAAGAAGCTTTCATAAACCAGAAGAGAGCTAGGGCTGAAGACCTATGCATACTGACCTGGCAGTAAATGCCACATAATATATGTAAATATAAATAAATAAAACAGTTACTTCTAAGTAAACATGCATAGGATTGCACGGGGGTTCTTTGTTTTTCAGGCCAGCAATGTGACACATGTAACCTAACCTAAATACTTGTGGGAAGAAAGACTAGTAAGAATACGTAAGGCTATTAAATTGCAGACTTCTTTTCAAGGCTCACTAACAAGTACATATTCCAAATGTCTACAGAAGGAATTGCCAATATTTTAACATTAGAATTTCTGTACCCTTAATAACTAGGTATATTAGCTTATTTACAATGCAATACTAAGCAGAGTTACACCCTTTTAAGTTCACTAAAGTCAATGAGTTTAGAAGGGTGTAATTCTACTTAGGACAGCACGCTGAGGCAGGTGTAATTTCAACCCCCTACAGCCATAACTATTGAAATTCCATCTTCAAGGAATTTATTAAAAGCACAGGAGCCCTAATGCTGCTATGTTGGTCATCTTTAGTCTGTAACTGCTATAAAAGTTTCCTTTCCACACTTAAAAAAAAAGAAATCAAAGAAGCATTCAGCCATGAAGCTAGCTACCACTAGTAATTTCCCCAAAGAAACATATAAAGACAACAGTGCAAGGTATCTATTATTCATTTGTCAAGTTCAGTAGGAAAAAAATGTAAAGAGGGAATTGTACAGAGAAACCCAATTGTTTTCATTACACTTTATTGCTACATCGATCCATCTGAGACAAGGAAAGAAATATCCTCTTTTCAAAATTATACATACTGCTGAAAGAGATGATAGCATATCTGTGGAAGGATTAACTGTGATACCCAATTCTTAAGGGGCAGCTTGCTCATTAAAATTCATTAATAACCAAACAATGGTTTTCATCAGCAATGCAACATCATTTTTATTCCATATTTTATTTACAAATAATAATGCTATATTCATCAAGTTTAGTTAAGAGATGCAATGAATTATTAAATCACACAATTTAGGACATATATCTGTTTCTCTATATATAGAAGACACAGATGTTACACTTACAGAACACTGTCTTCCATTTAAAAGTGTATTAATAAACAAAAGATGCATAGTTGTGTGAGCAACAGATCCAGTCGACATGTGGTTCGTAAACAATCAAGGAAGAGAGCTCTCTCAAATTAAGACTGACTTCCTTTGATGTTCTTGGTAAGAACTCCTTCCTCCAACATATGATCACTTTTCCAGTTGCATTTAAGGCAGGATCACAACATACCGTTTGTAGACTTCATGTAGTCCATATGGAGTATGTTCTGGCAGACACTCATAATCTGCATCCATAATCTGCCCCTCCCATGAGAGACATTTTGTGGGGCTGGGACAATTAAGTTCCTCTGGCAGTTGCAATGGCTTCACTCTTTGAAGATGTACCAGTTTAAGGAGAAAAAAGTACCTCTCAGAGGAACCAAAATGCTGTGGTTGCCATTGCAATGTAGTGTCCAAGGCAGCATTTGGAAAGTCAACCTGATACTCAAGAAATCTTTGCTGAATCCAAAGCATGCAGGATACAAAATGGAAACTTCGAGGATGGGGAAAAGGTTAGAATGCCACCTCTCAGCTGAGTTAACAAGTGGCATTCTCACGCCCTTGAAACTGTCATGGGGCAGAGCCAGGAGCCATCATGGGACAGTCAATTTAGCAGCAGTCAAGAAAGATCCCTTATGGCCCAACAAATGGAGCTATGGCCCCAATTCAGCACCTGGACAGTGGTGTGGCCAGCTCAGCTGCATAAGCACACAGCCAATCAAGAGGCAAATGGCTTGAACAGCTTTTGAAGGCCAGTTTGTTGCCCACTTGAAACTACAAGCTCCTCAAGGCAGAAATTTGTACTTTTCTTTGTACCTCTGTAAGACAGAATGCAAACTGATTTGTGTTATAGTGGCAAATAATGAGGAGGCAACCATTTTGAAGTTGCCTTCACCAAAAACAGTATGTTCACATATAACTAACCACATCACTCTGTTCTTTCACATTTCTGAACATTTTGAATATATTTCAGTATAGTGAACTGTTTTTGCTAAAACTTTGTCATTTTTAAACTCTCGATAATATTTCAAAAAGTAAAAACTTCGTTGTTGACTGATCTGTTGATCATAATGAACATTGATTGATTGATATAATTACAAATATTCTTTTAATATGTTAAAGCAATCCTTGAAGTGTAACATAAAATTTTGTAATTTATGAACTGGGGTCACAAAAAGTACACATTATTTTAATAGTTATTCCAATACAATGATCTTTTAAAGCAGTGACACTCATTGGCCCAGGAACCACATGTGGCTTTTTGGCATGCCTTGTCTTACAAAACATTTCAAACATTCCAAATGCACAGCATGAAAAAGTCTGATGACCTTCTCAACTTTTTTAAAACGGAAAAATTGGGAAATTTGGGAGACAACTAACTCTTGCTGTAAACATATAAAATATTTTTGGCAATAATTACTATAATATAATGTGTCTAATGATAATATGTTATTAAAGAGTTCAGTGTTTTCAATGTTACCACCTTTATCTTACGATCCAAGCATGCTTGCAGTTCCACCTATTGTGACACTGAGAATCTCCCTCCAAATAATATACTTTCTGTTGTTTACTACATAATTTGTTTGCTATCTTCACATTTTATTTTTTCCTACCTTTCAGATTGCAAAAAATAAAGATACATGTGCTATGATTGCATAGGGTGCAGCAGTTTTCAACTCTTTCTCAAGAATTGGGTATACTTGCAATTTTTCTTATTGAAAATGAAGGTATTTGTACTTCTATATTCCATATATATGCCAAATAGTGTAATTGCATATACCAACCAAATTAATGCATTTCATGTTGTTAAATCAGTAAAAGAAAAAAAATCAGTTTGATAGGAAAGTAACATATTGTATATATTTCATTCCCCTCCCCCAAAGTTTCAATGTATTCCACAGATTTCAATTTTTTTCAAAGTTTCCATTTTTTCTAAGAGGGGGGCAGCTTCAGAAATTCTGGAAGCTGTAAATCTTTAGACAAGTGTGACTGCTACGGAGAGCTGTGGAGAGAGTACCGCAGCTTTAAAGTATATTAATCCCATCAGGTTCAAAACCAACCACTTTAGAATGCACCATTTTAGAATGCAAAATGTTTTATATTATACTTGTCCAAAAATAAAGTTTGAGTCCAGTGGCACCTTTAAGATCAACAAAGTTTTATTCGAGGTATGAGCTTTCATGTGCACACACACTTCCTCAGACACAGAAGTGTACATGCACACAAACGCTCATACCTTGAATAAAACTTTGTTGGTCTTAAAGGTACCATTGGACTGAAACTTTGTTCTACTGCTTCAGACCAGCATGGCTACCCACCTGGATTTGTCCAAAAATTATCAGAGTTACTACACAAAATTAGTAGCACCAGCCCTCCCTTATACTGTGATAAGACCCCCACCCCACCCGCAGACAGCAAACAACTAGTATTTGTGTATATGCCCTAGAAAGTTTCAGAACTGGCCCATTTCCAAAGATAACCTGGACAATCAAACTTGTGCAGACTAGCAATACCCATTATTTCTCAAGTGAAGACTGAATTGGGATAATCCATTATGCAAAGGAGAAGAACAATGCTAGACAATATATATGAGGCAGAGTGTGGATACATGAATGCATCCACATGCATACACGTGTGAGCAACTGTCTGCAGCAAAGAGCTAACCAGATTTTTTTCCTTGCTATTTGCCAGATGATCCATTTATAGGGTTGCCATTTACCTGCTTTCAGGGGGCCTGATCTGCTGCCACAGAGCTGGCCGGCGGGGGAACCCCACCCCCCCAAAAGCCCCATTTACGCCAATGTGCCCGGTGCAATGACATCACCCAGAGATGACATCATTGCGCAGAGCATGTTGCGGGGGGGGGGGTGAGAAAAAAATCTATGGTCACTACAGAGTTTTTCCTCAAATGCTAGAGCACCCCCTGCAACATGCCCTGCGCGATGATGTCACTTTCGTGTCATGTCATTGTGGTTTGTATGCTCTGCGTGCATGCTGAAAACTCCAGGGCATGTACAGGGACCCCCCCCCCCTGCCAGCAGCCAGGTAAGACCTGGCAATCCTATCCATTTATAGGTCTTGGATGTATACACAGCTGCACATATGCTTAGAATTTTAACTGTCTGAAAGAAAGGTTGATGCTACAAAGCGAAACCTGAAGGGCAGCTTCTTGTTTTATGTATAAATTTTAAATTGATATTGTTTTGGATGGTCATTCACTGTGGGCACCTAAACCTTTCCACAAGTTTACGACACAGAAAGCCTAGAAAATATGCAACAGATACAGCAGCAATATTATCTCCTTGATTTTTAAATTCTCATTTTCCTCAGCATGAGGATTGCATTACATCAAGCCTGAGGCACTGGGTCACAATTCCTAATCTTTTAAATTATGTGCAACAAAAGATAGAACGCCAGCACAGACATGACACTCATAATCCTTTAACATGATAAAGTGATCAGGAGCAGACTGTATGGCTCCCCCTCCCCCTCCCAAACACCACCCTTACATTAACTCAGCTTTTAATGATGGTTTTAATACTAACTATTCTTCATTACTAACTAGGATTTGGAAGCAAGGTTTGAAACTTATTTCAAGAAATAAAATTCAGTTTGTGATTAGAACAATGTAAAACTCTACGAGAATGTGGGAGTAAGGGAAAATATGTTCCTTTTTTGAAGGGGAAATGTAATTACGTATCTGAAGGACGGCATCCTTATCCTCCCGAGTGATAATACAAATTTCAGGCTGCGGTACATAATTGTGAAAATTAGTTTTCTATTATTAAATGTACAATTTAGACAACTTTTAAAAGATGCATATCTGCTTAGAAAAATAATTAACACAAAATTCACTTGGCAAATCTTTTCACCACTGATACAAAATCCCATTTGTTGAACAGAGTGCTCGGGATAGGTTTACACTGATCTGTACCTTTATTAGCATTGAAAAGTGAACTCATCACAAAGCACAAATTGGATTCTATTTCTCTCCGAGCACCAGCTGCAATCTCATTTACAGAGCTTTAATCAGTTATAGTACTAATCCACGCTAATGCTTTTGAGGGTCTTCAATGAAAAACCCTTCTTGACCCCCAGGATGGTGATCACTGCCACTGAACTCCTCGCCATTACTTCATTTTTTTATTTTTTGCCTTCTCTTACAGTAAGCGTGATGTCACTCTGCAGGAATCAGCCCTTATAGCAGTAAAAGTAGATACAGGGGCAGAAGATGTGGTGCATGTTGATTAGGACAGCAAGGAATCTACTAGAAGAACACATGTAAATATTTTCAATGAGAGATCATGGAAATCTGGAATGCAGTCAGTAACATACTAACTTCTTTAAAGCCTCCAATCTACTTTCAGAGAACTAGTCTGATAACACATGGAACATCAGCTATGTAGAAACAGTCTCAGTCAGGCTACCTGGACGATGGCAGGACAGTAAACAGCAATATAGTGCCATATAATGTGGGGGGGTTTCAGTGATGGCCCCTAGCTTTTGAAACTACCTCCACAAGGCTCACTTGACACCAATTTTACTTTCCATTGCACACCAGCTCAAAAACATTTCTTTTTTTTACCAAGGCTTTTAAACTAACAGTAGACAAGGTGCATTGGAAAGATGAGTGGGAACTGGTTGTTGATAAGTTCTATTCCCCATCTAGTAGTGCAATCTTTTGCTTACTGTGAGGACTATTTCCCATTTATCTTGGCACTCTTCCCACATTTTACTTGTCAATAAAACTGTACTGGCCACAGTGTATAAGCTCAACCTGAAGTCACAATCAGTCCTGGCTCCCTGTCCAGACAATATGGATGTGCAAAAACTTGTTTTTCACATTCACATACTGTCTTCAGTTGTATACCTAAATATGAAATGTTGCCTGATGCTGACTTTATTTTCTATTAAACACCAGGTCAAAACATTTATTTTTTTACCAAGGCTTTTAAACTAACAGGCAATGAGCTGCTTTGGAAAGACTTATGGGAACTGGGTTTGGGTAAGAAAAACTAACAGGAATCATAATTCAGAGGGAGAGTTGGTTAACTCCTTCCCAACACCATTTGCCCAACCTGCACTGGTCTCACTAAACTGCTATTCACCTCACAGAGACACTCCGTACATCGCCTGTGTGTTTGCCCCAAAAGGCCATTTCAGCTTGGGAAAGCATAACAGGGAGACTGAGTTAGCCTGGTTCTCTCATTGGCCTACTCAAAACACAGGTCCCACAATGTTGCTTGTTAAAAAAAAATGCTTGAGAGATCCAAAAATAGGGCTCCCACTAACTCAGTCAGTTTAACCAAGAGAGAGAAAGCAGAACAGTCCACCATGAACTGATTAAGAGGCCATGCAACAGCATACATTTAAGTAAATTGATTAGCTTACAACAAGCATAGAAGGCACCTACTTCTATGTTCCTGAAGCCCTGTGGCATATGTATCCTTAGTGCTGTTACTGCACATCACCTCTGGCACTTTTCTTCAAAATGGGAAGGTGCTAAACATCATTATCCCTATAGCTTTCCCAACACAATTTGAGGAATTCATTCTGACCAATAAAGCTGTAATCTCACCTAAGTAATATCCTGATTTCTCCAATTGGAAATGCCATTTCAACCATCCCATTTCTGCAGTGACTGCATAATAACAATACAGAGGGAAGCATTCCCTTCAGTACAAATAGAGGAGGTTGAATCCCTCATTGCACAACTTAAGTCCCGGAAGGCCTCTGGGCCTGATGCAATCCCCCCAAACTATTTAAGACATTTCCAGAGTGGTGGGCTCCCTTTCTAGCCTTTCTGTTCACCATAACTGATAAGACTGGTGCAATAACTGATGCCTGGCTGGACAAATGCTATCTTGGTCCCAATGTTTTAAAAAGGAGACTGTCAACTCCAAAGTAATTATAGACCCATTAGACTTTTATCTACTCTGTGGAAGTTGTACACTAGACATCTAGAAAACAAACTTATTACATGGATGTTAGATCAGCAAATGTTGGACCTAGAACAAGTTGGATTTTGTCAAGGGAAATCAACTATGGACCATTGCACAGTGCTAAGTCACCTAGTGAATAAATATAAAAAAGAGAAGGGTCTCAAATTGTTTGCGGCTTTCTAAGATCTTAAGGGTGCTTTCGATTCTGTGCCAAGAGAACTACTTTGGAAGACGCTCTTGGATTTAGGGACTGATAAAAGACGGTTATTTTTGATTAAAAAGTTACATCTTAACACTACGTGTCAGGTTAGGTTTTCTAGCATTTGTCACGGGCTGGGGTGCCAGTCAAAGGGAGTCCAGAACAAGCCAAGGTCAGGAGCCAAGAAGACAGTGCAAAGTCCAAAGCCAAGCCGGGGTCAGGAGCTGGGAGCACAAAGCCAAGTCCAAAGCCAGGGAGTCCAAAGGTCTAGGTGCAAGAGCCAAGCCAGAGTGGATACTAGCAGCATGAAGCTGACTTGTTGCTTCCACAAAGGGTACTGCCCAGAGTGTGGAGTTAAATGCTGCTACCAATTAGCCAGGTGCATGATCAGCCAGGCTCCTGTTGGAACTCTGGCCTGGCTGTCTCCCTTGTAGCCTGGCCTCTCTTTGTCTCCTTGCTAAGTTTTGTCGCAGTTGCTCCCTTAAACTAGTCACATGTGGGGGTGAGTCAGGAGGACTTTCAGCTTGCAGTTCTTTCTTCTTATCTGGGCCAGGTGTGAAAACTGCTGTTACAGGCACTCTCACTATCCTCCTCTGCTGCTTCAGAGGGGCCAGCTGTAATTTCTGCAGACTCTGTCAGCTCATCCTCATCCATGCCCATGACAGCATTGGAGATTTACCACCTAAGATTCCAAGGGGTGAAACAAGGCTGTATTTTAGCCCACTATTATTTAATCTTTTTATAAATTATTTAGCCCCATTTTTAGAGGGTATTGATGGTCACAGTCCTAGACTAGGGTCAATCCATGTTCCACTGATGTTATATGCTAATGATGCAGTGTTGCTCTCTCTTATGCAAGTAGGATTGAAATGGCTAATATCTCACTTTCTAGATTATTGTGAATTAAGCAAACTGACTTTGAATTTTGAGAAAACAAAAATCATGGTTTTTGGAAAAGCATGGAGATCTTTAAAATGGAACATAAGAGGTAACTGGACTGAACAGGTCAAAAGCTTTAGATATTTAGGAGTTCTATATCACCATAGTGCCAGGTGGGTTAAACATAAAAAGGAAACAATAAAATCTGTAAATAGTAGTGTTCTTGCGATTACTCCTTTTTTTTACACCAAGTGTAACCAATATGTCCCTGCAGCTATTAGAGTTTTTATTCATAAGATTAGTGCTAAACTGCTCTATGGAATTCCAATCTGGATCATGGTCCTTAATAAGAAAGGGGAAAGGACACAATCCACATTTTAATGAAAAATACTTGGACTTCCATCTTGTGTTCCAAATTTGCTTGGAAACTAACTGAAGACTGCATAATAAGAATACAGAGGGAAGCGTTCCTGAATCCTGATAGTTGCTCCATAATTATGAAATTCTCTACCTCTAGGGACTCATGACAATCCAACAATCTCTAGGAGTATCGCAAAAAACTTCTAATTTTGACTGATTTTTGGCACCCAAGGTTAGGTATGGTAAAAGAGCCTTTAGATAAAGAAATATTAATGCTGTTTATTTGCACGTTTATGGAACCTGTTTTAGAGTGTATTTCTTACTCTTTGGTTTCCAGTTTGGGTTTTCAGGCAGACTTTCTCTCTCCCACATGCGCACACACGGCTGCATATTTATCAGTGGTTGGGGCAGAGATCTGGAGGCATGTTAAGAAGGAAAGGAATATTAGCAGTAGCTCTAGATGATCATTTATTTAAACCAACAAGTTCTTACATAGGTACCATCTAAATGGTGCATTTAAAATTTAATCAGACATAGAAGAGGATTTCATCCTTCAACAACAAAAAAGCCCTCCTGATATGAAACAATATGAATTGGATATCAAAATTTAAAAATGTTTAAAGGAATCTGTAAGAAATGCTGTCACAGAAATATTGCCTATAAAAGAGATACTATAAAAAGCCTTTTTACAATTAGCATGTATGATGCTGAAGAGCTGGGGAATTTGCATTACCAGCCTTACAAGCCTCCCAAGCTCTAAAAAGTTCCCCATTTCTGACACATCAGAATCGAGGTATCCAGCCTTCCTGCTAATCTCCTATCTTTCCCAAGCAACAAACCTTCCTTTTCTGCGGGGGGGGGGGGGGGGAACACGCAAGGGG
>NW_015167534.1:1334816-1404225 GCF_001447785.1 Gekko japonicus | reverse complement strand
TTCCTGCTTGGTTAATGGCAATCATTTTCTTACCCTCCCAGTTAAATTAGGAAGATTGAGAAAACTACTAGTTAGTAACTTCCCTTTTGTTTATTTTGCTTAGTGCACCTGAGACTGTGCTTTGTAGAAATAAAGTTGTTTAATTAAAGAGAGTCTGCATATGCCCTTACCCACCTTGCCTTGGCTACTTGGCATACTACATCCCTGTACCGGGAGCCAGTTTGGTGCAGTGGTTAAGAACGGTGGATTCTAATCTGGAGAACCGGGTTCAATTCCCCACTCCTCCACATGAAGCCAGCTGGGTGACCTTGAACCAGTCACAATTCTTTCTGAGCTCCCTCAACCCCTAAAAACAAGCTTAGCTTGCTGCTAGCACAACGCTAGAACTTGTGACTGCCAGACAATCCTAGGATCTCCTGGCTATTCTACACACAATGCCATATGATGATAATAATAATTATTATTATCCCTGTGGTGTTGGCCTCAGGTGACCCACAAGAGAGAGGGGGGGGCTAGAGTTTATCCAAGGTGATGGCAGCAACAGAAACAGGGAGGACAAGACAGTGGTTACTCTGCCCCACACAAAAAAACAGGGCAGGAACTGACAGCCATGGAATAAATGGATTGAAATTGTACATTTTGCAAGCTGTCTCCTACTGTCAGCTAATCTTTCCCCTCTCAAAGGTAAAGTTTGCTGCTTGGGAAGGAGGGAGAACTGGTGAGGGAATGGGACAGGCATGGGTATTTGTGTGTGTGTGTGCGCGCGCGTGTGTGTGTAGGGGTTGGAAGCCTGCATTTGAAGTACCAACCAACATCCTTACATTTTAAATGCTTAACAGGGACATTCACACAAAAACTTGTTTTGGGGTTCAGCCAAGGAAGGGAAAGAAGCCACAGGGGTTGCCTATTACTTTTTACTACAGTTCCATCATGAAACCTGAAAGCCACTACATCAGCTAAACAATAGAACTACACACAAGAAGTCGATCTGATTCCTAGAGATATTGAACGCAAAGGAGAGCTGCTTTTCCAGTAACCAGAGACTATTAAATGCTTTTAGCGGTTAACAGTACCATGAAGTAACTAGAAACTGAACAAAAGTGAGCTGAAATATTCTACAGAACCACTGCTGTGACCAATGGCAGAGCTTGAATGAAACAATCTAATGAGCTCCCAAGAGAAAAGAGAAAAGAATGTTGTTTTTACAGAGAAGTAACAGAGTTCCTTTTTAAGATCAACTTGACTAAAAACAGCAAGTGTACTAAAAACACATTTTAGCAATAATTTATTATATCTAGACCCTATTCTTACACAGAAATCCTCTTGGTCTCCCTTTTAAGGGACTGAAAATCTACACTGACTTCACTTCAGCAATATTCCTAGGCCAAGACAGACATTTTTCACCTTTGAGGCCTGCAGTACAAGAGGGTGCACATGAGACATACAACCAACTTATTTATGACAAAACACAGTATTTTCCAACAAAATAGCAATCTGACATGTCACCAGCAGAACTGATTGTCCCAACACAAAGTACAGCTCTTCAAGTCTCTTTCCTTGAACCATGCCTGCTATCCAGGTCACTACACAAACACCTAAAACAATAAGTACAATATTCTTTACATTTACAAATTATGAAGCAGTAGTGAAACGTCTGGCTCTCAAAGATGATTAAAATTGAAGAAGCAGCTCCATTTATTACTTAAGTGATGGACAGCTGTTATAAGGAAGCAGAGATACAGTAAGTCATAGGAAGGACACTGCAGTAATTAAGGAGCCTAGTGAGAACAGAAAACATCGTATCTCAATCAAAGAATTTGCCACTGTTCCCTGGTATGCAGAGGAAAGCAGCAGCAGCTGCACAGTCCTTTTGTTGCTTTGCATCAGGAAATAATACAAACAAATATCAATGGGGTGAAATAGGTAGTTGTCACTATGCCTAAGCACATAATAGAGAAAAATATGGCCAGGGTAGAAACTATCAATTACTGTTCAAGCCCAGAGGAGAGATCGAGATACAATCAGGTGACAAAAGCCATTGATTCACAAATAGTAAAGTAGCCTTTTCTTTAGAAGTAGGCCATTTAGCGTACTTCTCATTACCTGAAGAACTCCATAAGCATCTTGTTCAAGGAGTCCATCATATAAATACCTTCGTTATATAATTACAATTTATGATCAATCTTGCTGCTCATGTTTGAGAGATGTACCTGTTTTGCTTTTACCAGAGGGTATGATTTTCTTATGGAGCTGCGGTGGCTCAAGTGGTTAAGACGCTGAACTGCAGGCTGTGGAAGGTCAGTAGTTCAGTGGTTCAAGACCCGGGTGCCGCAAGACAGGGTGAGCTCCTGTCTCTAGTTCCAGCTCCTGCCAACCTAGCAGTTCGAAAGCAAGAAATTGCAAGTAGATAAATAGGGACCACTTCGGTGGGAAGGTAACAGCGTTCCGTGCGCCTTGGCGTTTAGTCATGCCGGCCACATGACCACGGAAACGTCTTCGGACAGCGCTGGCTCTTCGGCTTTGAAACGGAGATGAGCACCGCAACCCTAGAGTCGGATTCGACTGGCTTTCCAGCAAGGGAACCTTTACCTTTACCTTTTTATGATTTTCTTCCCATTTTGCATTAAAACTCCCCAGAGATCTTTAGAGACAAGTATTTGAGTTAGTAAGCTCAATACGAAATAAAGTTATTTTCTATCTGATGTGCTAATGGAAATAATTTCACAGTGGCAAAGTCAATGTCCCTTACCTCTGTCTTGGAGTTTCCATAGCCAGCAGCTTTTCAAGTAATGAGAGCTGGCAGGCTTCATAATGCAATGATTATTAGATGCTCACTATAAAAACCAGAAAGAGTCAAGCATCCCAAACTAGGATTGCCAAATTGGGCTTGTTCACTGCTTTCTAATCATTTCTCTACGTTTATGGCATGAAAAGTATATTTGTTAAAAAGTAAGGAATCTGAGACTAAACTGGCAATGTCACTGTGTCAATTAAAAGAAAGGATGTCCATTCTACATGATGTTTCCAACCTGAAGAGTTTATCTAGATTTGGAATAAGAATATATTTGAAAAGCAGTGCTTGTACTTGCTTCAACATTTATCATATTTAATATGACAAGTATAGGTGCGAATAAATCTATTTCTCCAACAAAGGTTTCACCAAAACTGAACAGAGTTCCAGTATTGCATCCATTATAGTAAGTCTTATTTTGACACCTCTATTAATTCAGCTCACTCTCTCACTCTTGGATCATGTAGTCATACATATGCACATGATTCTTTGTTCCAATATCTTTCCTGGTGCTGAAATAAGTGCGGCTGACTGGTCCATACTCTCCTTCAGCAGCTATTACAGTATTTTTTGCCTCCAATACTCTCTTGGTTCATGCAGGTTGTACAGTTTTTACCACAACTACTACTACTACAAATACTACTACTACTACTACTAATAATAATAATAATTTAAGGTCAGATTTTTCAGATTCCTTCCCCCCTTCAGAGTTTCTTCTTACCAGCTTCCCATGCCAATTCCCTATTAGAATTTGCTTGCTAATATTTAATCACCTTGACTTCAGTTCTCTTACAAACCTTCATGTTTACAAGAAAAGCCCCACCCTCAACAGCCATGACTCAGCGTGATGTCCCTGACATGATGACTTCACACAGAAGTTGTGTCATCATGCTGAGGATGTCGCATGGTGATGCTCTGGTATTTTAGGCAAAGCTCTATGGTTACCATAGAGTTTTGCACAAAATACCAGAACATTGCCACATGATGTCTCCAGCTTGATGACATCACCTCCACATGATGTCATCATGTCGGGGATGTCACGTGCAATGATGTCGCCCCACCCCCTCCACTCCCAAAAAGTTCCCTCCCATCCCCCACAGGCGAGGAGGTAAGACCTGACAATCCTAATGTAAGGAGGAATTAATTGGTAACCACTGCAATCAACTGCATTGGACTTCCCAGTCCAAAATCAAAAAGTTCCCATTTTCAGTTGACTGGACCAATGTTGTTCAGGTGTGAGACCAAGTGAGAAATGTAGGTGAGCCCAGAATCCTGAAAGCCTCTTTAGTTATGCATAAGGGCTGATAAATGAGAACCATGGCTTCTGACGTTCATTCTAACTGCAACTCCCTGTACAACATCACAATTGTTTTAAAATTCCCTGAGTGGCCCACAAGGAGTAAACTGAGCAGGCCTCCGTATTACAGCAAGGTCTTTCAGTACAGGAAATTGAATCCTTCCCATTCTCAATTTCGAGCAGTGCAGTGTGTCCAACAATATGTAGATAAGCATGAGTAATCCAGCAGCTCTAGCTTTCGAGATTAAAACACTAGGCTTTTGGAATATTAGTTTGCAGAAAATTCTGCATAAGAATATCAGAATGGTGAAAATATTTGAATGCAGTCTGACCTTGAAGTATGAATGGGAATGAAACCCAGTATCTTCCAGAATTTATATGGATCTGTAATGAAAAAATGCATCCATCTTAAAAACCCATCAGAAATCATTTCTGTATATCTCAGAGCAAATAATAAAAAAGAGGAAAACTGATGTGATGAACAGTGGCTTGCATTATTAATAAACTCCCAGAATTTTAATGATACTTGTGGAAGAACTTGTTGTAAGGCTACAAAAGACTAGGGCCATGATGCTGGGGAAGAGATAACTCCCTCCCCCCCCACTTCCAGGCTCCAACTAGCCCCAGCCGGGAAAGAAGGCAGGGAGAGATAGAGTGACTGGTCTCCTTTCCTACCAGGGCTAACTGTAATCTGTGTGGGTGTTTTGACTAGTAGAACAGCATGGGAGAAAAGAAAAGAGGAACATATCACAAAATGGTATGGAAATAGAGGGCAAAGTGATCACCAAGGGAAATCCTTATGTTTATACAGTAGTTTTCAGCCACTCTGTAAATATATGGACAGACAGCAATATCCATGTCTTAGGAGACAGAACATTCCACCAGAATGAAATAGTAAGTATGAAAAGGCACGGAGAAAAGAGACAGAAGAAGAGGTCTCACAGTTGCTGAGTAGACAAGTGTCAGACAATCAGAGGATGCAAAGCTCATCCCACAAGCTTTCATGGCTGAATGAGGATTCGAACCTGGGGCTCCCTAGTACTAGTCCAGCACTCTAACCACTACATCATACTGACTTTTGCTCTTCACAGCTATTGTACCTAGCTAAGTGGGTTCAGTGGGCCTGGGAGGTAAACAATGCATTGCTGTGAGGAGGTGCAGTTTGGGCCACTTTGAAAGACTTTCTCCCGAAGAAGGCATCCCTGGATTTGAATGGCCTAAATAATTACTATCTGATGGTCAACATGCCTGAATGGGTAGTGGACATACAGCTGCAGTCAAAGTTGGGGAAACAGATTATTTAGATCTATTTCAATCCAGACTCGTTTTTTTCTTCAGGACAGAAATGGTATTGGTAACCATGAGTGATTATCTTTGCCAGAAGAAAAGCCCTGGAAATGCATCCCTGGCCCCGGTCACACGGGCCAGATATCGCGGGGGGAGGCGTGGCTGTTTGCCCCAGAGCGAACTACCATGCGGCCGCCGGATCAAACGTCCCGCCAACATCCCATGGTTCAGGGGGAGGTGCCGATCATACGTCAATCCTGCGGCGTGGCAAAGAAGCAGCGCGGCGGGGGTTGTGTGGGGTTTTTTTAACTGAAGTGTGTGCATGCGCCGTTGGGTGCTTGTGCACATCCCGTGGAGACTTGGGGGAAAGAAACCTTTTCGTGACGGGACATGGGCAGGCGCCGGATGCCATGAGCTACCACCGGAAACGTGATCAGACGCCCGCCCTTGCCCCGCGGTTTCCAGAAACTAGTACCTCAGAGGTACTAGTTTTTTATGGCGCATCTTCAGCGGGAAGCCTCGGATTCGCCATGGGAGTTCTACGCTTCCCAGATGTTGCAGTTTGATCGCGCCCGGAAATCTTCTGTCTCTGTAGCGTGGCTAATGCTCCGTGTGACCGCAGCTCCTGTTGATTTTCCTATACCAGTCAGTGGCTTTCAGTACTATTGACCACTCTTACCAGACTAGCCAGTTCCAGAGTGCAATACTGAAGGACTGTTGCTTGGAGAAGAGGCATTTACACTGTGGGGTCCTGCAGGGGTTCATCTTGTTCCCCCTTGCTGTTTAAAACCTATATGAATAAAGCTGGGAGAATCATCCAGAGGGTTGCAATGACAGGCCACAAACAAGCAAATACCAGTTCTGTTTCTCCACAGCTGAGTGTGGTGGGTCTGAGGAAGCTCTGAACAGGTGTCTAGAGAAGCTAAAGGGATAGATGATGGCCAATAAAATGAAACTCAGTCCACACATGACCAAAATGCTGTGGTTCAATGACAAAGGCACAATAAGGTTCAGGAGCCATCCTAATCTGGAGGAGACTGCACTCTCCCTGAAGGAGCTTGGAAGGGCTTCTAGATCCTGCCCTATGGTTGGATGCTTATGTCTCCTCCATGGCATGTAACTTCTTTCATCAGCTTCGAATGGCCACAGTGATCCATGTTCTGATCACACCCAGGTTATATTACCATAATGAGCGTTACACAGAGCTAATTTAGAGTCCAGTGGCATCTTTAAGACCAACAAAGGTTTATTCATGGTATGCATTGGCTAGTCATTTGTTTCCGAAAACAATTCAAAGTGCTAATTTTTTTCCTTCAAAGCCCTAACCAGCTTGAGCCAGGGTATCTGAAGGACTGCCTCCACCTACACTGTTCAGCCTACCAGTTAAGATCCTCCTCCCAAGCCCTGCAGGTGGCAACCACAGATGGGGCTTTTTCAATGGTGGTGCCTTGCCTTTGACATGCCCTCCCTCTTGAAGCTTGTCTGGTGCCTTCAGGCAACAGGCCAAAACCGATGTATTTCCCTAGGCTATTAACTGAAGAGTTCCTTTGGGGGAAGGAGAGTTACAGGTGTGCCTGTAACTGAAGGTAGTTTTATGGCCTGATTAAATATTGATAATTTTTGTCTGTGTTTATATTTTATTGAATTTTTTCTTTGTCAACATAGCCATGCAGGACTCTAGAGAGGCAACATATACATCTTCTAAACAAAATAAACAGGAACCCAGAGAGCTCCATGAACCAAAAAGAATAAAACTTCTGCAGTACCAAAAAAGGAAAACCTGTAACTGAATAATGACTGTGGGATTTGGTTAAGGAAGATCATTAGAAATAAAAAATAAAAGCAGACTCAATTGAATGGTTAGAACAGAACAGCTTGGAAGGGATAAAAATAGCAGAAAGAAAGAAGGTCACTGGGAAAGGATGGGGTTTGGGAAAGGACACAGCTCTTGAGGGCAGGGTAACAGTTTTGGGGAACTGAAGAATCTAAAGGTATTATTTAATAAATAGAAACAATAACAGTCTTGAAATGAAAAGGAAAAATAGCCTAAGGAGGTTGAAAAATATTAAAAGGAACTAGGGTATGACCATGGGGCAAATGACAGCAAGACAGAAGGGGGGGGGATCAAGAGCTTAAATAGGAGAAGAATGTAGAACTGAAGAAAGAATTAAGATGAAGAAACTGGGCGGGTGGCACTAACAGTATTAACTACAGCTGAGCAAAGCCTTGAGGTGAAAGAGGAAGAGTGGGAGAAGACAACAGAAGTAGGGAAGTTGACGGTAAGAAAACAGCATAGAGATTAAAGAGAAAAATGGTAAACATTGCTGAATTTCAGATGCAGCAAGAGCAGGAGTCGATTCGGGGGATCGCAGGGGATCGCCATTCCCCCGGGTGAGGTGCGGGGGGCGGGGCACATGATGAAGCCCTGCCCCTGCTTCCGGCTGCCCCGCTTCCTGCAGGGGCCCTCCCACCGCCGGGCCCCTGCAGGCGCCGGTCCACCGCCGGGCTGGTGCCTGCAGCCCCAGTAGCCAAGATGGTGGCCAAGCAGCGGATCCGGATGGCCAACGAGAAGTACAGCAAGAACATCACGCAGTGCAGGAACGTCACCAAGACCTCGGTATGAGCGGGGCTGACGTGGTGGCTCTTTCCCCCTCACAGAGAAACGCGCCCGAGGAGAAGGCGTCGGTGGGGCCGTGGCTCTTGGCTCTCTTCATCTTCATGGTCTGCGGGTCGGGTAAGTGCGGGGCACCAGCTGTTGGCCGGCCCGGGGGGGGAGGGAGGGAGGGGACGGAGGGAGGGAAGAGCGCAAGCCACCGAGGACTTCCTCACAACAGCTGCTGCTTCGTCTCCTTCATGTCTTCCTTATGGGACACCAACAATCGCCAGAAACCCATTCTTCTTCTTTTGGAAAACATCCGTAGTTATCTAGTGTCTGTTGATCCTGTTCTCCTTTTGCGGAGCTTAGTGCCGCGCGCATGTGTGTGTTTTTCTCCTCCTCATTTTGTCTTTGTAACAGACTCATGTGCTTCGTGGCCCGGTGAGAACCTGAACCTTGCTTTCCCAGATGTTCGTGCAAGGCTCTCAGCACTGTGCCACGCCAGCTCCACCGTGCTTCTCTTCTCCCCCCACCCGCATCAGTTTCCCAACCTGCTTTTCCCAATATGGCTCTCTTTTTGCTCTGTTCTTGTAAAGACAAGGTGAAGCAATAACTGTTGTAACATTTAATCTTCTGATGGTGTGTGTTTATAAACGGCACAGTACAAATTCTTTGAATGTTTCTGCACCTGGAGTATGACATCTGTATCCTGTCCTTCCTTCCTTCAAGGAGATTGGGGTGGCATACCTGGCTCTCCCCATTTTATCCTCACAACAGACTACTGAGGTAGGTTAGGCTGAGAGTGTGCCCCATGAGCTTCAGGGTACACTTTACAAGGTCCTAGCCGAATACTCTTAACCACAGAACAGTAGACGCTCCACTGTGAAAACACTTAGAATGTTAGTTTCAGAATGCTGTCTTAAGCGTTTTACTTCCTGTGAAGCCAGGTCTGAATATATTGCTTTGTGGTTTCAAGTTCACTTCTTTTGAATATCAAAATTATATGGAAAGGGGTTTTGCCATTCACCAGGTGGCTTATGATAAAAAAAAGAAAAGCTTGGTTTCCATAATCTGGTTGAACACTGTTATTAAGACTACCATGTGATAGCTCACCTGTTTGCCAAGCTTATTGGCCTCAACTTTTGTTGACATGTGGGAATTTGGTTGCTTGTTACAAATCATGTAAGGAGGCTATATCACTGCTAACTCACCACCAATGGTTGTTGTGAAGGTGAAATGGTGAGGAAGAAGATATGTGTACCAAAATACACATAAATAACCTACAGGCTACTTTTGCAAAATACACTGGGCTGATAAAAAACAAAGGAAGCATAACCCTATGCCCTGAGTTTGCAGTGATGCAGATTTAAAAGCGAAATGGTTTGATGTGGGCTACCTAGCAGGAGTCCCCAAGCTTGTTGACCCTGAGGACTCTTGTGGAACATTGAGGAAGGTGCACAATATGGCTGCTATGGAATGCAGTTACAAAGGGTTGGGAGGCCCCAAGCCAAGCACCCTCCTATGGGGGGGGGGGACGACAGCTAATTCTGAACAGGCGCTGTTTCTGAACAGTGCCATTTGGGGGGGGATCACTGCCCTACTGTTTCCATCTGTGCAATAGGCAGCAATCCAGCCAAGGTCTGATTTCCTCCTCATTGCACCTGTTGAATTTCTGACAGGAAAAAATGGCATTTGTTGAATTTTTGAAGCTGTTAACAGAACATGAGTTCTGCCAGTTTAAAAAAACAGTGATGAACAATTTCTCACCCTGTGTATTGGACTTGCACGGCCCTTGTTTGTTTTCAGTAAGGGCTTCCAGTGGATTGTGCTTCGTGTTACCTAGTATGCAGGGCATCCTGTTTGGATGATCTGTCTCTAACACCAAAAATATCTGCATTTGGTCCTGCTGGGCTCATGTTGGAAACCAGTTGGTTAAGGCAAAGGGCCTACCTTAGCATCTATCCTTGATGTGTGTTTTTGTCCTTGAGCTTCTTTATCTGTTCAAAAGGCACACTGGGAGGGCACTTCATGGTCATGCATAACTTGAAAGACATGCTTGTAAGACTAAGACTAACTGAGTGGTGGGTGTGGCCTTATGACACACTTCCGGTGATGGCAGGGGGTGTGGCCTTATGACACACTTCCGGTGATGTCAGGGGGTGTGGTATATGCTAATGAGTTATGCTAATGAGTTCCCCTAGCTCTTTTTCTACGAAACGACCCCTGAGCAAGAGAAATACATTTCAGAGGTATGTTGGTCTATAGTAGATATGAGATCACTAGCACCTTAGAGACCAACAAAATTTTCAGGGTATAAGCTTTTGTGAGTCAAAGTTCCCTTCATCAGCTTATACCCCCCAAAATCTGGTTGGTCTCTAAGGTGCTATGGGACTCGAATCTAGCAAAAGAAATAAAACACAGATTAAAAACTTGTAGTGAACTATGTAAATCTTAAGTCCAAGTCACTCATATGCTCATGTTCAGAAACAGAGCTGGCAGTCAGTAGGAGAAAACCAAGGCTGATGGAGAAGGGGGAACACAGGAGTGAAAAGACTACAGAGAAATGATCAACGGATCTTTTCTCCTCTCCCCCCCCCTTTTCCTCCTTGTATTTCTGTGTTATCACAAAGCTTTTATCAGTGCTATTCAGCAACTGTCAAGCACAAGAAGGTAAACCACAGTGCTTGAAACTCTTGGAGTATTCCTTGAAGCTAAACAATTTGCATTGTTTAACGACCTGCAAATTATGCAAAGGAGCCTTTTCAAATGAATTCAATAAGTTGTTTGAATACTCTGAAAAGAAAGAGCCCTTTCTAAATATTCATAATGCACTTATTTGCCATTAAACCCACTTAAACATCTTAATAGATTCAGGTGGGTAGCCACGTTGGTCTGAAGCAGCAGAACAAAGTTTGAGTCCAGTGGCACCTTTAAGACATACCGCTAATACAACTTTTTTCACACATTAAATTAACCATTAATATGAATTGACCCCCTTTTCTGCTTATGGGACAGGGTACATGAATCATACTATAAATATCATTTCAACGTTCATTTAAAGCATTGGGTATTGATCCCAATAAATGATGTTGTTTACTCGAAGCACAACAGAAGAATGCATTCTTGTAAGCAGGATTTACAAAATTGCTGCTTTTTACTGTCTTGTTAATTGTAAAATCATCTTATGGCTTATAACCAACTTCTAAGTTCTTGTTTTCTACCAGTGTCAACTTGCTAGTCCTGATTAAGTGTGGCAGCAGCAAATCCATTATTTGAGTGATGGGTCCAGATGCCGGTCCAGATGCCGCTACCAATATTCCAAAAGGACTGTTTGCAGACATATACCAAATTAACATTGGTGGGCTGCTTAAATATTTTAATCACCTGCATATCAGTCTAGGTGACAATAAGAAAGATCACAGAATGAAAATTATCCCATGAATATCAATGCAAATCATAATGGATCTTCAAAAGGAACCTAACAGCAGACAACACCTCTAAAATTCAGGGGGTACCAGCTTCCAGCATGACCTGGATAGCCCAAGCTAGCCTGGTCTTATCAGATCTCAGAAGCTAATCAGGGTTGGTCCTGGACCTGGTCAGTATTTGTATGGGAGACCACCAAGAAAATGCAGGCTCACTATGCAGAGGCAGGCAATGGCAAACTACCTCTGAAGGTCTCTTGCCTTGAATACCCTACGGGTTTGACTGCAACTTGACAGCAAAAAACAAACAAACAACCCAAACAAATACGCAAAACAGAATCCAGGTCTTGAACCAGGAACATTTTCTGAGGCTATGACCTATCTTGGTGAACTGGCTGGGTCTCATATAACCAAGTCTTTAGTCACAGGTAATCTGAATTCTTAAGACTGGCCACAACTCTAATATCCACTGCAAACCTGACCTTCCCCTTGCCCCTGACTTAAATCCCTTCAGTACTTCAGCTATGCACTTCTTCCAGCTTCTTCAGGCTCCCAACTACTTTCAGCTTCTCTGCATCACTTAAGGCTTAAGACTTCAATTTAGTTAAATTGACAAATTCAGTAGGTGTGGACATTGTGACAGCCACAAGTGTAGATGGCTCTAAAGGGGAATTAGACAGATTCATGGTGGACGGGGTCCATCAATGGCTACTAGCCATAGTGAGTTAAGGGAACCTCCGTACGCAGAGGGAGCAAACTTTTGAATACCAGTGCCAGGAGGCAGCATTAGGAGAAAGCCTTGGCCTCCATGTCCTGTTTGTTGGCCCTCCAGGGCAACTGGCTGGCTGCTCTGTGAAGCACTGTGCTGAACAAGATTGATCACTGGTCTGATCCAGCATAACTCCTCTCATGTATTCCACTACAGCAGCTCATAGCCTTGATTGTGGCCTGCAATTCAGCTTGTGCCAATGCACTTAACCAATCACATTATTTCAAGACTCACTGAGAATTGTGTGGCGTTCATAGCAGCAGAACATTAACTTCATCCTTCTGTAGTGTTTGCTTAATACTACATTAAATGCAAATACCCAGTGGTTGAGTCAAGTCTAAAAATCAGTGATGTCAAAAATATTTTGGCTGAAATCTTGACAGATGGTTTGGGAAAGTAAAGCTGTTTAAAAAATTGTACATTATGTTGGTACTTGATTCTTGGACCCAAAAAGTGCAAGGCAGAACACACAGTTTTCCACAAAGAAATTGTGCACCATCTGTCAGTGAAAACAGTCCAGAGAAATGAGTGCACCAAGGATCAATAACTGCCACATATGGGGAAACACAAGAATTCATGGCAGTATTTGGCAATCATCAATTCTTTTTACTTGAAAATAGCACTGCCATGTTTCAACAGGATGGAATAAGTGGCCAAAAGACTACATTCTAAAATACAAGTGGCAGAAATACAGAAAGCTGCAGGAGTTCACTTTTCTTGAACCAGTTTGGGAGCCAAGTTTTTATATGCTTGTACCAACTCCAGACCACAGAAGGCAAAGAGTCAAGCATTCAGCCAAACAACACTGAAGATGTCCACTAATTTCACAGCCTACTCTTCTACACATAAATCAAGAAAACAACAGATGGAGCAACTACCTGAAATCCAATTGGAGAATTTCAGTACTTCTGAACCAAGTTTTTGTTGGGGGAGGAGAGTTTTAAACCAGAGATTATAAATGCACTCCTTTGAAAATGATGGTAAATGCCACAATTACACAGCTTAATAGTCTGACCTCAACACACTAAACAAAATCAATTTCTACCAAAACAAATGGCCCTTCTTCAAAACAGGCATTCTTAGGAGTCTATGAATTATTGAGCAACCATAGCAGCTCATTTTAATCAGAAATATATTGTTGCCAACCTCCAGGTGGTGTCTGGAGATCTCCTGGGATTTCAGCTGACCTGCAGGTGACAGGAATTAGTTCCCCTGGAGAAAATGGCTGCTTTGGAAGATGGATTCTATGGCAACATACCCTGCTGAGGCCCCTCCCTCCCCCAAACTCTGCTCCCTCCAGACTCCACCCCCAAAATCTCCAGGAATTTCCCAACCTGGAGCTGGCAACCCTACAAAGATCTGCCTCTCCTGCCTGACTCATAAGACACCATTATATTCATAGAAGCCTTGCAGGGGCCACCAGTTCAAAAAGCCACTAAAGGGCATGCCTCTGCCCCTCCTCCCTTGCCCAAGGAGTGAAGATGCTACCACTATGGAGGCCCAAACATGATCACAGATATTCTGTTTCCATTCAGCAGAAAGAATAAGGAAGTCACTGTCCAGCTACTTGCATTCTTCTTTCTTTCTGCAACTGGCTGGTTTTGCCTGCAGTTAGAAGGAAGAGATTTTAAAAACTCAGGGCAAGCAATCCTAGGAAGAACAAGGAAGGCAAACAGCCAAAGAGGAGCATGTTCCTTCTATCAAGTTAAAAATAAGATTGCTGCAGAGAGCCACAAATCGCTCCCCAAAATAAATTTCTACAGTATACATGATGTGTGGGGAAACGCATATAACTGCTTCATAAATAGGGCATAGGAGGCTATACTGAGGAATGCACGCCAGCCTCTTACTAAAAGTGAATATAAGCAGTTGGAAATATTGAGTTAGACCGTTAGTCTCCCTAGGCCAGTATGACCTGCATAGATTGCCAGTGACTCTCCAGGGTCTCAAGGAGAGGTTTGCTAGGTTTGCTACATAAAATTGTTTTAACTGCCAATGCCAGGATTTGAACCAAGGGATTATGGCATGCAAAATATGTGATCTATCACTATAGGCATCCCCCATGTGCAAAGTTTATGTGATGCAGTGCAAAACAACAGGTTTAGGCTTTGCCAAATGAGACTGTAGGCATGAACATAAGGTGGCAGACATCCAGTAAAAACAGCTCGGCCTCCCCCACTGAAGACACCATCTCCATGCGGCCCAGGTTGTGCAAACTCAGAGACCAGTGGCACCAGTATCAGTGCAGATTGTTTTTAAATGCAGTTGTATTGTTTTAATTAACTATTTATTATTACGTTTGTGTGGCCGAATGGCCTAACTATTGCCGTGATCTGCCCTGAGCCCATTCACGGGGAGGGTGAACTATAAATTTGAAATAAATAAATACATTTTGGGAGGCATACAAATCACATGTGGCTTCTGTAAATAATAATTGCTTTTGTAGGCAGTAGGGTTGCCAAGTCTTCTCACCTTGGCAGCAGGGGAGCCTCGGCGGGCTCTAGGAGCTCCTCGGCGGTGTGCGGGCGCGTGGGCGCCGCCAGCACGTCACAGGAAATGACGTGCTACGTTGCTCACATTGAGGGCGGGCCCAGATCATCAGAGGGAAAACCATAGAGTTTTCCCTCCGACGATCTGGGCCATGCCCCCAACATGAGCGACGTGGCTGCGTCATGGGAGCGGAGTTCCCCCAGGGCCCGATTTCGCAGTGGCAGAAATCGGGCCTCCAAAGCGGGGGTTTCCCTGCCCCCCGCCCCCACTTGGCATCCCTAGCTGGCGATTTTATGGCCAGTCCGACCACAGCCTTTTTCTTTCAGACAAGTGCATTTATACAAGAAGAAGGCTTTCAAGTACTTTTGTGATGTTTTGTAAGTATTAACATAAGAACATAAGAAGATCCTTGCTGGATCAGACCAATGGTCCGTCTAGTCCAGCATCCTGGCTCACACAGTGGCCAATCAGTGCTTCTGGATGGCCAACAAGAGGCATAGAGGCCAAGGCCTTCCCTTGATGTTACCTCTTGGCTCTGGGGTTCAGAGGCTTAGTGACTCTGAATGTGGAGGTTCCCCTTGTCACCATGGTATGGGACACATGACACTGGGGCAGAGAGTAGGGTTTGAGTGCTTCACAATTATCACCCTCAACGCGTGGATTTTAGGATACAGCTAACTGTCTTCCTAGTGTATAAGTAAAGCTACCATTATTAAATTCTCGCCCGCAAAGACAGAGAACAACAAATAATAAGCATGTTTTTCTGCTCTAGATCATTGTGGAATTTATTTCTTCAGACGTAAAAAAATTCAGGTGATAGGACAGTCTTGGTAGAAGAAAGCTGCTGCCATATGTTTTTATATATTTTGAGCACATGCAGTGTATCAGTCTTCTTTCTCCTAGCAACAATGGAGCAGTGAGGGTACCGGAATTGCTATAGCTAACCCATCACTAAGAGAATTCAGAACTGTTACCAACTGTGATCAGTTTCATCTGACTACCGAATTTTGGAACACAACTGAAATTATTATGTCTTCCTCTGATCCACAGTTCCATATGTAAATGCATCAAAGAAAATTATGCTTAAATAAATTATCTCATATCTTTTAAACACAGTGAGAAAAAAGTATGCACTCCAACTGTCCTAAAGGTGTTAATTTACTATTAAAATATGGCTGAAATAACGTCCTCTGAGCTTTCCTCATTTTCTAAATAGAAACCTTTATAATTCTTTCAGTAAAGTATCAATATTTCAAAAATAAGGTGCTTGAATCCTTAGATTTATATCTTAGTAATTACAGAACAAAAGAAAAGAAAAGCCCAAACTGTCTGTCTATTCCTGAACATTTATCTGGAGATTGACAGTTTGACACATTCAATTTATCTGGAAATTGACTGTTTGATACATCCATTACATTGGACATAATCCAGCAAAAGTTCAACACAGTCACCCCTATTCAACAAGAGAGACCTGGATGCATAAACAAGCCTTTCTGCATGTACTGCTGATATGGATGAGCATCTGGATGTATCACCTCATTTGCACTGTGTTGCTCATCCAAAGTCTGTTGAAACAGGCTGACTATATCTTCTGACAAAAAAACCCCAGGTTGCATCTGTATCCAGGACCACCGACTAGGAGCTTGGTTCCAGTGCAGCATTTCTATGGGTGGAAGGATTTCCACCCACAGAGTATTACTTTCTCACCTCCCCTCTCCTGCTGTAGCCCAGAATGTGCCATCCCCCAGAAGTGGCATTTCAGGGGGCATTTTGAGATACGGCAGGCAGGAGAGGTGAGAAAGTCATGTTCTGTGAGTGAGATAACCTGGCTCCAAGCCACAATGTTATCCACAACAGCTAGGTGAGAGTATTTATTTTTTTATTAGTAAGTTTTATGCACGTCCTTAAACTCTACCATGCAAATCAATGGAATTTAAATATGCTTTACACTGGCTGAATCATGCCCATTATGCAGAAGCAAGTTGCACTGATTACCCCAAAGTGTGGTTAGCATTGGGGTGTAAGGAATGGTATGTAAGATGTGAGTGAATACTAGGACATTCAGGGTTATGTAAATCTAAGAGGAAAAAATGGGAGTGTATCATTCAAAGGATGAAAGGTTAATAGCCATAGTTAATTATATGGAAGAACTATATTAAATACGTTCTTTGTTGAATTAATCTACGCTAATCACCAGATCTTTTGTCTCTACATTGCAGGCATTAATACCTGTTTGTCCAATACATTTGGTTTAAGTGGGCCTCTTTACCAAGCTTACACTGCTGCCTTCATCAAAGTTCCTCATAAATAGAACTAAATACTGTTCTACAAATCCGTAAACTAGTCAAGTGTCTATGTACTCCTACCCAAACCCAGTAATTTATAAAGGAACTATTCATAAGTATTTACTGTTGTTATGACTGTATTAACTATTTGCAAGTTGCTAGGGAACTAGTTTCATTCCTCCTCACGCAAATTTTCGATGTTGACTCCTTCTGTCTATATACCCTTATTACAGTACATTAACATTTTAAACAACCGTATACCATTCTATAAAGGCGGTGGCAGCTTTCCAGAAGAGAAGAAAGCATGCAAAAAGTCAATTCCTCCTTAACAAGACTGCCAGACTTGTTAAAATTATTCCATTTAATCCACTAAAATCTCTTTGATTCTGCACAATCTGCAGTTGATGTGAATTTTTTTTAATGACGCACAAGAGACACTTCCAGTTGAATACACAACTTATTTCTTAAATATCTGCATTCCACTCTTCTCCCCTTGCCCCTCCCACCTGCTCTCAAGCAAAAACCTTCCACAATGAGCACTACGATGCACAATCTTTGGGTTTCTTTAAAAGAACTCTCTCTCTCTCTCTCTCTCTCTCTCTCTCTCTCTCTCTCTCTCTCTCTCTCTCTCTCTCTCTCTCTCTCTCTCTCTCTCTCTGACCCTTTTTCTTCCATTTTTCACAGAAGCTACAGCACTAGTATAAGTTGTGGACCTTTTGAGCCCATTAAAGACAAACCATAAGAAGGAAAAATTGAACATAGTCAAATCATTCTACTGGTAATAACCCAACCCTAAAGGTAAAGGTTTCCCTTGCTCAAAAGCCAGTCGAATCTGACTCTAGGGGGCGGTGCTCATCTCAGTTTCCAAGCAGAAGAACCAGTGCTGTCTGAAGACATTTCTGTGGTCATGTGACCAGCATGACTAAACGCTGAGGTGCACGGACCGCTGTCACCTTCCCACCGAAGTAGTACCCATGTTAATTTATAAGTAAGTCCCACTTGGTTCCATGGAACCCACTACCACGTAAGCATGCACAGGAGGGCAACCTAAATCCTGTCATTCATCAATCCAACTATTTCCCTTTCCTTTTCTTTCTTCTAATTTCCAGAGTAGGGAAACCACAACTCCATTTTCAATATCTACATGAAATGAGCTTCTTTCTTCACCAGAAGTGGAATGCAGAGATTCTGATCTTTTCCAACACCGATACAAAGACAAAATGGAACAAACACACACATTTGAAGCTGCTTTCAGAATTTTGATCTTCCTAAACCTTAAGATTTTTCAAAAATTTTATCAATACAATGCAATGCCACTACATGTGACCAGACCCACAAGCTACCTAAAGTCTAATGACCTCACCTAGGACAGGAACCACTAGCATATGAGTTTGAACACCAGAATTTTTTTAAGACAACATGTGTTTAAATTGTTCTGAGAAGGAAAGCAGTGGAGGGATGCCATGAAACACCGAGGTTTAACCTTGAGCAGAACAGAAGCAGATCTCCACTTCAATCCAATCTCCATCGATTCAACCAACAATTTGCATCATCGCCACTGAAGGTACATATGACCTGTCATTCAGGCAACCCCCGGAACAGAACGCTCGCTGTTTAATAGGAGGGCAAGTCCACCTAAGCAACGCTTCTGTGGGCGCACCGTACAGAAAAAGGGCCGTCCCGGACAATGCGCCCAGCGCGCCCTTCGCCTAAGCTCTTCACCATTTGCCCTCGTTCTCCCCGCCAGACGCACGGCTTCGCCGCGTCTCCTTGCCCGCGCGTGTGTCTTATACTCGCAAGCGGGACTGAGGGGAGCTGCAGGGACACTGACACCGTTGTATAATACCCAGAGGCGGTCGGACTAAGAGACGAAGGCAGCCGCGCGGAGAGATCCACGGCCAGATTAGCCGGACCATACCGGGGGCTGTTGCCACCCAGCCGGAGAGCGGCCGCGAGCGCACACGCAGGAGGCGAGGGAGGGGAAGCAAACCCACCAAATCCATAAGCAGAAGGGGGGGGGGGCTGGAGGAGGAACCGAAAAGATCCCCGAGACCTCCGCCTAGAGAAGAAGAAGAGGAGCAACTCGCGAGGCTCACTCAAGGGCAGGCACCTGGGGCCCTCCTGGGCAGGCGGCCGACGGCCAGAGCTCTACCTCGTTGGCGCCTTACCTGGCAGTAGGTGCCGGTGACCCCAGGGGGGCAGACACAGCTATAGGCAGGCTGAAGGAAAAGCAGCGGCGCGCGGCGCGGGGAGCAGGTGCCGTTGTTCTTGCAGGGCTGACTGAGGCAAGGGTCCGACGGCCAGTCGAGGGATTTGGCGGTGGGCGACGGCCCGGCGAGACAGGAGCGGCGCTGGACCAGGCTGAGGAGCAGCAGGAGGAGCGAGACGGCGCGGGGCATGGCGGCGTGGCCGGCCCCAGACAGGGCGCCCAGGAAGGCTGAGACGGGAGAGGAGCGGAGACGGCAGCCGCTCAGCAGCTACCCGGCTCCGGCAACCTGCGGGTGGAGACTGGGGAGGGAGTGGCCGGCATGGCAAAACGTCAGCGCCAGCGAGCGGCAGGGGGCGCGCGCCCGGTCAACGCCGCTGCGCTCTGGAGAGGCGAGCGGAGCAGCCGGCAAGGGCAGGGCGCCGGGGACGCCGAGGGAGGGACAAAGGAGCCAGATGCGGGAACGGGCGTCTGAGGAGAGGTCGCCGCGGGTTACAGGGCCGGCCCCCTCTCCACGCATGTCGGGGAATGAGGTGGCGGAGTGGAATGGACCACTTCTGGCTGCAAGTGGGAGGAGTGTACCTTTTTTGTCAGTGCTCTTCCATTAGAGGAGGGGGGGGGAGAGAAATCCTCTATAGATGAAAACTAAGCAAATGAAAGCCCCGGAGCAGCGTAGTCCCGTCCGTGTGGGAGGGATTTTACATTCAAAGAGTTTTGTTTGAAGTGCACGGCAATCTGAAGCGATGCGGTCTAGAACTCTTAAGTGCCGCCGTTCTACTACATAATTCGTCCTCTCACCTCGGTCTTCTGCACGTTTAGGCTGCGTTTGCTCAGGGAAAGAAGCGCTAGACGGCAAGGGGTGGACACATTGGCCTGTTGTAAAGCCCAGCTTGGCTCCCTATTAGGACATAGGCCTGAGAGGGCCGTGGAAAAGAATGACGCAAAACTCCTAGAATAGACGGTGTAATGTATCCAGTCCAGACAAGTCCAGAGACAAACACAGAGCTTCGCTCCAAGAGACAATGGACTATGCGGATCCTAGCCCGCTCCAACCAGGGGGCTAGGTTCCTGGCCGAGAGCCTATGGGACTCTCGGCCACTGTAAATAACCTGTAGGGAAGTAGGGGTGTGTTTTGGGTGGTGGTTTCTCGGGGGATATAAGCCGGCCTGCGAGCCGGCCAAAGTCATCTTGTTCTGGATAGAATAAAGTACGCTTTGCTGAAATCACTCTCCGGTTGCGTACTTTTCAGACGGCAACATGAAATCTTGAAGCACTGTTGCTTGGGTTATTTAGATAACATGTTTCTGGGCTACAGCTCATAAGAGTCTGCTGGAATGCTGAAAGAGAACCACATTCGTTCGGTTTTGTTGTTGTAGGAGGGGTATTTAACTATTTGGTTAAATATATTTAGTTAAATATATTTGGTTGGTTAAATATATTTGTTGTTGTTCAGTCGCACAGTCGAGTCCGACTCTTCGCGACCCCATGGACCAGCTCCCCTCCAGGCCCTCCTGTCTTCCGCCGTCCTCTGAAGTTTGCTCAATTTCATGTTCGTTGCATCTATGACACTGTCCAACCATCTCATCCTTTGCCGTCCCCGTCTTCTTTGACCTTCAATCTTTCCCAGCATCAGGGTCTTCTCCAGTGAGTGCTCCCTTCTCATTTGGTGGCCAAAGTATTTGAGCTTCAGTTTCATTATCTGGCCTTCCAGGGAACAGTCAGGGTTGATTTCTTTTAGGATTGACTGATTTGATCTTCTTGCAGTCCAAGGGACTCTCAAGAGTCTTCTCCAGCACCATAGTTCAAAATAAATATATTTAGTTAAATATATTTAACTATAGTCCTGAGTTTAAGAAATATATAGATTAATCATTACCAGCATTCTGCTTTCTCATTGGGAGCAAGAGGAACAAAGCAGGTGGTGAGGTGCAGAGGGGACATTAAACAGCTACTCCTTGCTCTCCCACCCCCTCACATTACAACTGACCTCCAGCAGGCACACAGCCAGAGGGAAGGCCTTGGGGCAACGCCCCCTCCCAAATCTGCCCTGCCCCCTGAATTTTCCCTGTCACCCATTGGTGGCTGCCAGGACCCAGGCTCAGTCGGTGGCTCCACCACCGGGTTGGGGGGGGGAGGTCAAAGAGGACTTCAGCTGGCTAGATCTATGTGAAGTTGACCTGTGCGGGGTTGAAGCACTGCAGGATGCTGCACACAGCCTGCAACAGTGTCCTGTCTGAGCCCCGTCATGTGTTCAGCTTCACAACCAGGCCCGCCAGCAAAGGATCCAGGGCGGCCTGGCCTGCTGAGGCCATACTGGAGACTCTGAAGGGGAAGAGGTCAAACAAGCTATGATCAGCTGGGACCAGGACTTGGCTCCCTCGGGAGGGAAAGCCAGCACCCTTGCATGGCCAAAGGGACACATAAGCAGGCAGCTGGGCTCCCTGCCTGCCTTCCTTCTTTGAAGGCTGCAGTGCCTGACCCTCTCCAATCCACCTCCTTCCTGAGCCACCACCCCCTTGCTGATCTGAGGCGGCAACGTGACGGTAAATTCACACACACCCCGCCCCCTGCCAGCAGGTCCAGTTTGCGCCCCGGAACAAAAATTTCTGGCTACAGGGCTGATCTCGAGACTGTAGCTATCCATTCTTCTGAAGTAAACGGCAGCTTTAGAGGGTACACTCTAAGGCAGGGTTCCCCAACCAAGGCTTCCCTTGGTGCCCAATGAGCTTGTAAGAAAGGGGGGGCATTGTAAAGCAGAGCTTGTTATTGGCTGCCTTTATTCAAATGAAAGGATTTCCCTCAGGAGGACTGGTAAGCATCTGTGCTTTCTTTAGTCAGTGTGTGTGGCTTCAGGCTTTTCTTTCTTCCCAGGAGGTGTGAGGAGGAAGGCATTCAATTCAATTCCACCTCCTGTGGTAGCCATGTTGGGGTGGCACTGCCCCTTCTCAAAATGTTTTTAATGGCTCAAAACGTTTGGGGACCCCTGCTCTAAGGAATCACATCCTGGCTGAGCTCCCACCCTTCCCCTTGGCAACCCTGGGTAACAATAATACATTTCTGATGTTTTCCGCACATAGTCTAGAAGAGGAGCTGACTGAAGAAAGAGAACCGGAAGTGATGTACCACTTTTCTCCTCAATGGGTACCCAAAGTATCATTCTTGCCTCAACTCTTTTATCCTCACAACAACTGCCTTGTGAGACAGGCAAGGCTGAGGAAGAGCAACTGGTGTTCTAAACCTGGGTCTCCCAGACGCTGGCCTGAGTACTTTTATTCTGTATTGCTACACCTATACTTGTTTTTTCGTTTTGTTGTTTTTAATGTGAAGGATGTATTGTTGGTGATCAAGATTAAGAAAACTCATAGACTGATTTCGCACAAGGAGCTGCGCCGCTGTTGCGCCTCCCTTTGCCCCATTTCCATTGGTCAATTTCCCACTTGAAGCCGCGCAGCCGCATTTTGACCTGCAGCTTCGCCCAATTTTCCCCGCAGTTTCATGATCCTCAAAAAACAGGATCACAAAACCGCGGGGAAAATCGGGCAAAGCCACGGGTCAAAATGTGGCTGCGCGGCTTCAAGTGGGAAATTGACCAATGGAAACGGGGCAAAGGGAGTTGTGACAGCGGCACAGCTCCTTGTGCGAAATCAGCCATACTGTAGTATTCCTCATTACTATGTATGGGTGTGAAAGTTGGACAATGGGGAAAGCTGACTAGAAGAAGATTCATTTGAAATGTGGTGTTGGAGGAGATATTTATGGATACTGTAGACTGCCAAAAATACAGATAAATAAGCCTGAACTCTCCCTAGAAGCTAAAATAACCAAACTGAAGCTGTCATACTTTGGCCACATTATGAGAAGACAAAACTCACTGGAAAAGACAATAATGCAAGGAAAAGTTGAAGGCAGCAGGAAACAAGGAAGACCCAACATGAGATGGATTGACTCAATCAAGGAAGCCACAAGGGCCTCTGTTTGTAAGATCTGATCAAAGCTGTTAATAATAGGGTGTTTTGGAGGTCAGTAATTCAAAGGGTCACCAAAAGTCAGAAGTGACGTGACAGCACTTCACACATATTGTACTCTTTAGTTTTAATACTTTGTTTTGTTTCTGACAGTGCAGTCCTAAGCAGAATTGTATGCTTCTCAGTCCATTGAATGAACACTGCTTAAGATTGCAGGGTAGGTTATCAACTCTGGCTTGGCAGATTGAGCACATGAAGCTGCCTTCCACTGAATCAGATCCTTGATCCATCAAGATCAGTATTGCCTACTCAGCGTGGCAACAGCTCTCCAGGGTTCCAGGCTGAGGTTTTTCCCATCATCTACTGCCTGGTCCTTTTAACTGGAGATGTTGGGGATTGAACCTGGGGCCTTCTGCAATGCAGGCAGAAGTTCTTCCATATAGACCCAGCCATGCCTGGTGTTTGCCAGAATGGGTAGACTAAGGTAGTGCTGTGGTGTGGAGAACAAGATAGTGGAGAATGCAAATGGGGGAAGACAGAGTCGTTAAGAAGCACTAGGGAGGGTTTCCATTGATAACTGGTCTAGAGAAAAAGGTTGTGTGCCTTTAATATATAGCAATGGGCTGTTGAAACTTTTTTTTATCATGGAAATAAACAACGTTATGTGGCAAATAAAATACCATCCATTCCATATTAAAAGGACAGGATATTTTCCTCCTGGCCTGTTGGCAACCCTACTGAGTAGCTGAGGCAAGGGAGGTGGGTTAGAGTGGAAGCTGGAGAAGAGAAGCTTTGTTCCGAAACTACCTGCAAGATTTCATGAGCACTTCCTGCTCAGGGTAAAAGAGTAGAGCACAAAAGTGGGCTTGAAGCTCAACATCAAAAAAACTAAGATCATGGCTTCCGACCCCATCACACCTTGGCAAACAGAAGGGGAAGTCGTGGAAGTAGTGACAGACTTCATGTTCCTGGGATCCCGGATCACCACAGACTGTGACAGCAGCCATGAAATTAAAAGATGCCTGCTCCTTGGGAGGAAAGCGATGGCGGACCTAAACAGCATGATAAAAAGTAGAGACATCACCCTGCCAAAAAAAGTCCACATGGTCAAAGCAATGGTATCCCCAGTAGTCATGTATGGCTGCGAGAGTTGGACTATAAGGAAGGCCGAGCACCAAAGAATAGATTCTTTTGAATTATGGTGCTGGAGAAGACACTTGAGAGTCCCTTGGACTGCAAGAAGATCAAATCAGTCAATCCTAAAAGTAATCAACCCTGACTGTTCCCTGGAAGGCCAGATAATGAAACTGAAGCTCAAATACTTTGGCCACCAAATGAGAAGGGAGCACTCACTGGAGAAGACCCTGATGCTGGGAAAGATTGAAGGTCAAAGAAGACGGGGACGGCAAAGGATGAGATGGTTAGACAGTGTTATAGATGCAACGAACATGAAATTGAGCCAACTTCAGAGGACGGCGGAAGACAGGAAGGCCTGCCGTGATCTGGTCCATGGGGTCGCAAAGAGTTGGACTTGACTGTGCGACTGAACAACAAAGTTAGTATATAAGAATAGCGAGTCCCCCACATTCTTTAGGTGTTGAGTGGAACTGATTCCTCAAATTGACTCTTTCAAGCAAATCCTGTTTTGTTTTTTTCCTAATCAAGTGAAAGGCAAGTGTGGTTTTTTCCCTGCTTCTTGGTGTCTTTCTCTCCTCTGCTGAATTTTACTGTTACACAAATGGTAACTAACTCCCTCTGCTGGTCCTATGGTTCCTGCTGCTGTACATTTTTCTTCTGTCAGTCCTGTTTCCCTGAGCTACTACCCACTTTCCCAGTTCCTAAACATGTCATCGGAAATGAATTCACTTAAATTTTGCAGTTTTTCCACTCAGTATCTTACTGTACTTCTCTAGCCTCAGATCCAGGTCCAAAACTCTGCCCACACACTGAACCACATTTGATGAGGAGAAGAAGTCTGCTTAGTCACTTTTTTAAAAAATCTGTTTTAGAGGAGAAAGAAAAATAGTAGACAGACATATGCTTATACCTTGAACAGAAATGTGAAATTATTGGCATCCCCCAGTGTTAAATTAACCTTTAATAATTTCAACCACTTGGGAGAGGGGAACATTTGCACTGTTTGCATCTCAACGACCTGCGGACAATTATGCACCAGCTCATTTCCATATAGGAATTGTGTGTAGACATCAAGTACTATTTTAAGAGAGACAAAACACATAAGGAGGGTAACAACAGGAGAAACCCTGGCCTTCCAAAGAGGACAAATCCTGCCTATTCATTAGACCCTTTCGCTCAGCTGTGGTACTGTGAACAGAACATAAATGCATTGGAAACAAGACTGTTCATGTGAACGCTATAACTTTACAACATGAGCTTACAACAGCTTTTTGTGACTTTAATGCTGATGACATTGTGGCTCTGTGTTTCTGATGCTGCTGTAAGTGCCCTGAGCCAATGCCTGGCTGCTGTTGTTAAATAGCTACAGATGAACCAGCTGAAGCTGAATCCTGACAAAACAAAGGTGATGCTGGTTGGAATGGCAGAGGTTCTGGAAGGTACTGTGCTTCCCTCTTTTAATGGGGTTCAGTTAAGAGGCTGGGGACTATTCAGCTATAAAAGTGCTTTTTCCCCATCATGTAACCCAGAGCATGACTTTGTACATCAACTTGGTCAGTCTGCCTGCATGGATCCATGCCCCAGAAACTTTGAGACTTGAATGTTGTTATTAATTCTACGTTGACCTGTCCTTGAAAACAATTTGGAAACTCCAGCTAGTACAAAATGCCTTCATTTGTTTACTATCAGAAGCTGGGTAGAATATGCATATTACACCTATTCTGCAATCAATCTATTGGTGACCAGTTGGTTCCAGGTTGAATTCAAGGTGCTGGTTACCTCCTGTAGCACCTTATCTACAGCAACGGTTCCCCACCATTTTGGTATGGTGACCCACAAGTGCAAATTTTCTTGGTATGGTGAGCCATTCGTGGCTGGCTCAAGAATTTTTGGCACCCTAGGCAAACTATTTCCTTGGTACCCAGCGTTCCTTTTTCTGCAATGGCAAACCAGATGTTTTTGAGAAACCAACAAATATCACACAAAGGACACAGCTTCTCTCACTATGAACCCAAAGCAAGTGGCATTCTGACATAGCCTTTCTAGATGGAAGTTACATTCCAGCATCTGACCACCCTCTCCCTCACTGTTACTCCCTCTGCACATGAAGCTGCTTTACACTGAAGTAGACCATTGGTCTGTCAAAGTCAGTATTGTCTGCTCAGATTGGCAATGGGTATTCGGGGTTTCAGGCAAAGGTCTTCCATATCACCTATTGCCAGGTCTTTTCATTGGAGATGCTGAGGATTGAAACTGGGGCCTTCTGCTTGCTAAACTGATGCTGTAGCCCATTCTCCCTAAGACTGTAGGAAACTCACTCTAGTAACCATCAGGACATGTTTTACTTGATCAACATGTATATGCAGTTTGGGGGGAAATATCAACTGACATATGAGATGGAAGATGCTATTTTCAGGATCGGAATTTGCTTTTCAAACAAAAAAAGTGCAGTGGAAAGGGCAGGGGCAGCCATTAGGGAGGGATGTCCTGTGACCCACTTCCAGAGGTTTTGTGACCCACTTTTAGGTCCTGACCCACAGGTTAGGAAACACTGGAGGTTTTGTGACCCACTTTTGGGTCCTGACCCACAGGTTAGGAAACACTGGTCTGCAGGGCTTTATTGCCAGCATTCTCAGCACGGAACCTGGGGTGGTCTTTCCCGAGAGACACCCCAAAACAACCTCTGAACCTCCACAAGCAGTGCTCTATGAAGCCAGGCTTGGTTTAAACAGTGGCTTTTTGCTGGGAGGCTAGGAGTACCACGTCTTGGCTCAGGCCAAAGAATTCTTCAGGCTGGCTGCACGGCCAAGCATTCCCCATGCAAGCAATCCCCCCCACTCTTCTCTCCTGTCAGCTTAGTCCAAAAAGGACTAAGAAAGGGCAAGTCCCTGCCCTTGCCTTAGGCATCTTCTGCTGACCAAATGGCTAGTCTTTTGACTGTCAAATGTACAGGCAGGCAGAGACAAAAGCCTCTGGTCTGTGCTATTGTCATGAATGAAGTGTGTTGCATATTTCCACCCCCCTCTCCTGTTTCACCCATGTCAGGAAGTATCTTTGGAATAATCCTCTCATCCCTGTCTCCATCTATTTGTCTATGATATCTGCATTCTTACACCTATTCCAGACCTATCGTAGTAAACATTACGTAACTCTTCATGTCTAGTGAATGGTCAGCCATTCAGGTTCACCCTGCCACACATTAAGAAACATCACTCCTTTTTTCTGGCACTAGGTGAAACGCCAGACCACTCTATTGTTCCACAATGGACACCAGTCATCCAACACCAGACCCTGCCTCTCTGGAAGCTCTTGGCCTTGCGCATCCTGATGCCACACACCCCTGGGACTCATCATTGGTCCAGGTAAGCTATTGTTCTCACCTGAGACCAGCCCACAGGGCTGCCCATTGGTCTGCATTGTCTTTCAATGGGTATGTCTCAGCGAACACATGGCCTCAGACCATGTGTTTTCTGCCATGACGCCACCTGGCAGGCCACCCCTGGAACCCGCTGGGTTTTGGGTCACAACCCTTCTTCATGGACCTCTGCACATCTGGGCAGGTAGTATCACCCCTCCATTAGCTATCAATCACCTCTGCTTCCTTAAGTCTGTATTATGTTCTTGAATGTTTAATTATTGTTTGTGTGCTTGAGAATATTAGTAAAGAAATCCTTATTTTAGTAACCCAGTCTCCGTGTCGATTTCTGGTGCTTTCTGGAAGAGGCGGGACCCCTGTATATAGAGGTGTTTGTTCCCTTATTGCCAATTGCTACGTTATATCCAATATTCCCCAATATTTATAAGAACACAGAGCAATCAGGCTAACAGCTGCCTCTTTCACTATGCTCAGTTGAGACAGTTTCACTCATCTAAGCAAAGCCTTCTATAAACAGCAACTACCCATATCTGAGCATTCCCTGTTGTGGCCCCCCCTTGGTGGAATGAATGGCCTGCCTGATGAGGTCAGGAAGATTTCCACCCTTCTAGTGTTTTGCAGAACATGTAAAATGGAACTGTTCAGGAAGGCATTTTCATAAGGGGTGCGGGAAAATGGAATTCTGCAGGAGAAACGTTTTCTGTTTAGGAAACAATACGAACTTCTAAGTGCCTGTGAATGGTTTAGGCAGTTTTCTCCCCCCACCCCCTGCTTTATATTACATGTGTCAGGTAGACAATGTATTTATTTTATTGTTCTCTTAAGTATAATTTTTTAATGCATTGATATTTGTATGTAATATACTGGCCTTCCTTGCATTGTTTTTATAACTCTATAAACCACCTTGAGTTTCAATGAGAAAAGTGGGAAATAAATTAACACTTAAACTTAATAAGTAAATAAACTCAGAAGTAAATCCCATAGGGCTTACTACCAGGAAACTGTCCTTGGGATTGCACTGGTGGAAAGTGCCATAAAGTTGCAGTCAACCTCAAAGGGTTTTCAAGGCTTTCTCGCAACTCAGCCTAGCCCATAGGATGGCCCCTTAACTTGATATGGCTGACCTGGCTACCTAGATCCACACTACAGTTACATCCAGACTAGACTACTACAATGTACTGTACATTGGTCTCCTCTTAAAATCAATTTGGAAACTACAGTTAGTGCAGAATGCCACGGCTTGGCTATTATTGGAAGCTTGATGGAGCATGCGTATTACTCCCATTCTACAGTCACTCTACTGGCTGCCCATCCATTACTGGGCCCAATTTAAGGTACTGGCTGTTGCATACAAAGCCCTTAATGGCCTTTGACCCTAATATCTGTGACACTGCCTCTCCCCCTGTGTACACCCACAACAGCTTCACTCATCTGGGCAAATTTTTCTGTGGGTGCCAACCTACAAATCGGCAAAATCAAATCCTGCCTGTACATGTGACTTCTCTCAGGGGACCCCCACCTTATGGAATGGTCTGCCTGAGGAGGTCAGGAAGGCTCCCACTCTTCTGGCTTTCTGCAAACTATGCAAAACTGAATTACTCAAGAGGGCTTTTCTGTACAGGGAATAGAGTAAATGATTCACAAAGTTACTTAGATAAATTAGTAAAGAATGGGGTCTATAGTACTGTGTTTAGCTTGCTGAAACTTGGGCCCCGCGATGTATTTTTTTTGCATTGTTTAACGTATCGTGTCAAGACTTTGCTTTGCTTCAGTTCTATTTTTAGATTTCTGATTGGTTTTATAATGTGTTGTTTACTGAAGACATACCCCACCCTGACGATTGTATTGACTCACTCTGTGTCATCCACCTTGAGTCCAAGTGAGAAAGGCGGACAATAAATGTGATGAACAGATGTGATTTGTCACTGCCTGCCTCTGCAATAGCAACCCCTCGATTTTGTTGGCGGTGCTCCCATCCAGGTACTTGCCAGGGCCAACTTTGCTTCGCTTCTGAGATCTGATGAAATCAGGCTAGCCCTGGGCCACCCAGGTCAGGGCATTGCAGTAGGGTTGCCAAGTTCTCACCTGTTGTATAGCGGGGGAGTCCAGTCTTCGTCCGGGAGTCCATGCGCGTGTGCAAAGTGTGCGCGCGCCGCAATTACATCACCGGAAGTGACGCAATCACGTCAGGCACATTGGGGGCAGGGCCACAATCATCTGAGGGAAAAGCATAGAGTTTTCCCTCGGATGATTGTGGCCCTGCCCCCAATGTGCCCGACGTGATTGTGTCACTTCCGGGTGACGTGCTGATGCCGGGCATGGCTTTGGGGCTGGGGTTCCCCTCGGGGCCCAATCCACTGGCGGTGGGTAATGGGTCTCTCGGGCGGGGTTTTCCCCGCCACCCCGGGGGGGACTTGGCAAGCCTACATTGCAGCCACAGAGAATTAGAACGTGGACCACCTCCAGGGGTCCGCGGACAGGCCAGAGCTTGGATCCGAAAACAAAGGAAACTTCGGATCCTGGATTCCCCAGTCCCAACCAATAGCCACCTTGGCGGGACATTTAAACTCTCCAATGGGAGTGGGGGGGTGGCTGGTGGATATGTATATAGTTGGCCCTGTTGGCCGTTAGAGTTAGTCTTTGTCTATGTGAAGTACAATAAACGTGTGCTACAGCATGTCGTTGTCCGAGTCCTCCATGTGGCGAACCCAGTACTTTTCAGTGGCATCCCAGCCAAGCACCGAGCATCGTTCCAGCCAACGCGCCCAGCACCGCAAGCGCATCGCTGCAAGGAACCCCGCTCCTCGCTAACACTTCACCATGGCCTCTGCTCGGGGAAACTTGGAGACGTACGATCAAGCCCACCCCGAGCTCTGGGACTCGTGGACCGACCAATTGACTTGCCACCTAGCCTACAATGAAGAATCTGATCCGGGCAAGCGACAGAACCTAATCCTAAGCACATGTGGGGTGAGCACCGTCCGCCTAGCAAAGAGCCTCCTCGCGCCGAGATCAATCCTTGAGTGCTCGTACGAGGAGATCATCGACGCACTAACGAGCTACCTCACGCCCCGGCCGCCCACCCTCGCCAAGCGCATCGAGTTCCAGACCCGGATCCAGAATGCGGGCGAGACAGACGCAGCTTTCCTGGCAGCCCTGCGACAACTGGCCATGGGGTGCTCCTTCACCAAGGTGGAAGAAAAGTTGCTTACGCAATTCGCATGGGGCATCAGCGACCAGAAGCTGCGCAGGAGGTTGATCAGGACCACCGACATCACGCTCGATGTTGCCCTCCAACTCACCATCACCCATGAGGCCTCGCGCCAAGAGCATCAGCCAGCGGCAGCTCGCCTCGTACTCCCCGATTCAGGCCCGGAGAACTCGGAAGAGGAGGACATCCGGCTCGTCCGACAGCCATCGCGCCGGAGACCACTGGGCTTCAAGGCATCAGGATCAACCGGAAAAAACACCGGCCGCCCCACGTGCGCAAGCTGCGGCGAGGCAAACGAGCGCAAGGCTTGCCGTTTCCGCGATGCAACGTGCCACACTTGCGGGAAGCAAGGCCATCTTGCCCGTGTCTGCCGGTCGAAAAGAAACCGGTACCAGCAGCATCCACACCACCAGGCTGCTGGATCCCACGAGATGGATGCCAAGACGTCCAACCTCTACCTCCTCACGGACCGGCCATCACTGCAGGTGAAAGTAGAGCTTACCCCGAAGATCCAACTAACCGTACCGATCGAGGGGTCCCCCTGCACGATGGAAGTGGACTCAGGGTCTGCAGTGTCCATTATTTCTGTGGACACTCTACGCAGACTTTGCCCAAATGGGGGACCCCGCTTGCGCCCGCCCCACTTGAACTTGGTAGACTTCCAAAGGAACACGGTTCCTATACGGGGAGTGGGGTCATTCCAGGTACAGTTCCAGGGGTTCAAGGGACTGTTGGACTTGATTGTAGTCGAGGGAAATCTGGTCAGTCTGCTGGGAAGGGCCTGGTTCGCACCGCTGGGCATCACAGTCGGGGTCGGGGGAGTGCTTAAATGCGGGGTGTGAGACTTTGCAGAGATTTGTGGAGAGTTCCCGGCCATTTTCGATGGGGCTTTGGGTTGCTACAAGGGCCCCCCAGTTTCCTTACAGTTAGACCCCAAGGTGGCCCCAATCCGCATGCGGTTCCGCACAGCCTTATTATCCATACAGCCTAAGAATGACGCAGAGCTGGACCGCTTGGTAGCACAGGGGGTCTTAGAGCCCATCCCCCACGTCATATGGGAAATGCCCATTGTGACCCCTTTGAAGCCCAACGGTGAGGTCTGCATCTGCGCGGACTCTAAGTGCACGATCAGTTAAAGCCCTGCACGAACACTCATACCTTGTCCCAGTCATTAGTCACGTGCTGGCCTCGCTGGCGGGGCCCAAGATTTTTGGGAAACTTGACCTGGCACAAGCCTACCAACAGCTGCCGGTAGACGAGGCCACCGTGACCACGCAGACTATAGTCACCCACAGGGGTGGATTCAAGGTCAAGAGATTACAATTCGGGTGCTTGGATCCGAAAACAAAGGAAACTTCGGATCCTGGATTCCCCAGCCCCAACCAATAGCCACCTTGGCGGGACATTTAAACCCTCCAATGGGAGTGGGGGGGTGTCTGGTGTATATTTATATAGTTGGCCCTGTTGGCTGTTAGAGTTAGTCTTTGTCTATATGAAGTACAATAAATGTGTGCTCCAGCATGTCATTGTCCGAGTCCTCCATGCGGCGAACCCAGTACTTTTCAAGAACACAATTGGGAAAATACTTTATCTTATGGAAAGTCCTTTATGTACTAGGGTTAGAAATACCAAGGCCACAACATAAGATTGCTATCTGTGAGCCACAAGGAAAGAAAATTATATTTAAAGCAAAGTTATGAGTACCATCTGTGGTTCCTTTATTCTTCTATTTACCATTTCAGCTATCTTAATTTCTTTCTTGTAAGACTGCATCTTACGGAGAACATCTATTTAAGGGCAAGTCTAGATGATATTTTAGTCAATCAAACACAAACCTGTTATTTATACTGTATTACAGGGAGTCAGCTTCTTCAAAAACATTGGATTTGTTTTGAAACGTCTAATTAGCTTGAATCACCAACGTGTACTCAAACCTCATATTGGTTATCCATATAGAAGCAGAGAGCATTTAGTTTTGTGTAATCAACAGATAAGGCTAGTAAAACGTGCCATTTGCTTTCCTCTTCAGACATTCCTTCCTTTAATAAATCTACTCTAGAACATTCAGAATAGTGCCAGGCATTCTGAATTGTTTCAGAAAAAGCCTGGGCTGACTTGTGCATGATGCTAAGGATCAATTATTAGATCCCTTTAACTGAGACCTGATGGTGAGGAAACCTGATGTTTCTTGGAGGCAGAGGTCATTTCGGGGGGGAATGCGGGGGATCGCAGTTCCCCCGGGTGAGGTACGGGGGGGGGGCACATGACGAATTTTTTTTGATGAAGCCCCGCCCCCTGCTTCCGGCCGCCCCGCTTCCGGCCCTCATTCAGCCAGGAGGAGGCAGGAGAAGAGGGAGGGTAAGTTGCTTCCTCCCTGCCTCTCCCCACCCCTGTCTGCCTGGGGTCAGGGAGGGCCTTCGCGGGGCTTCCTTGCACTCCCACCGTCCTTGCAGGTCTACCGCCGGGCCCCTCATGGGGCTCGGCAGTGGAGCTGCAAGGCCGGCAGCAGCGGCCGGGACCGTTGGGGGCGGGGTCTGTGGCCTTATGACACACTTCTGGTGATGTTAGGGGGTGTGGCATATGCTAATGAGTTATGCTAATGAGTTCCCCTAGCTCTTTTTCTACGAAACAACCCCTGGTTGGAGGTACAGATTTAACTGTGTTCTTTGGAACCTTTTTCCTGATGAAAATCATGCTCCCTCCCTCCAAAAACACACAAGGTTTATTTAGGCCCCCAAGAGGTGGGGAAAGACATGAATGACTATTACCTGTCTTTTCCCTACCGGACTGTAAACCAATGTAGAGTTGAATTTTCCAGCCTAATACTGCAGCCTCAATCCATAATAGCAATCCATGCAGCATCTTTTTAGGGCCAAAAGGAAACATAAGAATTTCTGGTTACAGAATTCAAATACTAAGTTTAATTTGGCCATTAGTGACTGAAATATGTATTCTAAATGTGCACACGAGAACACAGGGCTGGGTTTACTGAGAAACACTGTTTGTGTTCATCTGCAAATATCACCACTTTACTGTTGGTACCATTTCCCAAACCCTATTTAGTAATAATGGTGGCCGGAGGTGGCAAGTATTATATAGACTGTTCTAGCATAAACAGAATAATTAAATAATTTCCCCCCTAGGTGCTTATTTTCCTTAACTCGGCCACATGTGTTACTAACAGGTCAACCAATTCCAGATAAAGAATAAAAAGCCTTCAGTTACGTCTGGCTCCCCATTTCAGCTTTGCCTGCTGCTTTTAAACGTTTGTGGCTCTATAACGACAGAAATAGAAAAATGCAGCCAAATTGTTCCCTGAGGTAAATAGCAACTTCTTAATGTTTTGAGCATATGCAGGTTTTTACACTCAACTACTGAGCTCTAGCTAATAAACACCAGGCACTCCATTTAAAGATGTATCTGTGTAATTATCTCTGTATCCAGCATACACTTTTCTCTTACTTGTATTCTGCTTTGTAATGTGTGTGAGGTTGTCCATCAGGCAGATGCTTATCCAGGAATGGATGAGAGACCCAATGGGCTTTCCTTATTTATTTATTACATTTCTAGGCCACCCTCCCCTGCGAGCAGGACTCAGGGCAGCTTACAATAGAGATATACAATATATACCTAAGTTAAAAAAATTAAAACCAACAAAGAAAACAACAGTCCTTAGTGAAATGTATCAGTTCCAAGATGGCTAGCAGTCAGGATTCCTGGTTTAGGAGATCGCAGACCTCCCAGAAGAAACTTGTAAAAGATGGGGGGGTGGGGAGAGCAGGGCTATTTTTGGGCAGGAACTCACAGGAACTTCAGAGTTGGCCACGCCCACTCCAAGTTGGGCAGGCCTGGGGCCCCCCAGGAAGGATTGGGGAGGCATTTAAATGTCTCCCCATGCCTTCCCTCGCCTGTCCAAGGGCTGGCTTTTCTGGGCTTCCCACAGCCGCGGGACAACTGGGCAAGCCAAGGGAAGGCAGTTTAAACTGCCTCCACTCCAAGGGCTGGCTTGCCCCGGGCTCCCTGCAGCCGCGGGGTGCCCAGGCAAGCCAATGGAAGGCATGGGGTGTGGCCTAATATGTGAGTGAGTTTCTGCTGTTGGGTGTGGCCTATTATGCTAATGAGTTCCTGCTGGGCTTTTTCTAAAAAAAAAAAGCCCTGGGGGGGGGGGGGGAAAAGGGGTCTTTTTCCAAAAAAAAAAAGCCCTGGGGGGGGGGGGAGATAAAGGGTAAGAAGAGTATGAGGGTGCCAGATCCCATAATTGTGCGGTCACTGTCCTCAACCAAAAGCCCGGAGGAACATCTCTGCTTTACAAGCCCTGAGAAAAGACAACAAATCCTGCAGGGCTCCGGTGTTCTCTGGCAGAGAGTTCCATCAGGTAGGGGCCAGAGCCTGGTTGAGGAAAGCCTAATCTCTCTGTGGCTGGGGCCCACCAGGAGGCTCTTACTTCCTGAGTGTAATGCTGTTTTCGGGGCATATTGAGAGAGACCAGGAGACGGAATGCTTAGGCTTTTAAAAATAGCCAGTGCTAAAAATGTTTTATGGTACACTATTCTATACATGCTTACTCAGTGAGATTTCTTAGTTGGATCCTATAAATCCATTCCAGTACGCACAGCGGCCCTCTGCTGCAAGATTTCTTCCTTGAGCACCAAAGGAAGGCTCCATGAGCCAAAGGAACTGCCCCCATTAGCAGAACAAATCCACAGAATATAGTCAACTGCGTTTGGTGGCATCTGCTCCCAAGTAAATGTGAATAGGATGTAACCTCGGGTTAGTATCCAAAAGAACCCTGTGGGCAAACCTAAAGCACTTGCATTCATGCATAAGAGTTCCGCCAGATTTCCTTGCTCACTACAGTCCCTTGCACTGTGCCACCTATTGTTTAAGAGTTCCCTTAAAGTGAAGGTGGGAGGGCGGAGGCTGAAAATATAGTGCATACGCAGATAGCTGCACACAGAACTTGACTTGTGACTGTAGTTTGGAATGAATAATTTGTGAATACTGTTAATATGAGTCAGGAAGCAGAAGAAAACCGTACGTAAACTGAATATATATTCAGCCAATCTTGGTTTGAGTTCAAATTGCAGACATTGGAAATGTGAAAATTTATTTGTAAAAGCAACCAGAGTGTTGAGCACTTAGCTGAAAACGAATTGGTTGATTTTTCACCAATTCTTTTCCCAAAGAAAGATTGAACAGTTAACAAGGAGTAAGCATTACTCAGCAGTTTGCTGGAGAATAAAATTTAAGTTTTACATGTCAACAAGACTCCTTCCACCCTGACCTGGATAGCCCAGGCAAGCCTGATCATGTCAGATCAGAAGCTAAGCAGGGTTGACTCTGGCAAGTACTTGGATGAGAGACCTCCTTGGAATACCGGAGGCGGGAAGCAGGGGCAGGCTTTATTCAGCCACCTCTCTGAATATCCTTCAGGCCCCCAGTAGGGGTCAGTCACCAGAGGTTGCCATAATTTCCAGGTACACACACACACACATATTTACACGTATGAAAAATACAAAAAATACCAAAAAAACCCCCAAAACAATAAAAGATCACATGCACATTCACCTGTAAAATTACAGACTGTAAGAATTTCAGATGGTGCTTTCACACATGCCATAATGCAGTTTCAATCCATTTCAGTGACCATTTGCAAGTGGATTTTGCCATTTCACACAATCATTCAGTTGCAAAGTGCATTTATACTGTGTGTGTGTGTGTGTGAGAGAGAGAGAGAAAGCACCCTTAATGTCTGCAGCCATACCCATATAAGTATTTGGTTATAGAAGGTTTAAGGTACTGGCAGGTAGATGACAGAGCCAAACTGATCCATGTAGTGATTCCTAATGGCATCCCATGTTTGAGTTCCTCATCATCCAAGTGATTATAAAAAATGGAGACTGACCAACCAGATGCACTCCCATTTTTAACTTGTGCCTGGTAGCAGGCATAATGAATGCTAAGTTACTGTCTCATCCGATGTATTGCCAACAAGCACAAGTTATGGTGTGAGCCAAGTGTTCCTGTTTCAAAACTTGCCTGAGCCCATGAATTTGCTAAATAGGCACATCAATCTCTCTTAACATACCCACCCAATCTTAAATGCAGTTCCGCAGGGCCTGTAAGGCAGGGATGTGCCACCAGGCCTTTGGTTGAGGACAGCAGCGGTTTCCATCTGGCTGGCACTTCTGTCTCTTGCCCACCCCGCCATGAGGCAGTGGCACAACTGGACGTTTTAGCGCCATCATATTAGATTAATTACTGTACTTTCATTGTTTTAACCAAGAATCTACTGTATAAATGTTGTTTTTATGGACGTACACAACCCTGAGCCCTGTTTCACAGGGGAGGGCAGTCTAGAATATAATTAATATAAATTTTATTTATATTATTTTATATATTTGCTTTATATATTTTTACTATCTCATATTATAAATATAGGTAAAGGTTCCCTTGCTCGAAAGCCAGTCGAATCCGACTCTAGGATTGCGGTGCTCATCTCTGTTTCGAAGCCGAAGAGCCAGCACTGTCTGAAGACGTTTCCGTGGTCATGTGGCCGGCATGACTAAACACCAAGGCGCACGGAACGCTGTTACCTTCCCACCGAAGTGGTACCTATTTATCTACTTGCAATTTCTTGCTTTCGAACTGCTAGGTTGGCAGGAGCTGGAACTAGAGACGGGAGCTCACTCCGTCTTGTGGCACCCGGGTCTCAAACTGCTGAACTACTGACCTTCCACAGCCTGCAGTTCAGCATCTTAACCACTTGAGCCACCGCAGCTCCTATTATAAATATAGAATATGATAAATAAAATAAATCAAATCAAATGAACAAATAAATGTATTTACAAGAGTAGACAACTCCTGGCATGTGTGCAGAATGGCAGCACACCGGGCCATTTTGCTCAGCATGGCAGCCCAGTTGGGCTCACCCGAAAGCCAGGGATGTCATCAAGCCATGCTGGATCGCAGCACAACTGGGGGGGGGGGGGTTTAGAGCAGTAATTTAATCAACCAGAGCTCCTTCTGGTCCCTGGTCACAGTAAGTGCCAGCAGCCCCACCCCAACCAACAGTGCTCTATACTGCACAGGTGTGTAGCATGACTGTTCATACCGCAAGGGAGGTGCAGGATGTTGCCAGCCACATGTGTGCCACTGCATCTCTGAATGGCAAAAGCCATCATAGGGTCATCCCTGAGACCAGCACAGCCTTCATGCCCCCATTTTTGTTTACCAATACTTGACAAGTAGACACTGCTTTCCATTCAGACCAACAAATGTTGCCCACCTCTGGCTTTGAACATTCTCAAAAGCATCAGTTGTTACTGTTATAATAGTATACTTTTTATGATTTTGAAGCAGAAACATTTTGCAAACCAAAGTCAATTGCTTGCACATTTACAAGGAAAATCAACCGCTTACATGTTTATTCAGAAGCAAACTTATGGATTTATTTATTTCCAAATAAATTTGCATTAGACTGCAATATTAGATACATTCAGGACTGGAACTTGGGGTGGGGTTACATGTGTTGAAAAGCATTCAGCAGCAGGCCTGGTGCAGCAACAAAATGCCAATGATTCCCCATTTGCCATTAGCGGCATTGCACTGACCTGGATGGCCCAGGCTAGCCTGATCTTGTTAGATTACAGAAGCTAAGCAGGGTCAGCCCTGGCTGGTATTTGGATGGGAGACTGCCAAGGAATACCACTGTCCTGGCACAGACCCAGGCAATGGCAAACCACCAGGGAAACCTCTCTTGCCTTCAAAGCCCTATGGGGTTGCCCTAAGTCAGCTGCAACTTGATGGCAAAAAAAGAAAATAAAAGGTAGCACTGCAATTACCAGATCTGTACCTAGGTATTCCTGCAGCCATCTGATCAGCCATTTCCACTATCTATAGCAACAGAAAAGCTGAGCATTCTCTTGCAAGATGCTGTTATGCTCAAACTCTCAATGCACAATTATGCTCAAACTCTCAATGCACAAGTTCTCCTGTGGAGGAAAATTAAGATCTCGGCGACAATACTCACTAGCATTCTGGTGGGCCTGGTATACCATAGTGGCCATGCGGGTCAAAAGCAACAGAACAAAGTTTGAATCCAGTGGCACCTTTAAGACCAACAAAGTTTAATTCTGAGTATAAGCTCTTCAGGTACCTTCCTAACAAATGCAGAGTAGAGACTGCTACAGAAAATGCTATGGAATGGTCAGCAGCTGTTTCTGCCTACAGGATGGCACGATCAACAGGCCCTGCTGCACCGTGGTGCAACACTGATACAAAGCAGCACAACACAAAAGGCAGTCCTACAGCTTTTAGAATAATTAACAACATTCTGAACTAACCCCAGAAACAAACAAGTTGCCAGTGAAGAGTTCCTAAGCAAGGGAACAGTTAGTACAAGCTTGCTTCAACCTAACAAATGGGCAGCTATATTTTGCATCAGCTGACATTTCTAAATTGTCTTCAATGGTTGTTCCAGGGATAATGGATTACAACAGTCCAGCCTCAAGATCACTATAAAAACGACACTTCCTGTCCCCTAGATTAACTTGCTTCTTTGATAGCAATGTAGGCTCCAGGGTAACTAATTGAGCCAACTGTACTTTTATTAAATATGGGACATAAAAAACACTCCCCAAAACCTCGGCCTTCCCACTAGCATAACACCCATTTTGTCTGACTTTGGCTTCAGCTTGATCACCCTCAGTCACTACACCGCTGATAAAACACTAACCAGGCCTGGACTGCTTTATTATAAAGCCTAATCATGCATGAAGGGGTTGTATGGTGGAACAAAATACTGTCTTTAAAAAAGTTGGCATCAGAGTACAGAGGTGGGACATCAGAGTCCAAAATACACGCATGGGGCCGCACCTTCTACCTGCATGCTTTGTGACATTCATTCTATGGCATTTGCTTGCCAAAGCTTCAAATCAAAGGCCTTTGAGTTAACAGGGGCCCATCACCATTGCTTTCAAGAGAAATTGTGATTAGCCAAATACAAGCTCAGGAGAGACATCCCCAAAATGCACACACACAATGTTGAACTTGTTCTTCTAAGTCTGATGCTGCTTTCTCAGGGTCTCCCCCCGCTTTGGCCAGTGAAGAGCTACTCATGAGACAGTCTCTCTCTTGACAGGCATAATAGACAGAGCCTTCTGCTTTGATAGACAGAAATCGTAATTGCAGGTGGTGTAGCTATTTCCAGGAAAAGACAAAATGACACATCATTTACAAAAGCACTGGTGCTTTGCTGGTGCAGAAGGGACACAATCAAGATTAATGAGAAACGGCTGAAGCCCAAACAGAAGACTATGGATTCAGACCTGTAATGTTCTGATGTGAAAATATTTGTCAATAGGATTTAATACCTCGTTTGGATATTGACAGGGGAGTGGGGAAGAGAAGCCAGGAAGAATGTTTCTATGTTCTTTATTTACCCCAGTATACATACATTTAATTATGAAAGCCAAACAGTGATCACCTGCCAGTGACTATTTTCCATATTTAATATAAAGTGTACCTAATGGTTGAAAAAGGAACTATGACCTTTAAATAAACGCGCCCCCCCCCCCCTTTCCATCTCAGGATTTACTCTACAGGCCAAGTGTCATTTGTATTTAAGTCATGACTGAGGTAATATAATACTTTTCACAACTTCATTTCAGATCTTATGAAGTAGGTTGAATTTCTCAAAATACTGCACAATTCTTTGGAGGGAGATCCTTGAAAGAACAGCTGTGGCACTAGAGGAGCATATAGCAACTATGTTCATGGCTGATTCATAAAGACCATAAACATATTGACTTGGACTAAAGATTTCTGCAGACAAAAAGGATTTTCATATGCAGAGCATAACTTTCCCACCTCCTCCACTTAACTGCCACCCAAAATGTTACTCATTCATAAATGGGGACCCTCATGAACAACACAAGTGGGAGTCAGGACTGCAGTATGAGTGGGGAACATATAAAAATCCTTCTTCCTTCATCTGTGGAAATCCTTTGTGCAATCCAAACCATTAGATTAAGCACCAAAGACAGCTCACATTCAGCAAACTGAGTATTTCTGCCAGGACCATCCTTCTGTGGCTGTAACTGAGTTCTGTTCTATGACAGGCAGCTTCCTTGCCAAGCCATTAAGTGGTGGGCTGTAGAAACCTTGAGAACAGCAGGGCTACCCTAGCTCCCTGATGGCACAGGGCTAATTTCAAGGTTCTTCCCAAGCTATCATTAGCCAAGACAAGGATATTTAGGTAAGAAAGATCACATTATAGGGTCGATTATGGTTGATACCATACTAGTGCGTGAGGGAAAAGTGATACACAATAAGCAACAACATGAACAAAGGAAATGAAGAGCAACAAAACATTGTTTCAATGATCTGATATGATGGTGAACTAGGTATTTCATGATATATGTGGCTACTGCTACGAACAGCCACCGCGTATCTAAGTTTCCCACATTCTCCATAGCGGTGAGAACTTTTTTCACAGTCCCTGCATTGGCTGCAGGAAAGATGCATAACACTAAAGTCCGAACAGAAGTTATTGTAGACAGCATGGAGGGAGAAGCTATACACATGAATACCATTTTCAACAGCCACAGCTATAGTGCAGCAAGTGGATTAGGTTCTGAATCAGTAAATGGTGATGAAATATGTGAATTGTTCAGTGCTGTAACAGTGAACCTTTTGCTACTAACAAAGCTCTTAAATTTTATGGTTTTCACAATTGTGGAAAATGGGGAAGCAGGTAGACTAGACTATTCAATGGTACACTTCCCATGCAAAGCTTGTAGCTCTTCAGCTGCCTTCTAAAAATGGAAAGCAGCATTTTTAAATAGTGTCAGCCAAAGGCATGTTTCCACTACTCACAACTAGCCTTTCAAGAACACTAACAAAAATAGATGTTTGCGAGCTATGTACATGAAAACATTTTTTAAAAGCACAGATTAAAATTAAGTGTCGAAAGATTGGTGTTCCAGGAAGATAAAGTAGAAGCTGGGGTCTTCATTCTAACGGACACTGGAGGCAGCAGCTTTCCCAATATTTCCACAAATATATTCTCAGGATCTTGTTGGTCTCTTAAGGTGCTAATGGACTCGAACCTAGCAGTTGTACTGCAGAGCAACATGGCTGGCTACCCTCTGAAACTATGCAGTTTGGCTAAATGATCTTGGTCGATTTCCCCACTTTCACATATGAGGAGTTTTAGCTCATCAGGGCCTGTAGTCAGAATAGGAAGTAAAGCAGAAGTATTCTGCACGAATAAAAAATTACCCATAAACCAACAAGGGACAAGCAAGTGCTGATATCAGAGTCTAACTGCAGGAAAAAGAATTGGCAATAGGCCAGAACCAAAGAGCAATTGCTGTTTTGCTACAAGTGTATTTGGACAGACGAAAGGCACCAAATAGTGGAAATGTGCAGTTGTATATCGATACAGGAAAGTTGTAGCTGAATTGTACAAATATAACAGCAGTCCTGTTTGTTCAGACTAAGGCTCTATCTATTCCAGAATCCTGTAGGCAACAAGCAAAGCATTATAGAATTTATTTTCCCTCTAGTGAGTAAAAAAGACATGTTAATTAAGTTGCGTCATGTCAAATACAGAACAGTGTTAGAAGAAAAAGAGTTCCAGATAGGACATGTCTGTAGCATGCTGTACACAATGGAAACGGCACAGATTTGTTAAAACACAAACCATTATAATGCCTAAAAATTCATAAAACTGAGAGGAGTTGCTGAGTAACTTCTTCAGTGATCAGAGTTTCAATGCAATGTATTCTTAGAATGACTATTAAAATGACAACCACAGACATACATAATTGAATTTCATTGGCAGAGTGCCTTTACATGTTGGTTTAAGGCTTGAGCGACTCTTTATTCCTCAAAACATAGTTGCAATTAGCCTACAGAAAACTGGTAGTGTATGCCAATAACGTGTAAGGTCACCCACATAAGCATTATATCAGTTCCAGAGAGATGGGTGTGCCATCCTTCTTAGCTGACAAAGTCTGCCATTCTGTTTCAAAATGTTACTCAATTGCAAACCCAAGTTTGCTACTACTACCAAACACTCAGAATGCCACAACTGGCTCCTTCACAAGTTTACTTGGGAGATACTTGTACTGGATAAATTCACTCTTTACCTTTTATATGTACACGTGACATCTTAGGTGTACAGCTTAGCACTTGTATGGCAAGTATCTAAAAGGATCTTAAAACTGGCTCCATGAGCTCAAAGGGAAGTCAGACTTGCTTGGTTCAAAATGGCAGCCCCTAGGCCACATGGCAAACTGCTTTCAAACAGAAGACGATTTCAAAAGAGATGATATACCATATGGAGGAGCAGTTCAAAGACCAAAAAAACCCCACCATTGTACTGGACTTACACAAGCTTGTTGCAGGAGTCTAAGGAGCTATCTCTCTCTCATCCAGTATATGAGGTGGCCCTTTAAAGTTCACTAAGGTCCTATTTTACAGAATGCTGTCAGTGAACCAGAACTCCTGAACCAGTGAGTCATCATGGCCCTTCAGGCTCCAAAAGGCAAGTAAGCTATTTAAATTTAAAGCACTACAAGTCAATGAAAGCCACATTCTATAGGGAGACAACATGGGTAAAAAAATATCAATACAGATGATATTTTAATACAAAATATTTTTACATAAGTCAGTCTTTTTTAAAATATAGAACCTTAAAAAAAGAACAAGTGGCTATCAACACACTATAAACACACGTCTTTGTGCAGAGTTTGATAGCGTTATCAGGAACAATTTTAAATACCAGTCCATACTTTTAACACTGCCTTTCGGTTTCTATGAAATATTAGCCATGTTCTGCATGACCAATATTATGTCCACTGTGAAGCACTTCCATTCAGTTCTAATCTGACAGACTGCTCAGAGTCTTTGCACAATGATTTCACATTCAGCTTCTCATCACAGTTCAGTGGTGCACAGTATGGCCAGTCCCATTAAATTCTGTGAACGTTAACTTAAAAAGAATGTCAATTACATGTACTGAAGTACATTGTATAGTTACAAGTTCTTCGTCTGAAAAGGAAACTTGCTGATGCTTAAGAGAACTTCTACCCTGATCATCCAACCAAATTTTAACAGCACTCAAGTGTCCATTTTGATTTCTCAAAGTTGAATAAAGTAATGTCAGATTTTCATTAAGAGATGAGCTACATAGCATGTACATCTCGGGAATGTTTTAGAATATTCTTGTTGTTGTTTTTTGCACTCATGAAAATAAGAATACTGGATCTTGCAGACTTTTGTTTTAATGGTAAATCATCCATGACAAGGTGGCCAGTTAGCCAAGGAGATTTACGATGATTTACTTGCATTGGAATAATTTACACAATTGAACTTATGCATACAGTACAGAACTATGAACAAAAAGGAGAAGCAAACTTTATTTATATTCAGGTAAAACATTAACCTGATGAAGTAAATTATTGCAGATTTGAGAAATCAGCACATAAAACAATTGGACAGAGCATTGCTTACAGGTGCTTAATCTGTGTAAAAAGAAATGCTGAACTGTTTTGATCCACACCAGTGCTGGGAGGGGGAGGGTCAGAAGAAAGGGGGAAACATTACAGAAAAAACATGAGCTTAAAATCAAGGATAAGGATCGAACGGGGGAAGGACGCTACTAATTTGATTTTATAAAAAACTTTACATCAATTCAAAATGTTCTGGCCACACAATAAATATTGGCCAGACCAATCAGTTGTTGAGTTTTTCAACTACACAAAAGAATCAATTCCTCCTAGCCCATGGTAAGAGGCGGTTGCCTAAATCACTATGTGAACAGTTCTAGTGTATCTCCTGGTAAAGAATGTAGCGAATAATATACTACTACTACATTAAAACTAAGCTATAAGAAAGGTTCTACCTACTTACAAAGGCGGAATTATTGACAATATATTTAATAAAATTAAATTATTTCTTAATTTGAGAAAACATGGAACAGTAAATGCCCATGTTCAAAATGTAACAATTGTTGTGAGTGGAGTACATAAACAGCCTTGTGGATTGCACATCAGACAATACATGAGGGAAGAAAATTGGGAGGGGGGGGGAGTGATGGTACACAGAACTAGTCTACTTAACTAGATGTGTCAATACATGTATTTCAATTTCTGTACTTATGTACAAAGTTGTCTTTGGGAGGAAAAAACTGCAGACTTGGCTAGATGGATACACACAGCCCAGTATTAAACTGCACAGCAACATTTATTGTTCCAGCCTGAAAAAACATCCCTTTTTAAATTTCACACAGCAAAGCAAGTTAAACTTCACTCATCGATAAATGATAATTTAAACACAAGAACTTGCTAAAGAAACCTTGTCACAACAACTTTAGGGCCTGATCACTTTTAAGTCCATGGGGCCTTTAATGAATATCAACCTAGTGTCTTTGTTTATAATCTGCAAGCCGTTTTCTACAACAAGGCGTAACATTTCCTCGACTCAGATGATACATTTAGAAAAGAATCATGATTCTCTTTTTGCTGTAACAGGCAGACATTGCATTTTTCATTGAGATCAGGAAAGATGGAATGACTGCTGCCCTTCTCTTGCAGCTATCAAGAGTTTTTCACGCATTATCTCAATACTTGAATAGTCTGGCAACTTGAGATAGTTTACACAGGTCATTACTGAGGGTAAGAAGTCATCTGGATTTTCTGTAGACTCAAATGTCTTGCGTACAATTGTAAGGGGAGGATTCAAACTTCGAAAGCCTGTGCAGAAAAAAACCAATGTTCACTGTATTAAGCAGATTTAATATGAAATAAATAAGTGTTCATGTATCGGTAAAGGGGGGAAGGGAGGAGAGAATCCTGCATCCTTCATGCTGCCTTTGCATCTTATGTGAGTTTCTTCAGCCACGTCTAATTTAAGTCTTCCCCCCCCTGCTCACCCCTGCTAAGCCTCCCACTGACACCTGTTCTCTCCTCCAGCATTAAAATGTTAGAGGCTTTAATTACTGGGAAAGGTGCTGGTGAAGCCTCCACAACACTTCTGTTTCATCAACATGCATGGTACACTGTTTAACGTAAAGACCCTAACATTAGGAAAAAGTACCTGGAACCTGGCCTCTATAAGGCAGAGCAGTGGTGGAAGCAGCACACAGCATTGCCTCCCTTTCCTAGCCTCAAAAAATTACTAGACAACTACGAGTAAGAAGGAGCACATGCAGCTGCCACTGTGCTGCAGTACACAGGGCTGAGCGTGTTGCTCTTCTGCTTCACTCCCAGAGGCCAAGAACTCCAGGCTCTTAAAAGAGGAAGTGCCACAGTTAACCATAGAGTAGCACTATGGCGGCTGCATGTCCAGCTCCATCACTGGCCCAAGATGGAATTGTTTGGCACGTGCATATTTGCCAACAGACATTTACTCATACAAGCAGAAAACTTCAGTGTTAAGACTCGCTCTCATCATGTCCGCCTAAGGCAGAGGAGATGGGCTTTCATTGCAGTTCCTTATGAACTATGTTAAGGCTGCAATCCCACGTATGCCACTGTGTAGTCAACTATCTCCCAGCCTCATGGAGTGAGATTTCCCCCTGCCGCCGCAAACTGTGGAGCCCCTCCCCCAGTTCATTCCTAAGGAACAGCACAGAGTGCAAAGTGGTAGGTTTGCAGTGGGCAAGAAGAATCTGGACAGAGCGCCACCCCTTTTCTGAAGGATTAAGCGCCTTTAAGTCTCTGAAACGGTGTGGTTACATACATGTCAATTACAGGCAGTAAGCTTTACCGCAATTAGTTGACCTTATTTCCAATTACAGCTCAAGCAGGATCAAGCTGTAAATGAGCTAATTATAATAGTTTATTTTGAACCCCAATGGTATTAATTTGCAATTCAAAAGATCTTACACACTTTTAATCTACAGGAGGCAAAAATGTTTAATTTAGAACTAAAGCTGTGTGAGGATCCAATACAGTGAAAAATAGCTATAATTTAACTCTGTGCATGTTGAAGTTAGCCATTATGCTTACTTATGAATATTATAAAGACACCCACCTCCTACTGGCAGTCTAGGGCTACCAGTGACAAACTGGAGAAATAATCTTTGCTGCTCGCTATCAAAATTACTGAGAATTTCAAACAGGAACTTCACAGCACGACTAGAATAAAAGAGGAATATTTAAGATTAGAGGCATTAAAGACAGCATCCATTAATGCACAGACAAGTCACTGCAATGCTCTTTTATATGGCTATGACATAAAATAGCGGTTAGATAGTTTGTAGAAGCTGTCAGTCACCACAGGTAGTAGCCCTGACCTGGATAGTCCAGGCTAGCCTGATATGGTCAGATCTTGAAAGCTAGTCTCGGCTAATATTTGGAAGGGTGACCTCCAAGGAATACTGGGGGTATGACACAGAAGCAGACAACGGCGAATCACCTCTGAAACGTCTCTTGCCTTAAAAACAAGTCTAGCTTGCCACCTAGTGGTGCATAATGCTAAAAGAAATAGAACTTCTGGCTGCCAGACAATCTTAGGATCTCCTGGCTATACTAAACACACACTGCCATATGATGATTATTATTCTTACTATCACAGGTCATAACAAATTCATATTACCTGTCATGTGTATAACCATGATCCGGCCTGCAACATTCCATTAATGTCTTTGCATCCCAAGTGTCTGTTTTGCTGCCACACAGCAACTGATCCAGCTAGAAAAATATTTGGAATGGGAGGAATGGAGAGAAGAGAACAAAGACTGCTTACTGCTGTTATAGAATGCTCATATGCTTAATACAATTCCTTCTATAAAAAACTGAAGTGTGGCCGACGCCTAACCAAAACCCAGATCATTCTGCAACCTTGTCCCAAACTGCTGAATGCTTCAACTCCCAACTTCTGATGCTTACTTTGCTTCTCACTCTTTTAAGTAGTTTTCAGGATATAAAATCTAAGCCCATATCTTTGTATATTGAGAAAGGTTGGTTTTTGAATACAAATCTTCAGAGACAAACCATTAGCTACTGAAACATCTTATAAAAGCTACATACTTCACCAGAAATTTTCTGGGAGTGCTGAAAATTCTCCATTAGCAGATCCTAAGTCATCTCTACAACTACAGTTCCTCTCTTACATTATTAATCTTACAGACAGCAAGCAGGTCAAGTATATGAAGTTAAATCTGGTACAAGTTACAAACCTCCTCGGGATAGAAGTACTGAAGGTGACTGAGGGGAAAGACAGATTCAAATCCATCTCTGAAGGAGTCAAATTGCCTGGAAACGCCTTCATTTAGTGCCCAGAATATGACTAGCTATGGAGAGAGGAGAACACAATAAAAATGTCCAGTTATCACAATATTCAAGAGTTCCTCGGCAATATTAATATAATCCTCTGTTTCCTTTCAAAATACAGTCATAACCTAGAGAATAAAAATGGGATTTGAAGATACAAATTCTGTTGTAAGTCAATTCTATTCTCTAGTTTATTTTTCATTTCTAAAGTTACCAAAAATATGATGCTAAATAGGAACAACCAGCAATGTGTTCAAGCTGGGCCGATCCCTAGATTTGTTAAAACAGGTTTAATGAGTTCTGCAAAAGGATTAATACAGGAGAATTTCTATATTTAGCCAGTTGTATTTGCTTAAAACCAAAGGTTATATCAAAAATGTCAGTATTTCCAATAATACAGAAATACATAAGGTATCCCAAACTTAAACTAGACATAGGTATTGGGGTATGGCCAAAAAAAAACCCTGGAATTTTTTGGTTCGGGTCTATTGGACCCGAACAAAGTTATTTCCGAAAAATCGCAGATCCGAATACCTGTATGGTATTTGGATCTGGGATTTTTCAGAAATCCTGATTTTTTGGGGGTCCAATAGACTTGAGAAGAAAAATGGCAATAAAAAAAAAAAGAACTAGGTGGGCTTGATTTCTCCCGCAGCACAATTTAAATCGTCCTAGAGCTGTTCCCAGGATCTCTATGCGGCAGGAAGATCTCCAGCCCCACAGGCAGTCCTCGCTGGGAGGCTTCTCCTGCAGTGCAGTTTAAACCATGCCATAGGAGAAGCTGGCTCCAAGATACGAATGTGGCATGGAGCTCTCAGCTCCTGCCACCCCAGCTGATCCTAGGCTGGCTCCTCTTAGTTTGGTTTAAACTAAGCTGCAAGGGGAGCCAGCCCCAGATGAGTCAGCATGGAGTCCTCAGCTCCCACTGCGCTGGTCAATCCTGGGCTTCACTGCTTTCAATGGAAAGGGGGGGGAGTCATTTAAAGGGATCATAGACCCTTTAAATGCCTTCTCCAAGCCATGCGACTCCAGGGCAAGAGAACTCAGAAGGTATTTAAAAAGCTCATAGTCCCTTTAAACACCTCCAAGTGGCAAGTCTACCCAGGAGGCATTTAAAGGGACTGTAAGCCATTTAAATGCCTTCAGAGTTCACTTGCCATGGAATTGTCTGGCTTCAAGAAGGCATTTAAAGGGACCACGATCCCTTTAAATGCCCTTTAAATTCGGCTTTCCAGCAATCCCAAAAATCCCTAATATTATTGGGATTTTTGGGGCTTGCTGATTTCAGATGGCTGGAAGGCAGTAAGGTATTTTTCTGGCTCAGTTTATGCCGAATGCACACCCCTATACTCCAGAGTAATTTAAGGATCCCCATGGATGACGAAGTTCATAGCATGGGCTGCAAAGATAAACAAGAATACTCCTACAGTCATGTATTTATTCAGACCACAAAGCAAAAGATGCATCTTATCCAGACCACAAAGCAAAAGATGTACCTTTTTTGCATTCCTCAACCCGGTTCAAGTCTTATAAGAGCTTTTTAGAATACATGACGTTAGATCTCGCTAACACAGTTTCTGGATATGATTACTCTTGATAACCAGATATGGTACAGAAAAGCAATCATTCTGAATAGGCTACAGATCAATACAAGAGACTGAAGTAAGTTGCACCTCTGTTTCCCTTAAGGGTGCAACTTCCAGGCCAGACTTTACAGAGCTGTAACACACTGCCTAGCCCCTTAGACATTTTCCAGAAGCCTAATTACTCTATAGTGAGCTAGCTCCTCCAAAGCCCTATGGAAAAAGTGCCAAATCTGCCTAACAATCCCAGCTCAGCAGCTTCAAGTTAACAGGCCAACTGACTACAGAGTAACTGATTGTTTCATAGGGTGCTGTTACTCATAGCTTACCATGATCATTTATAACCAGATGGGAGTGTTCCACTCCAACAGGATTATTCAGTCTTGATAGATCTTGTGTTCAAGTTTCTCTATATTAGCAGTGCTTCTTTTGGTCTCATGTATTTTGGCCAGTTGAGAGTATTTGCCAGTTCCTTCATGCATCTGAAGAACTGGGCTCACAGTCTGAGCCATTTTTTAAAAAACCCTATTCTTATCATAAGACTGATACATGTTGCTTGTACAAACATACATGCTTTTGGAAGTCTATTTACTGGCATCAAATGAAATTTTACCCAATACATGGCATGACATTATGTATGCCATAATGGAATTTCAGTTCCACCAGAATTGCTGGCTAGTGTATTAATGGGTGTGTCACATTAAAAGCTACTAATAGAGTCAGTTCAATTACTTCTCTCCAATGTTCTCATAGTCAAATTGTACTAGATACTTGTAGTGGAGATGTATACACAATACTAGTTAGGAAGAAAATATGCTTCCTGCATCCATCAACTGCATTCAGGCCAGCAGTTTCAACTGAACATGCCTTCACATAAGGCAAAAAGAACAGCTGCAGTCTGGGCATGGGCATTCTTTGTAATAGCCCCACCACAGCCTCCAAAGCTAAGTCAAAGGACCAACCTCCTTGCTAGAATTCAGAAGAGAGCACAAGACTGAGCTTTTAAAATGGGCATTTGGTGTGAGCAGGAGTTAAATCTGTGGGCAATTTTATGGCTCTTTCTGGAAACAATTATATGCCATTTGATTAGACTGTGAACCACCTTCTGTAAAGGAGAAAGTGTGATACTTTATAAATGCATACCATTTTTTTAAATTAGAAGCTCTTCTTAAAACACACTGTATCCATATTACAGCTCAGTTATGTAGCTGCATATTCATTACAGAATCAAACAACCTTCAAATTCTGATAAACAATTTTGAGTGCAATTTGCAAGCAGATTTACTTCACTAAGTTAGCTGCATCTTTGATGTAGCCCTGACCTATTAAAGCAGTGGGAATTTTGTGAATGAATGTGGATTAATCCCTCCAAGGTAAAGACAGCTAATATTCTTTACAGTTAACATTGGCAATAGAAGCAAGTAAGAAACAGGCTTCTGGTCCCAATAAACCCTTCCAAAATAAACCTGTTTACTCACTCTGAGATATTCTTCTAAGTTATAAATGGTGACAGGTATATCTTTCCCTCCTTTTTTCAGCTCTATGTTGGGGAACCCTGGTAGTGTGAAATCCAACCCTAAATCTTCTACTGAACAACCATTCATTGTTAGGGTTTCCAACGCATACTGTAGATTTTCTTTGGTCTGAAAAATACAACACATGAGAGCTAGTACCAGCTTAAAATCTTCAAGCTTAATTTTTTAATATTTTAAATGAACACACAAATATAAGCTTCATGTAATTTTGCTTGTCATGTTACTAACCCCAAGCACTCAAAATGAGAGGCTACAAATTCAATAAAAATGCCTACCACATTTTGTTCAAGTCAGACATATTTCCCAACATTTGGACAGTTTACAAGGTTGCAAGAGTTAAAGCAGGACAGAGTACAGAAGAAACATCCACTGTGCATGAATAGAGCATATATTTAAAAAAATGAATATTCAAGTCACCATGGCAACCAATGTAGACTTTTTTCACCAAAAAGTAATGTCAAGAAGCAAAAACTACTTAAGCCTCAAGAGTGGCTGTTTTCTTATTACATATAATCATGTTGTTTCAATTAATTGTAACACATGCATGCTTTTGCTATAGGAAGTTTGCACACCACTGACACAAAATCTACATGGGAGATTTGCTAGACCAAAAAAAGCAAATTATAAAATTGGAATCTGCTGTCTGTTAATCATGTCTACCTGTGTTTTATCCTGCTCAAGTCTTCTCTTCTGTCTCACGACCTCTTCGAGATGGTATACTGATCTGGCTACTACAGGATCAATGTTGAACAAATCATGAGATGTTAGAGATGTTTCCTGTCGAAGCATCCATTTGTAAAACGGAAGGCCAAGGGGAAGGTCCACCTGTAAGTAAATAAGTTTCCCACCTTTAACTACAAATAGCTGAGATATATTCATTACCAGAGAAGAGTAAACTATTACCACATCTAAACAACTATAGGAAAAGGCTAAACTATTTTCTGCCTGCTACAGCAAGAAATCGAGCTGTACTCATACAATACAAAGGACCCACTTTTCAGGGGTTAAATTTCAAGTTATTCTGGGATGGCTCCAACAAACTGCTTGTGCAAGGCTCTCACAGACACAGAAGAGAATCTTCCCCTGCCTTCCTCTTCTCCCAGTGACTCATTAAAAGATACTGCTGGGGTCATTAAGATCCTCATGGATGAAGGGACACAGGACAGGGGTGGCAGGGTGCTACACTGAGGCAGGAGAATTGACCAGAAATTAGCTTGTGACCTCTTCCATCAGTGGAGCCTCCAGAGGCTGCAAGGGGAAATTTGGGAATATCTGCTTCCCTGTGTTCATGCTTCATAGGATGCAACTTACTAGTAACATACTCTGATAGCACGGCTGCAAGTACTGGGGAAGTTAACCTTGTTACCAATGTTATGTTGCTACTTTAGAGAGTTACTGCTGCATCCAGCTAATTTTCCAGTGTCATTTAAAGATGTATTAGCTATCTAAATTCAGAAGCCACCTCATTTTCAGAACATGTTTCAAAACTAGAACTCAAACCAGCTTTCCTAAACTACAGTTCCTACACAACACTTGAGTTAGTGGCAGTTAATCTAAAGCCAACTCCATTCTTACCAGTCTGAAATCCATGATAGCTTTTGCCATTAGTTTTCCCAGAAAACGGAACTTCATTTTAACCTTAGCAATATGAGCAGGTTTAGCCGTTCTACCAAAGGGAAGTGCAAACAGGCCTTGAAGATTATGAATGTATTTGGTCCCTTCCTGGTTTCCTGTTTTGAAACAAACACAAGATGCTATTCCAAAAGTAAGCTTTAACCATTGGCTGTGTACAAAGATAAATGACATGAAAGACATCATTTTAGTTCAAAAACTGCAGTCATTTGTGAATATACTGTTCTGAAGCAAATGCCAAGGTACATTTAGAAACACAGGTCACTTTCTTTAATTAGAGGCAGCACAATTCAACTCCCCAGAAAATAAGCTCAAGCATTACATGTAGAAAGTCTGGGGCTCAATTATGAGCATCTCCAATTAGAGTTCAAATGACAGGTGTTAGGAAAGTCCTTTCTTTCCTAGAGACTTTGGAAAACTTACTGCAAAGTCAGAGCAGACGGTACTGAAGTAACTGACCAATTATTGAATTTGGTATGAAGTAAATTTGCCTTCTCAGAAGCCCAATGCATCTTTATATCATGCATGCTTAACTTACATTTCTGTTCATGCTACTCTTGAGTCTTATGGATCTTCCCTAACCTTGATGGACAAACACAAAAACCAGTGCCACCTTTACAGTCTTAATTCCTCAATAGTCTATAGCAGAGGTGTCAAACATAAGGCCCGGGGGCCAGAACCCAGCTCATCAGGGCTCTTATGCGGCCCGCGAGCAACTGCTGCAAGGGAGAGAGTATTGGGGGGAGTGGGCAGAGCCACTCCATTGTGGCTTCAGCATGGCAGAACAACCTCGTCTGCAGCAGTCAGTCATCATGGGAGCCTCTGCCCAGCCCTGCACTGCTGCCCTTCCAGTCCACCTATGTGGGTTTTCCTTTGCACCCCCCCTCCCCAGCCCATGGGGCCTTGCAGTGAGGACACGCCAACTCAGAGCTTACCAGCTGCTGTCCTTTATACAGTTTCTATCTCTGGTACCTGGCATTACATTTTAAGGCATACATGGCCTGGCCCAACAAAATGACATTTATGTCAGATCTGGCCCTCATAACAAATGAGTTTGACACCTCTGGTCTATAGTCCTTTAAAGCAGTTATTAGCTTTGAATATTCCATCATCTGAAAATATCCAGAAGATGGTTTTAGTTACCTTTAGGATTGGCAAGAGTAACTTCTTCACCTCTCCACAATCCCAGATCTGCTCTCTGTAGTTCCTGAGATACAAGTGCATAAAACTCCAGTGTAGGTCCTAAACCTGTGCCAACCTTTTAAGAGAAAGGTATTTTTTTAATTCAGAGATGATCTTTACAAAAAGTACTTTAAAAATGTTCATAACAGAAAGTAAGAATGTACTAGTAGAAGCTGTAAACAAATATAAAATTCTTAGGCACATAGAGGAACAAAGCCTGCCAAGGGAGAAATCAGCATAGCTTCTGCAAAATGAAGTTCTGCCTCAGCAACCTTTTGGAGTTCCCTGAAAAGGTTAACATACATGTAGTTAAAGTGACTTGGTATACATTATATACTTGAATGTGGTTTAAACTGGACTGCCCAATAGACTCACCACCATCCTCCATTGTTTCCAATGGAGGGGGAAGGCATTTAAAGTGATTGCAGTCCCTTTAAATGCCTTTTACAAGCCCTAAGTGAACTCTGAAGGCATTTAAAGGACTCACAGTCCCTTTACATGCTTTCTTGAAGCAGTAAGTTCACCCGGAAGCTGTTTAAAGGGACTGCAATTTGGTATAGGCCAAATGCACACCCCTAGTTCTCACAACGGAGGGAAGTAAGCAGAAGGGTTCCCCAAGGATCAGTACTGGGGCCAGTGAATTCATAAAATGGGGGTAGTGGGGTTAGCAGTATAGTGGCCACATGACACAACATTATTCAGGATGGTGAAAACCAGGGCAACTGTGAAGACCTCCAGGAGGATCTCTGCAATTTATGTGGCAAAATTAGTTCAATGTGGGTCGGTGAAAAGTAATGCATGCTGGACCAAAAAATCCCATCTTCAAGCATATGCTAATGGGTTCATAACTTGCTGAGATTGAGAGGGAAACAGATCCTGGGATTGTACTGAATAGCACAATGAAAACGTCAATACAGTTTTGCCACAATAGTGAAAAATGCAAACTCTGTCCTGGCTATTATTAGGAAAGGGACAGAAAATAAGACAGCCCATATTATAGTACCCTTGTAAAGTGCAGCGGCCTCATTTGGAACACTGTGTGCAGTTCTGGCCAACATATCTCAAAAAGGACATCGCAGAGCTGAAAAAAGTACAGAAGAAGGCAGCCAGGATGATTTGGAGCACCTTTCCTATGAGGAAAGGCGGAAGTGTCTAGAACTTTTCCCTTTAGAAGAGACGACTAAGCAGAGGGACATAATAGAGGTTTATAAAATTATGCATGGGATAGAGAGAGTGGACAGAGAACTTTCCCCTTCTCCCCAAATACTACAACTCAAGGATATCCAATGAAGCTGATGTGCAGTAGGTTCAGGACTGACAAAAAAAGGAAACACTTGTTTAGTCAACAAGTGATTAAAACATGGAATTCACTGCCAGAGGATGTAATGATGGACATAAGCATAGATAGCTTTAAAAGGGGATTAGACAGATTCATGGAAGATCAGTGGCTTCTAGCTATGGTGACTAAAAGGAACCTCCAAATTTAGAGGCAGTAAACCTCTGAATATCCATGCCAGGAGTCAAAGTTAGGGGAAGGCCTCAGCCTCTATGTTATGTTTCATTGGCTCTCTGGAATAACTGGAATGGCCACTGTATGAGACAGGATGGATTAGATGGACTGGTCTGATCCAACAGGTCTCTTTGTATGTTCTTCTGAAGCTTGTTCCTGGTGTTTCCCCCCGCCCAATATTATGATTAAACACACATTGCAATCAATAATCTTCAACTGGGAAAAAAGTTTCTCTCTGAACATCACAAAGAAATGCATGACAGAAAAAAGCAATGTTTACTTTTATCTTCTAAGACCTCTAGAAACGAACTATAATTTAAATTCAAGGGCAGGCATAGAAAATAGTTAAAGCACTGGGTTGAAAGGAGTCATGTGTTGCACAGGCAGAAAAAACCCAGTCCTCAGATTTTGGTATCACAGTTCTATTAACTGTAATGCTGCCATACTAATAAGGCACCCTAACATACTTCACGCCCAATTACCTTTTCTGCCCCCCCCCTTGAAAGTTGTGATTTAAGAAATAAATTATTCAGCAAGTATGTTCTAGAAATTGAGATGGTTGGACAATTTCTGCCCATCCTCCACCTCCTCCAAAGTAACAGGCAAATCACTAAACAGTTTCCCAGGAAAAATTCCATCATCCCACATACTATAGATCCTGTCTAATAACTTTGAAACCCCTCCCAAATACACCACTACTGCTTCCTGTTCTTGCAATTGCTAGATACATTAAATCAAGACAGGATACCCTGCACAGACATGTCATAAACTAATAATTCTTGGTGATGTTAACAAGCCTGAAATTCACCATGCTTTCTCTCTCCTTCTCCTTTGTCTTGTGCATAAAGCAATGACTGAAGTCTTCCTAAAGCAGAAAGTTTTCAACTGAAGAACAATTTGTTACAAAGAACAATTTGTTGTGAGATCCAAACTCCGACACTTAATAAAATGGGGATTCCTGCCCACAAGCCAGGGTCCTATATAGGTATTAAAACACGGCTCAGAAATTTGGCTGATAGGAAATGAAATGTATGCCAATTTGTTAAAGCACCTGCATTCAGATACTGCATCAAACTAAATGAGAAAGTTAAAAATTCCCAGTAAGAGAGAATTCTTAGAAAAAGTTTAAGGATTTCTATGTTTTGATGTGAGTTGAAGCTCTCGAAATAATGAGGATGTGATTAAGTTAAATTTACAATGGAAAGAAGTCTTATCAATAGAGCTAACTATGGTTGGCTTGAAGCTGTTTAGCTATACATGTGGAATGTCTGAGATTTGTAAGAATAATCCAGTTAGGGGTCATTACTAGTACTATTTAGTTAAGTCCTCTGCTTAGTACTTTTTCTGTATTTGGTATTTTTGTGAATAAACCAACACAGTGGTCTTCAATCTAAGAAAGCAGCAAGGGAAGGAAGGATGAAATACAAAAGCTGAAGGATCTCAGGCTCCTTCATATGGCAGTGTCCTACTCATGGATTCAGGTGGGTAGCCATGTTGGTCTGAAGTGGGAGAACAAAGTTTGAGTCCAGTGTCACCTTTAAGACTAAGTTTTATTCTGGGTATAAGCTTTTGTGTGCAGAATACCCAGAATAAAACATTGTTGGTCTTAAAGGTACCACTGGACTCAAACTTTGTTGTCCTGCTCATGGTGTCTCAATGCAGCCAATGGACAGACAGCCACTGTGAATACTTACTTCATTCTCATATTGGATTTCCAGCATGGCTCTTGAACTGCCCAGATCCTGCATCACTGATTCTGCTTGTTTCAACAGTTCCTCTCTGTTCACAGTACGCTACATGTTGAAGAAGAGTACTAAATTATTCTTCCAGACTTTACAATCCAATTGAAGTATAGTAACTGAAAGCCACAGAAGACTGCACAAGCCAATATTTCACTTTCCAATACATATAAATTACATTAAGAGGACATTCAACATGATGTGGCAGTTAAACTAGTAATTCAAGTATGCATCTCAAGTAAGGCAGGCTAACTTTACTGCATCAAATGCAGACTAAATAGCTTTAGCACTGTAATGGAGTTACAAAACTAAAGTTATGTCAGAAAAGTAGATGCCTTCTCTTCTGGAACTCTGGCTACAGAGGTCAGATGAAATCATTTTAGGAGACAGCTGTTCCCAATCACTATACCACAGGCACTCGTTAATATTTTAACCTTGGACTTTCCAATTGCACTTGAAATCAAGAATCACTGAAGTCCTGTAACTTTATTTTACAATAAATATCAAACACCAAGAGGGTACTAGGTTCTCCAGCAAATGTGAGCATTAATAGTGAATTATCATCTGTACACTACAACAGCAGCATTTATTGAAAGCTAGTGGCCCTGGATCCAAAATCCTGCCAGCAGAGCAAAGCTGACAGAACATGACTTCCATACATCTTCCCTTCTGCTGCAGCCCACTGATTCCACCCAAGTTCTGCTCATGTGGTAGGGGCGTGGGATAGACAAAAATTGTTCTCCGTTCCTCTAACAGAACAGCACCTTTGCATCTAGTTCAGTATTTAATAGGTTTGGGAGACACCACCTGACTGGGACGCTATCTCTCTCTCTCTCTCTCTCTCTCTCACACACACACACACACACAGAGGAACCCGAATCTTACTACATTAGCAACTCAGTAATTCCAAGGAAGCACTGAAAACAGTGAAGCTAAGAGAATGAGCTGTGATCCAGGATGTCCCTAGTTCAACTCTAATCTCTTCCATGAACTTGCTAAGTTGCTGCAGAGAAGTCGATTCATTCATATAAAACAGACAGGAAGCAGATGTTAATAATGGTCTACCTTGTAAAGAATACTCTGCATACTCAAAATGCTATGTATGCATCCTAAGCATTGTTTTTGCTACAACTGCAGACTAACTTGTTCCAAAATCAGACAATGCACTTAAGCTTTAGACAAGGTTACTCAAGGTTACTCCAGATCTCAGAGGGACTGAAGCCAGATAATGATGTTTGTTCAACGTATATACCTTTTTCCTGTCCAATCGTGGTGCCACTCTGCTATCCTGAGAATCAGACTGGTTGATTTCTGGATTGGTATCTAGCAATCTCTGCATGGCTCGATCTCGGTCAAAAGCAGTCACATAAAACAGCATTTGCCGTGTATCAAACGGAAAGAAAAAAGGACTGTAAAAAAGATCAGCATATACTTTAAATTAGTTATTTAGATATTCTGCAAAGCAAAACTGACTGCAGTAGCTTAAAAATATAAAACTAGAAGCAATACTTCTCAATAGGGGTGTGCAAAATAATGCCGGTACTTTTCGGCTTCGGGTAAATCAGACCTGAAAAATATCAGTAAATGCCGAATTTCCCCAGTAAAATATCAGTAGGATATTCAGATTGGGGCTGTATTAGGTATTCCCGAATATATTCGGGTTCGATTTACACCATCAGAGGAAAAGGAGGCATGTTAAAACACCTTTCCTTCTAGTAGCCCTGTCAATTTCACTCCCCACCAGTCAGCTGGAAGTGAAATTGACTAGGGAAAGCCTCAGCTCTCTGCTTTCCCTTCTCCAGCTGACAGATTGTAGCTGGAGAAGGGAAGACAGAGAACGAGGCATGTTTAAAATGCCTTTCTTTCCCTCCCCCACATCAGGGTTAGGGAAAGTTAGGGAAAGAAAGGCGGCTCAGGTTTTCGGTATAGCAAAATGAACCCGAAGAAAGCCAGATAATTACAGCTTTTTCAGGTTCAGCTATACCGGTAGCCATATTCGGCTTTTCAGTTCAGCTATAGCTGACTACACACCCCTACTTCTCAATATCATTTTTAACCCTTGAAATTGGCTCTAAGGAGAATACATCCTTAAAAAAGTGAAGACTCAAGAAGCTGACCTATTGTTAAATCATCTTAAGCTTGAACAATATGTTCTACAGCAGAGTTACCAGTCTTATGACGTCCTTCCTTACTCTTACCAAAGGCATGTAAACAATCCTAAATACATTTGTGTCTAGCTTTGACACAGTTATTCTTAAAGACACTTAACCTGAGTTTTACATCATGCAGCTACATACTTGGGAAACTCCTGAGTTTTGTGCCTTTGTTTGCTTCCTTATAGAACTAGAAACTGCCTACTAAGATTCCCCACAGTGCCATAGTAGAGACTATAGTCAAATGACATACCATGACTTCCCAAGCTCTGTTAGCCAGGTCGGTATGTTTCCTGTCATTATCACCAAAGGATCTTGAAGCTGTCTGTTAGCTTTTGCTGTGAGTTTACTGTTGATAAATTCTGATGTTGAAATAATCTCTTTACAGCTTGCATTCTGAAAGAACATAAAAAGCAGGTTGTTTTCATTTACTAACACACAACTATTACCAGAAACTCTTTATAATTTTCTTTAGAACAGAAAGATACATCAAGCATTCCTGGTGTTTTGAGATTTTTCAAAAACTCTATGGTTTTACCCGACTGGGATTGACCATGATACGCATGTAACATGAAATCACATATTAAAGGATTATGGCTCCCTCACAAGCCAGAAACGGAAAGAGGTTTGCAAACCATGGTTCTGAGAAGAGCCATTATTTTACACCAGTATACATGTAACAGAATCATGGTTAGCACTGGGAAGGAAAGAGGAAAAATCACTAGAAGGACAAGTACATGCATTCCAATAGCTGCCAGAAATCTAGAATTCTATCTCCACTGGGTCTCAGTGGACTGCTGACAAATCATGAAAGTATATGCTGTTCAACAGTAGAGTACAGGCTTCAGAGAACCACAGAATTAAAAGTTGGAAGGGGCCCAAAGGCCATCCAATTCCCCCGCATCTGCTTCATATCCATAGGCACAGGCTTAATCCTTGACATTGCCAGGTACAGGAGAACAGGTAGAATAGTTGGGAATAGTCCTGCGCAAGACTTCTGGGGGCTTTCGCCGCTTCATTATTGAGCCAGACAGATTGCTAGTCAGACACAGTGTAAGACATCTTCATATGCAGGATTCATTCTCATGGCCACACACATATGGAGGTGGGCAGGACCGAGTTCCGCCACTGAAGTCAAGACTGCATGAGATCAGGTTCTCAGCAACCTACTTTGTACCAGGATGCTGCATATCACAATGAAATTGGCCATCTTGAGAAATACATTAATTCGAATTTTGTAAATAGTTAGCAGCTTACAAGCCCTATCCTCAAAGTACAACTGAAGGTTACCAAAAAAACAAGCGTTAAAAATGGGTTTTGGAAAGGCAACGTCAGTATAATAACTGCAGTACTTTGATACAGTACTTATCATCAATCTTCCATTATAGGATTTATCAACACCTATTATGCTATGATAGCTAAACAAACTCCACGTACACAGTACTAGTTGTTGAGGGACAGACATAGGGGAGTTGTTGCCTTCATGCTCTGCTATGGACTTATCACAGTTTCAGACTGTTAATTTCTGCATAATGAAGAGATGACCAAAGAGTACAACATTCAGGGCCATCTGGCTCTCTTTGTAAGTACTTTTGTTCTTGTTCAGTCGCACAGTCAAGTCCAACTCTTTGCGACCCCATGGACCACATCGCGCCAGGCCCTTCTGTCTTCTGCCATCCTCCGCTCAATTTCTTGTTCGTTGCATTGATAACACTATCTAACTACCTCATCCTTTGCCATCCCCTTCTTCTTTTACCTCCAGTCTTTCCAAGCATCACAGCCTTCTCCAGTGAGTGTTTCCTTCTCATTTGGTGGCCAAAGTATTTGAGCTTCAGCTTCAGTATCTGGCCTTCCAGGGAACAGTCAGGATTGATTTCTTTTAGGATTGACTGATTTGACCTCCTTGCAGTCTAAGGGACTCTCAAGAATCTTCTCCAGCACCATAATTCAAAAGCATCTTTTATTCTACGCTCGCTTTCCTTATGGTCTAACTCTCACAGCCATACATTATTACTGGGAATACCATTGCTTGGACCATATTGACCTTTGTTGGCAGGGTGATGTCTCTACTTTTTATTATGCTGTCTAGGTTCGCCATAGTTTTCCTTCCAAAGAACAGGTGTCTTTTAATTTCATGGCTGAAGTCACCATCTGCAGTGATCTTGGATATCAGGAAATGTGAAGTCTGTCATTGCTTCCATGACTTCCCCTTCTATTTGCCAAGATGGGGCCGGATGCCATGATCTTAGTTTTCTTTATTTTCAGTTTCAAGCCAAATTTTGCGCTCTCCTCTTTCATCCTCAGCAAGAAGCTCTTTAGGTCCTCTTTACTTTCTGCCATTAGAGTGGTATTGTCTGCGTATCTGAGATTGTTGGTGTTTTCCCCAGCAATCTTAATTCTGGTTTGTGATTCATCCAGGCTGGCATTTTGCATGATGTACTCTGCATATAAATTAAATAGATAGGGTGACAATATACATCCCCATCGTACTCCTTTTCCTATGCTAAACCAATCAGTTGTTCCATATCCAGTTCTGTCGCTTTTTGACCCTTATACAGGTTTCTCGGGAGACATGTGAGGTGGTCTGGTACTCCCATCTCTTTAAGGACTTGCCACAGTTTGTTGTGATCCACACAATCAAAGGCTTTATCGTAGTTATAATTCAGCAAATGTTGGCAATTTGATCCCTAGTTCCTCTACATCTTTGAAAACTAGCTTGTACTACTGGCAGTTCTCTATCCACGTACTGCTGAAACCTAGCTTGTAGGATCTTGAGCATGACCTTGCTAGTGTGTGAAATGAGTGCAATTGTGTGATAGTTTGAACATATCTTGGCATTGCCCTTCTTTGGGATTGGAATGTAAACTGACCTTTTCCAATCCTGTGGCCACTGTTGCTTTCTCCGAATTTGCTGGCATATCTTTTAAGACTTTGAATAGCTCTGCTGGGATACCATCACCTCTGTTGCTTTCTCCAAATTTGCTGGCATATCTTTTAAGACTTTGAATAGCTCCGCTGGAATACCATCACCTCCACTAGCTTTATTTCTAGTAATGCTTTCTAAGGCCCATTTGACTTCACACTCCAGGATGTCTGGCTCGAGGTCAGTGATCACACCATCATGGTTGTCAAGTACATTGAGGTCCTTCTTGTATGGTTGTTCTGTGTATTCTTTTTTTTAAAAAAAAATTATTAAATTGAAGAACTATATTATTTACAACCAAAAAAAAAAAAAGGTACAGAACATCCAAAAAAGGTACATAGATTATATATGACATCATCTAATATTGGGGACTTCCAGTTTATGGCGACACACAGGCAGACGCATCTCCCAGACGTCCCGGGGATGCAAACTGCACACCAGCGTGCAGGAGGGGGCGTGACGGGTTGCGACCCCCCCCCCGGAGCCGTGGTAAAAGGCTCCTAGCCAAGGGGCTTTTGAGGGGTGACCTCTTCGATGGCGAAATGCTGGAGAATTGAGGTGCTCCTCCGCCCCGAAGGTTCTGCCGCTGAGTGACCGCATGGTAAGAGTGCTGCTGACTGGGACAAGCGTTGATCGGGCGGAAACCCCACCCCCGATGCTGAGGCCGGATGGGCCAACAACGAACTGTGAGTTGGGTTGAAGCGAGCATGAAGATATAAAAAGAAAGCTGCCCCCCTAAAAAGAGCGACGGGAAAGCGAGCAGGGGAGGGGTTCCTCCAAACCCGCATAGACAAAACATGGACGAGGGGGGAGTGGAAAAATAAGCGTTTAAATCTGTTTTAAGAGACTTACCAGAGCGTAGATAAGTGTTTGGGCAAATTTCAGAGACTTGAGCAACTTTTTGAAAAGTAAACAAATCAAAAAAGGTGTCGGGGAAGAAAAAGAAAAGCTGTTGAAACTGAAAGTAGTGGGTAGTCCTCGAACGGAAGAGGCTACCGAGCTCTCAAAACTGTTGGCTGATTCCTTGCGCCCTCTGCTGGAGGAGATTATTAATATCAAGCTACAACTGTCAACAATCGGGCAGTTTGGCATCACAGCAGTTGCAATTGACTCAATCTTTAAAAGCAACGGAGCAAATGGGAGAGAAGGTGAAGGAAATGGATGCCGACAGTAAAATAGTTAAGAAAAAGATGCAAAAGCTGGAAATGAAGCAAGCCACGGAAGAGTCAAAACTTTTACAGCTGCAAATGGAGAAAGCAAATTTGGTTCTTCGATTTCAAGGGGTCCCGGAAATTAAAGGAGAGAATCTGAAGCAACGACTAAGTGAAGCAATAGCCCCAGTGACAGATTGGACAGCGGAATACCTATATAGCGAGATGGATGTGGTCTATAGGTCCTATTCCTCATACATCAAGAAAAACAATCTGCCTGGGGAAATAGTGGTCAGATTCTCAAAGAGACATGTGAGGGATGCTATCTTGAAAGCAACTATGGGAGTACCCTTGAAAATTGGAGACAACAACATCAGGATTTTAAAAGACATTCCATTTGACATAAGACAGAAGAGAAAGAACTACAAAGAATTAATCCTTTTCTTACAAACAAATGGCATCAGTTACAGATGGCTAATTCCAGAAGGCATCATTTTCAAACTCCACGATAAAAACGAAAAGATTGACTCTGTTTTCAAAGCACGTGACTTTTTTGCAAACACAGCTTGGGAAACCAGAAGAGGACAAAAAGGAAGAAGAAGAAAGCAAATCTGATGGTGAATTGGGCTTGGGGTCATCGGACAAGGACTTCCCCTCTGAAAAGGGGGCGCCTGCCCCCAAAAGCTCATATAAACTGAGGATTAGAAAAGATAAGAATAAATAAGGGCTGAAGGACTCTGAATTGTGCATGAAAAAATGTTGAAATAACTTTGGGATGCTCTGGGGATTTCTTTAAACAGTTAAAGGGATGGCTAATCGATAAGTAATTTAGCATAACCGACTATGTTCATTGTATTACGAGCTTTTTAAAATAATATTGATATAAGTTGATGTACTGATCTCCTACTCTTGGGTTTTTACTTAGTAGTGGGTCTTTTTTCTTTCTCCTTAGATGTAGTTCCCCTCCCTATATTTTCAGTTATAGTTTGTAGTCTTTAAAAAAAAAGTAATAATCCCCTTACGGGGATAAAAAAAAACCATCTAATATTTAAACTAAATTATATCAATTCAACTTATATGTCCCTGCATTATATTTATACCTCTTTATATAAACAATGTTCTTCTTTTTTCATTCTTTCAAAATGGTCATTAATTATGCATTGAAACATAATAGTTATTAGCTTCCTAAGTTCCAGCATCTTCTATCTTCTTGTTTTGATCTGATAATACAGTTGATTAACTTATAAAGTATACATTGGAGCCCAGAAAACCATTGGGTCTATGGAAGCTTGCAGTGTAAGCTAGGGAAAAATTCCCTCCCCTACCCCATGACCTACAATATGAGAGCACATACCTGACTGCTCCTCAGGCCTCCCAGCCCCCCAAACCTTATATATATCAAGCTAATAAATATATAGCTTGCTACTATGATAAAACATTACAAGATTACATTACGTCAAGCTCTATTTCACTGTCCTCTGTTCCTTCAGAGACATGAAGCCTACAACTTTTAACTGGAGTCAACAGTGAATGGGTCTTCCTTTTTTCAGCTCGAATTTCAACTTGCTGTAATTGAGGCAAACCTAATGCAGTTAACAAAGCTGATCCAGAAACAGAGTCATATGTAATATATTGAGTTTGCTGATATTCCACAAACATTTTACCTGACCGCAACCAACGGTATTTTATACCTGCTGCCTGGAGTTTAGAAATAACAGGTTTTAAGTCTCTTCGAATCCTAAGCATTTCTGGGGGCAGGTCTGGAAATACAAGTATTTCGCTTCCTTGAAAATCCAAGTCTCTCTGCTGACGTGCTTCCAGCAAGATTTTTCTCTTAGTCCGGTAATCTGCTAGCTCCACTACACCACTAGAAAGGGCAGCCTGGGAAGAGTCTGTTGATTTACCTACTCTGTAGGCTCCTAGTATCAGTGGTGTCACGCCCTCCTCTAATTTTAAAGAGGCAGCCAGCCAAGACGCCATGAGAATAGAAAGGTCAGTGGTTTCTTCAGCATTTAATGAGAAGCCACAAAATTTCAATTTTTTGTCCCTTATGCGAGACTCCAGCATCATGATTTTTTCTCTAGACCAACTGTCTCGAGAGGTGGTTCCAAGCTTTTTTTTCAGGGAGGCGATTTTCTTTAATGCTGCTTCTGCTTTTTGAGCTGTTTGCTTATATTGACACTCCAGTTCCTCCATGCGTTGGGCTAGAGGTGATATCATATCCATCATATCTTGCCTTAGCTCTTGACGTTGTCTCCCCAATGCTTCTAATAAGATGCTTGGTGTAAGGAAAGAGTCAGCAGTATCGCCATTGCCTGAAGACGCTGAAGAGGTGCTGGCAAGTTCAGCTGATACAAGAAATTCCTTTAGCAAAGGAGCTCCCCCGGCCTTCTTTTGATTATTTTTGCCCTTAGAAGCTTTAGGCGGCATACTTTCAGTCAGGTTTGTTTGAAAATAGTAAATTAGAGTTGATTTAAGAGCAAGAGGTCTGGGAGCAGCCGACAATGGCTTCTGGTCAGCATGTGATTAAAGCCACGCCCCCAATTCTGTGTATTCTTGCCATCTCTTCTGCTTCTGTTAGGTCCCTACCATTTTTGTCCTTTATCATGGCCAGCTTTGCATGGAACATTCCCTTGATTTCTCCAATTCTCTTGAAGAGATCCTTCCCATTCTCTTGTTTTCCTCTATTACTTTGCATTGTTCATTCAGGAAGGCCTCCTCCATCTCTCCTTGCTGTTCTCTGGAAATCTGCATTCAGTTGGGTAAATCTTTCCTTTTCACATTTGCCTTTTGCTTTCCTTCTTTCCTCTGCTATTTGTAAAGCCTCATCAGACAGCCACTTTGCTTTCTTGCATTTCCTTTTCTTTGGGATGGTGGTGATTGCTGCCTCCTGTACAATGTCACAAACCTCCGTCCATAGTTCTTCGGGCACTCTGTCTATCAAATCTAGTCCCTTAAACCAATTCTTCACCTCCACTGTATATTCATAAGGGATGTGAATGGCCTAGTTTAAGCCCGAATTTTGCAATTAGTAGCTCATGATATGAGCCACAGTCAGTTCCAGGTCTTGTTTTTACTGACTGTATAGAGCTTCTCCATCTTTGACTGCAAATGATATAATCAATCTGATTTCAGTGTTGTCCATCTAGTGATGTCCATGTGTAGAGTCACCTCTTAGGTTGTTGGAAGAGGGTGTTCGCTATGACCGGCATGTTCTTTTGACAAAACTCTGTTAGCCTTTGCCTGGTTTCATTTTGTTCCCCAAGGCTAAATTTGTACGTTATTCTGGTTATAATTTTATAAGTACACTTTCCTGGAATTTATGAAGTTATAACTTTATAAGTACACTTTCCTGGAATTTATGACAAAGGTGTGTTTATACAAACGGTACTACTGTCAATATCGTTTATCATCATGTACAAGTTCCACCACTGAACATGAATGGGTCTTCCCTGGCAACAGAACATGGCCAGAGTATGCTACCAGCAATTCATCCCATATCAGAAGTTCTTAAGTAGTAAAATATGACGGAAGATCACAAGAAATTATTCTCATGCAAAAGCAACATGTATACTCACATCATACAGGTAAAACCAGTAACGACTGATAGCATGTAAAACTCTCAAAAGAAGAATAACATCTAATGAAGGATCTTCAAAAGTTATATTTTCAGGCGGCGTAGATATAAGGTAAACTTCCAAAGGATTTGAGACAGAAGGACACACTCCATCTAGAACAACAGATTCTATTAGCCAGTGGAGAAACGGATTAAGATATTTTTATCAGTTGTATGCAAAGCACAATTACAATCTTGATTTTCACTGCAAATTCAGAGACAGGCTGTAATTATATGGCAATGCAAGTAATTCATTTTGGAGGCTATGTGAAACTTCCCTCCATGTATTCAGATGACCAATACATACATACTTACCATGCCACAATTCATCATGCTTTTTTGCATTTCTAGGGGACGTTTTCGTGGGAGCTGTTTGTGCTCTTCCCCTTTTGCCACCAACACAGTCTTTATTACTATCTTCGTCTTCTCGTACTGGCTTGTACCTAAAAACACGTGAAGTATTCAGAAATGTCCTGCTGTGACTAATCTGACAACAGAACACAATGCAGAAGCCATAGCTTCTCCTCACATTGGTATGAACACCTGAACATACAATTGTACACCAAACCAAAATTATACTAAATCAGAGTACTTAAAATCACATTTTCCCATAACCAAGGAAAACCGAAAGCTAGATGTGTGTGAAATTCCGTTTGGGGAAGTTAAACTTCTACTCCTTCCTGGACCAATTAGTTCTCTACAATGCATCTGCCCTTTATTTATACACCACCACCCCCTTCCCGGCAAAATCAGCCTTTTACTTTGCCACACATTCAAGGAGATGTACATGAAAGCCTGCAGTCTACCCTGACAACCCCTGTTTGTTTGAATACCTCACTTCATATTAAAGTCACCCATTTTATCTAAAATGTCAATAACCTAAACAAAACTATACAGAACAGAAATGATTTTCTTATCTTCCCTCAACTGGCAGATATGCAATGGGCAAAAAAATAATAATCATGATTCATTCAGTACCACAAGTGTTCTCTACATGCTGACACATCCTTGGAGTTTTATAGCCAGAGCCCCCAGTTGCCAAATAATAAGAGCTAAGGAAACCAGCTTCTTGCACTTGGAACAGACACAAAGTCGTGCCTGTTTTCCATTTTTGAAAATGTACTTTCTTGCTCCCTAAAAGACCTGCTTTGTTTGACAAAGTTAGAAAGCACACACATGTGAGAGAGGTTTACTAAATTACTCCTCAAAATCATAAGTATTATTTAGAATGTCAAATGTATTACAGTATTAGCGCTGAAGGTCTTATTGTGGCTGGAGTGGGGGAAGAACCATATACCTTGTCCTGAGCTCCTTAGAGGAAAGGTGGAGTAAGTGCCTACTTTTAAAATACCCTTTGAAATAGAGATGCCCACGCTTCTTTTGACTTACCAAATGGTATGAGTCTTTGTCCAAATTCCAGCTCTTCCTAATGGGTTACTTTCATCATCTGTAGACTCCCTTTCCTCTTCAGCTTGCAAACTGAACTGTCTAACTGCTTGATACACTGTCATATTATATGGCAGGAGATGCTCTCCAATATAAAACTGCAGCCTGTGCCTCACATTCCCTGAATTTAAGAACTGAGCAGCCTAAGAAAAGCAGGAAAAGGACAAGTTAAAATTCAGTCTTGGTAGTTCCACTGCGGAAATTAATATTTAGGAACATCTTACCAGAGATTCATCTATTTCTTCATCTGATCCATCGTCATCACTGTCTTCATCATCTTCCCTCACTCGTCCATAACCTTAACAAAAGACCAAATATTGTTAAATAACATTCAAAATAAATAATCCTTCTAAAATATTCAGAAAAGCTACAAGAACCACCCCAGGCGATTCTGTTTCCCAGCCAGGAAAAAGCAGATGTCTAAGAACAATTTTAATCAACAGTTCAACCCCCCAGGAACATTCCAGAGCTCTGTCTTGGGGAAAAGTCGCTCTTGCTTCCTCCCATTGGAAGGGGGCTTTTACTTTCTGGACATGTCTACTACTTTTAAAGCCAGTCTTCATGGATCAAACAAAGAAATGCTAAATACTTTGTATTAATGGCATTCTATATCCAGAGCTACCAAGGAAACATGCCAGTAGTCAAGTATTCTGCTGTCTCTGTGCTTCCATTTATTAGTATCCTGAGAATGATCATTCATGTTCTGGTCACCCAGACCAATACCTGCTATTATAGTCAATACAAGAAGGGGGACCCGCGATACTTGCGCGGGGGGGGGGATGCTCCACGGGGGAAGCAGCCACAGGTGGGCCTTCTCCC
>NW_015167534.1:1300067-1334680 GCF_001447785.1 Gekko japonicus | reverse complement strand
CCCCCCCCTCCCTGCCCCCCCCCCCCGGGCGGCAAGGTGTTGCCAGCCCGCCAAACTTTCTCCTTCCTCCCCCACCAGTGGCAGCGAGGCCTCGCCCGTCGGCCAAGCCTTCTCCCCCCCACCCCTCCCACCGCTGCTGCTGTTCCAAGAGCGTTCCCTGCGCATGCGCAGGGGATGCTCTTTTACTTTTGGGGGGGATTTCAGTATCCCTCCTATAGTTGTTTACAGTTTTTAGCTTTTTCTGCACATCTGGGGATTGCCCCCGATGTGCAGGAAAATCTCCCTGCCCCCCAAGTGCCCCCGATGTGTGGATTTAGATATCCACACGCAGGGGGTGCCTTCTCTATTAGATATATAGATATATCAAACACTACCTTTCTGTGTGTAGTAGCTATGTTTTCAAAAATTCTATTTACAGTTAGAAAACAGAGGAACAACTCTTAGAGTCTTCTGCCAGCATTAGGGCTATTATAAAATGAATTTAAAATAACTGAGACACCAGGTCATTTTGACAATCTTTAGGTTTTTCCAAGTATGAGTGCTATAGAACCCAGTCTTTTTAAGTATCAAACTTGTACAATGGAGTTCTTTAAAAATAATTGAGAGAAGAATTTTTGTAGACTTTCAATAGCATGCACTCAACCCAGTTTATCCATCAGCAGGCACAACAAGCAGCCAAGCTGAGGAACAAAATATAAGCCAGGGAGATGAACTGGGCAGGGTAGCCCAAAATCCTCTTTTTAGTGGTTCCCCCCAACCAATATCCATCCCCAATGGAAGCTTTATAACCAGCTAATCTTGATGAAACTGGATTTCAGTGCAATTTTTATCAAAATGAGAAGCCAGGCCAATTACAGACAGTATACAAAGGTGCTTTGCAATCAAACTAATTTCTTCAAGTCCTGCTGTGGAGCTTTTAGCCACAATTAGAGAAGAGTCCACACACAATACTGTCACCACAAATTTACAGTATAATTAAACAATAAAAGGTACCTCTCACTACAAGGTATCTTTCGATGGCTTGTACCAATGCAAGGGGATCTATCTTCACAGGTCCACCTTTCCACTGTTTTACGTTAGCACAGTCTGGATGTCTTTGCAGCTGGCATTTTAACTGATGAGTGTTGAAAAATTTTAAAGCTTGGGATCCTCTGTTAAGAGAAAAACTCAAGATAATTTATGAAAAAACGTTGCTACAGTTATTCTATTTTTAGTTGGTTATAATCAACACATTAGAGTAATAAAAACAGTTTCTACCTTTCCCACTGGCTCAACAACTTAGTTGTCATTTTAGTTTCGTTCTATCATATTTACACATGTGTGTATATAACATTTTCATTGCTTCAGGTAACAAAGGTTCATGTTACATATGAATTTGAGGATTTGCTATCATATCCACAACACTCTTTCCACCACAATGAGAGCAACACCCCTCAAATACATCCCAAAATCTATAAATGCAGAACCCACACTAAATACACAATCAAATATGTACATCACTGATTTAAAGTCTGTATTTTCCAGCAGTCATTGCTGCATAATTTTTCGGGCTTGCTGAGCTATTCTACAAAAGAGGCCATGAATTTAATGGCAAACATTATAATCACAACAGAGGTTGTTTGTATGTTACCAAGTGGCCTGCAAATATTTGGACATACTGGGTTGGTTCCCATGGATCCATTATGCTAGTTATAGTGCTTTCTTCTAGTACAATGAACTCTGTGCAAAAGAGCCTCCTTGAACCTATCAGAATAGCTCTGCAGAATCCACTCTCCTAGCGGAATGAATTTCTTTATAGGCTAAGAATTTAGACACACAGTTGTGCTCTGTGGAGAAATGTTATAAGCAGTTTGACTGAGCTGTAATAACTTTCCCATTTTAGATAGCTGATCTGATATTTGAAAGCAGCATGGGGTTGGGGGAGAGATCCTTGCATGGATCCATTTATTAGACTCATGTGGAACAAAGCAGAATTTAGAAACTAAGGTAACTTTACAGGAATGAAGATCTCGGAAGGATTTTCGAGACAATCTCTTCCTAGCCAGCTGTCCTATATCAAGGTGTTGCCTGTGCAAGAGCGGAAGCAGACTAGGTACCACTATGGCCACACAGGTTTGGCAACTGTACTTTAACACACAACCTAAAGAACAGCTCAAACGGATTCTTCCTGGGACATTACTGAAGGAGAAACTGGAAGCAAGTGGAGTTTAGTTTCGCACCATCTAAACATGGAATTTCTTGTTTTTGGCCAGGTCATGCAAAGGGAGAAGAGAGTCCAAGCCTCACCCTTTGTACAATTCTAGAAACAGGAAGCAAGGCTGGAAAAGCAGATTTCAAGGTTCTCCAGTAGGCAGGAACAAAATGAGTTCTGGGCTCCTTCCACTGCCAGCCCCAACCCTGCCTACCACAGTCAACAAAAAGGAGACTATTGCCTCCAATGATCAGCAGAGTCACTGGGTACAAAGCTCACAATGATGCAATTTTCTTCAGGCAGACTGACGTTAATCTGGTTCTACTATCTTTGTTGCAAGCTGTATAGAACCACTACTATCAAGGTGTGGCAGCAGTGAGAAATACCCGTTTTCTGGTACTTGCTTGAGGTAGCTTGGCAGACTGACTTACTACCTAGAGTTTAAAATTAAACTAGGTAAGGGAGTTTCTTTTCAGTGGGTGGGGAAGGGATTATTTAGCTTCACTTGTTAACCAAGATGCCTACAGGTAAAAATGTTTGCATGGGCATGTAAGAATGAAGAATCATCTAGGGAGACAAAGAAGAGCTATTTACAAGCCAGGAACCAACAAGGGCTCATGACAGAGGGGAAACCAACACCTCCAACTGCACCCCCCTCCCCAATTTCTTTTTCTGATTTACTTGTCTGACCTCCTTCAGCACTGGCTCTGCTTCCTTCCTTTCCACCATGCACTTAATATTTTACTCCATTGGTTACTCCACTTTTGTTATTTTTTCCTTCTGATCCCTCACCCACCGACTCCAACTATTTCTTCCTTGCAACCATTTCTCATATCTGCTTCCTCTTTTCTCTCTCACATCACAGTGACCAAGTTTATTTTCCATTCTCCCTATTTTCCCTCCGGGGGGGGGGGGTGTCCAGCAACCCAAAATGCCACCCAGAAACGTGTTGGTTTGAAGGCTTTTAAAAAAACTTTTTGTATTTTCCTGCAAACCTGGGGTCTTTTGCCAAGTCTGCATTAGTATTTACCTTAGGCCTGTGTGGTTCCCCCCATACAGGCTTTTTAGCTTGCAAAGGGATCGTACTTGACTAATTAACATATACAGTACTCTCTCTCATTCATGGTATTCTATTCGATTCCTTGGTTCAGGTATCATTGGAGGTATCACTTTGGGGCAACTACCACAGATCTGACCAGTCTGTTTCTACTTTAATGGACAGCAAGTAACCTTCTACTGTTGAACAACTGGCCAGGAAGAAAAGTATCTCATGCTAAGTTGACTAGATCCAAGGAAGGTTTCCAAAGTTTCTCTTCTAAATTTAAAGGACTGCTTATTTTCCAGAAACTAAATTTAAAGTTATAAAAGAACTTGACCAAATTTACTGAGCAAGTCTTATACTAAATATAATCACTCCATGCTCTCTAAATACCAAGAACAGCTACTTCGCCAACTTGCAGGAAATTTTTCTTATGAAAATGTTATACCCTGACCTCTCAGCCAAGTATGGTTCTCGAAGTCACTTACAGTAAGACACAGTGAACCCAAGCACATAAGAACAAAAAACAAAAACAAGCATCAATCAGATATCACAAATATAGGGCTCTTTTTGTAGCAGGAGCTCCTTTGCATATTAGGCGACACACCCCTAATGTAGCCAATCCTCCAAGACCTTACAGTAGCCCCTGTAAGAAGAGCTCTGTAAGCTCTTGGAGGATTGGCTACATTAGGGGGGTGTCGCCTAATATGCAAAGGAGTTCCTGCTACAAAAAGAGCCCTCAGCTCTGTATACTGGAGACTTACTGTCAGATCACAGTAAGATTTTGCCTTCAAAGGTAAGTACATGGGTTGGATCCCATCTGAAGTTTCCATGCACAGAAGCACAGCTTCCCAACAACTCCCTCCAGCTGCTGCAGCACAACAAAATGCTGTTCCTGAGGGACCCCTGCCCAGGAGCTTGAGGAAGAAGTTGGAAAGCTTTCACGGAATGAGGGAGAATCAGTGAAGATCAGCCAACTCTTGCTTGCACTGATCTTTTTCAGTGGGATCCAATTTTTACTCTCCATTATTAGAATACATGCAACAGACTGGAAGGAGGTTGCAGGACTGGTAGCCAGCACCTTGAATCTTTAGAAGTTGTTTTCAAAGCCTCAGACTGAGGTAATCCCATCAGACTGTACAGATCTTGAACCACTACCTATTTCTAAAGCCATAATACTTTTACATAAATAAATCAAGACCACCTAAGGAGCATTCAGGGACTGTAGTCATCACTCTTAAATTGAGTGCACGGAGATTCACATTTAGCATCTCTCCATCCAACTGCTGACTCCTATTATTTGCTTAAATCTTTTACACTACAACAGTGTGTATACCCCTCTCAGGGAAAACATCAATGCTTACTATGATTAGTGCTGACTCTGTGAGCCGCCTTTGGTAAACATTATGAGTCTAAGTTTTGAGCTCCGAAGTATAACTTCTCCATGACCCAAATCCTTTAAATATGCTCTTATGCTGAAAGGTTTTTTAGCAGTCATGTGTGAAGGCAGCTATGCTATGGACAATATATAAAATCCAGAAAACCCGTTTAGAGGGGCAAAATTATCAGAACAAGAAATATTCTGGAAAGTAATACTCTGAAAGTGAAAAGTTTACCTGAGCATTAATCCTTACCTGCTCCCTGTTCCATTTCCGCTTGGAAAGTCATGGACTTTAACTGGAAACTGCTCCATCTGACTAAGACAATTATTCATTTTGTGGACTAATGCCAATAAAGGTGCATTTTCTAATGGCTCTAATCTTCCAAGGGGTTCTTCTCCAGGAAGCTGGAATTAAAAGTTAAGTTTCTTATTCAAATTATTGTCATTTAGAAGCACTATAACCAAATATAGGAAGCTGGAGTTATTTAGAAAGATTTTATCTTCAAGCAATTTGTCTTTCAGTTTCTAATAGGATGGAGGGAAAAGCCATAACAGCTCCTGGTCACAAACTTTTAAAATTATTTCCCCTTGAGCCTCAAGACTGCATCATAGGTACCACACATATGAAGTGACACCCCCCCCATAATACTGAAGTTTACAGGATACTTACAGGAGAAGAGAAAAACACATGAAGGAACCTTTTCAATCTGACATCCCGGTTTACAACATCCTTTTCACTCTTGGACGTCAAGTAAAGCAGCAGCTGTTTCATAAACCCACTATGCTGGATCTCAAACGAAGAGACATCAGACTCAGAGACTATACTACGGATTTCTACAAGGCACTCAACTCCACCATCCACCTGAAACAACCAGGTTTTTTTTTGATATGATAAAACTTTTATTTAGGCAATCATTCCACAAATTCAAATTAAAGAAAAAAAGAACGGTGTGAATTTGGAAGATTTTTATACTCAAATTCTAACACATACTCAACTTCATTTTACCGGTTTTGATGCTACTTGAGAGGGGTGCAGGATAAAGTCACATATCTGATATGCTATTAAATACTTATGTGCTGACTTTGTAAACCCATCGATATCGTACTCAATAACAGGCACTACGTGTAAAATAGGATGCCTAAAAGTAGGACAGGATGCCTGAATAGTTTCCAGGTGACTGCTCACAAAGCCACCCCACCAGTTAGGACCACCACTCATTCTAATATGAACTTAATATAGTTTATAAAGAGTACTACTTAAAGTAGTCATGACCAAATGAACTACGGATTTCAGATTAACTGATTTAACTTGCAAAAAACTAGTTTCAAATATAGTTGCATAAGAACATAGGCTCCTTTCTTAAAAACTAACACTATGAGATATTTTTAATAATAACTGAATGTAAGAAGAAAAAAGTTGAGCTGCAGTCTGGAAGGTCTGTAGTTCGGCAGTTCGAGACCCTAGTGCCGCGTGACGGAGTGAGCTCCTGCCAACCTAGCAGCTCGAAAGCAAGAAAATGCAAGTAGATAAATAGGTACCGTTTTGGTAGGAAGGTAACAACGTTCCATACACCCCAGCGTTTAGTCATGCCAGCCACATGACCACAGAAAGGTCTTCGTACAGTGCTGGCTCTTGGAGACAGAGATGAGCACCGCCCCCTAGAGTCAGATTCGACTAGCTTTCGAGCAAGGGAAACCTTTACCATTACCTTTATAGATATATACCAAAAACACCTCAACTAGCATACAAAATAATCCTGTGATTTTTCTGCATTTTTTTTAACTCAATAATGGTAGTTATTTGGGATCTGCTTAACAGATGCCACTGCTTCCGAGGGCTGTGCAAAACGCGTGTCTTCCTTTACCTGAATAGAACTCAATTCATCTACAGAGGTTCCAGTTAGAAAGAAAAACTTGGTTGTATTCTAAATCTAAGTAACATTTTTACCTTTAAGACTTGGGACATCATCCATTAGGACTTGGGACACAATTATCTTCTCTGCATGTACGCCACAGCATGGCAGGCCATTACCAAAATGAGAAGACCATGTAAACCTCCTATATCCCTCCAGCTTGCAAATGATTTGAGCTCCTATTGTGCCTTATGTGGATCTCTCAGTTTTTGGGTACAACACCTAAATTAGAATGGATGGGACCCTCTTTTTTGGGGGTGGTCAAATCCTTGGAGATTTTATATTTACTGCTAATGTGTTTTGGAACCAAAAAGAATGTGATGCAATTAAAACTGCACCACAAGGTACAGTACAAAAAAAAGTGTGTAACAAAAGGCCAATGACAACATAACACCCCCCCCCAAAAAAAAACCCTTAACACCAAGAATCACCAGCTTTAACACAAACTTTCTTTGATGCTCAAGATGAAATGCATTCTAAGCATTGAAAAAGCTTGTTAAGTGCAGAAGAAAAATTAGACTTGCTCATATATGCATTATAGGCGATAATGTAGTATTTTGGCTTTTTAAAAAAATCTCCACATAAAGGAAAAATATCCTAACCTGAAGGTTGAGTTGTTCAGTTGCAGTGCAAAGTCTCTGTAACACATTTAGTGCAGGGTTGCTTCCATCCATGTTCTCAGAACTAAAGTAACGCTCCACAAATCTGTGGGCTTGATCTTTAATCCAACCCTTGATTTTCTCTCTATTAGAAAGCACAGTTTAATATGTTAAACGCTTAACAGCTGCATACTACGTGCACAGCTGTCCTGTACAACTCAAGTACATATTTACAATGTATACAAGCCTCTCAGCAGTACTAAAATGGGAAGGCTTAAGAGAGGATCTTCACATTGTAGTCAACAGTCTGCTTCAAATCTGATTAGTGTTCTTTTTCCTTATTCCAGTCCACTATATTTCCCCTCTCTACCCAATACACATCCATATTTTAAAAACTACACCCAACCACTGAGTGGCTCACACTGTTCCCAACCTGAAGTCTTTGACCTCTTCTCCCAACCAGATTTCATATTAACCCCACAATGGCCATGGACAGTAGAGTTCAAACTCTTAACATAATAGAAACTATCACATCAGAAAGAACTTTTGCATAGTAAGGCTTATTTGAGAAGTTACCTGTTGTTGGATATGGTATCCTTTGAGGCAGCTCTTGCAAGACCACTGACACCTGCTGTACGTGCTGGTTCAATATTGTTGCTATTGGACTGTGTGCCTAATCTTCCCCATGTTTTAGGGTTCAAACTTGCCAAAAAGGAAGATTTAGGAGACTGAGTAGCTGTAGGGCTTTTAGCTTTTGGGAGGAAAAAGAGATGCTATCAGAACGAAAGCTTAAGTATACCTGAAGTTCACCACCAGCAGACTAAACCCACTGACACTCATATTCTTTGATAGCACACTGTGCACTGAATACATCATCACCCCCTGCAACAATACTATGTGATTACTGCTTCCAATTGCATAAATAGTAGTGCCAATGCATCTTTTAAGTCATTTTGAAGAACTTACATAGACAGTACAGATTATCCATGTACACCCACACAACAATCTAGTCACACATATATTAGGCCTGTGTTGGTGAACCATACAACCTAACAGCAGCTCCAAGTGCAATAGCATTGACATCTGTACACTCTTAATCCATTAAGAGATGAAGCAGCTACATCAAGAGCAGGCAGTTTCTTTAGCATTTAGAGAAAACAAAGTTGCACTTACCTCTAACAATAGTTCACCAAGTATCTTCTGTGCAGGCACACATGGGGACTGCACATGAAAAGGCCTGCCCTCGGATAGGTTAGCCATAGTTCTGACAGAGCTGTTCTTGAAAGAGCTCTCTCAGCCCCACCTACCTCACAGGAGGCGAAGGGAAAGGAGTTGGTAAGCCGCTCTGAGACTCTGAGTGAAGGGTAGGGTATAAATCCAATCTCTTCTTCTAGGGCCCATGTGCTTTTGTGCAGTAGTGCCCCCTACCCTCGGTACCTCTAGTGCCACCAAAGCCAGAGCATGCAGTGGGGCAAGAGGGAGGGTATGTGTGCCTGCACAGAAGATACTTGATAAACAATAGTTACAGGTAAGCGCAACTTTGTTTTCATCATGGATCTTCTGTGCAGTCCCACATGGGGATTCTGGCAAGCTACTCAGTGGTGGTGTGGCATGCTCTTCTCACTTGAACAGCAAATGAAAAACTGCCATGCCCACTTGAACCTCATGCCTTGCCTGTAGATCCAACACGTAGTGGCATACGAACATGTCTGCCCATGACCAGGTGGCAGCTCTGCAAAGCTCCATCAAAGGCACTCCATCCAGGAAGGCTGCAGAAGAAGCCATTGCCCTAGTGGAGTGGGCATGGATGTTCAACAGGCATGGCAATCTGGCACTATCATAACCCATGGCCCTCATAGCCCTCACAATCCATCAGGACAGGGTCTGGGATGATGCTCTCCTACCCCTCTTAGGGCCACCAAAACCGACGAACAGAAGAAGAAGAGAAGAAGAAGAGATTGGATTTATACCCCGCCCTTCACTACCCAAAGGTGTCTCAGAGCGGCTTACAAACTCATTTCCCTTCCCCTCCTCTCAACAGACACCCTGTGAGGTAGGTGGGGCTGAGAGAGCTCTTGACAGAAACTGCTCTTTTTCAAGAACAGCTCTTATCAGAACAATGGCTTGCCCAAGGTCATCCAGCCAGGTGCAAGTGGAGGAGTGGGGAATCAAACCCGGTTCTCCCAGATTAGAGTCCGCGCACTTAACCACTACACTAAACTGGCTCACTGGCTCTATCCCTGCAAAACTCCAGGGTTCTCTTGAGGTAAAATAATAATCCCCCTCTAACATCTAAAGAATGCAACAAGAGTTCATTCTCAGAGTTCAGTGTGAAAATACGGGCAAAACAATATCTTCAGATAAATGGAATTTTGAAACTATCTTAGGAAGAAATCTAAGACTAGACTGCAGGACTACCTTTTCAGGGAAGAACTTCAAAAATGGGGGATCTATCTGAAGAGCTGCTAGCTCACTCACCCTTCTGGCTGATGTAACAGCCACTGAGAAACACACCTTCATAGAAACTTCTGCCAAAGAACAGGTAGAAAGGTGTTCAAAAGGCTTGAGCATTAACTGAACTAACACAACAGATAGGGATCATCGGGGCACTAAAGGGTCCTGGGGCAGACAGAGATTACTTAACCCTTTAAGAAATGTCTTGGACAAATGATGGGAGAAAACGGATTTTAAAAATCGTAAAATCGAAGGAATGAACACCATGCAGAACTTTGAAACACGTAGAAAACATTTAACTTTCTAAGGTCTAAAATGGGTCTAACTCCCCATCTTTCTTGTTCACTAGGAACATACAGGAGAAGAAACCCTCCTATGCCTGAGACCCCGAAACCTCCTCTATGGCGCCCTTGTCAACGAAAGATACCAATGCTTGGGAAAGGCCCAAAGTTGCTTGGTTGGACCCCTTAAAGATGAAGAGTGAGGGCGGGATACTTAAATTCTGTTCTGTAATGGAATTTAGCTGTGGGCAGAAGCCATTCATCGGAGGTAATCGCCTCCCAGGCTGAAGCAAACTGAGCTAGTCTGTCCTTAAACTTAACAGGGATTGGCAATGGTTTTAGTCAGAAGGATGGCTTCTGGGATGAAGTTGCCTCTCTGGATGAGGGTGGTTGCTAATTTGATCTAGGTTGATTAGAGACCTATGGTAACCGTGTTGCGGTGTAAATGGCTTAGAGTTAGGATACTGAGGCCCTGAGGGGCCAGAAAAGCAGTAGTCTCTTTGGTATGGATACCAGGGCTGTCTCACAAATGGCCTCTGTTTAAATTGGGAGGTGGAAGCATGTGAGACACCTAGGAATGTAGCTGTCTGTTTGTTCTTCTTTATCAAGGAAAGCATCTTGTCCATCTTGGAGGAGAAGACAGTGGAACCTTCTAAGTCCTCAACTTTAAGCCTGGTCCCCATAGGCCAAGCATGGCATCTCAACCAAGCATAGTGTCTTCGTACAATGGAGCTTGCCATGGCCCGTGCAGCCAAATCTGCAGAATGCTGTCCCACATTACTTTGCTGCTTCGAAAGTTTTATGGCCTTCACATGCAGAACTTTAGCGAGGAGATGCTTGTCTTCCAGTAGGAGTTCCAGGAAAGAAAGAATCCTCTCCCATAAGAAGAGTTGATAGCTGGCCATAATGGTTTCACAGTTGACAATTTTAAAGCCTAAAGCTGCTGAAGAATATAACTCTTGACCCAGGACATCCAGTTTCCTCCCTTCCCTATCTGTGTGAGCAGAGTGGTAGGACTGACGGTCCTTTGTCAGCATCTCCTCCATCACCAAGGAGGAGGATGAGTTGTCCGGTAGTTAAATGGCTCCTTCTTAATTTTTAAAAAATGTTCTACCCTCCTGGAGACAGGCTAGAGAGACACAGGTTTTTGCCTGCATGAGGTCTTCAAGGCCCTCTAAAACCAGGAAGGCAACAATCCCGAGGGGCTCTGAATATAGGCAACTCAGAATCTTGCCTTTGGGTTTGTGCTCTGAGGTAATGACTTCTATTTTGAGAGACTGGACCATATAAATAATCTGTTCCCCAAGCGTGCAGAGATCCTCCATAGGAGACACAGGGGATGGCTTGCCTACTCTCTAGTCGGGGCTCAGATCCAAAGTGGTATCACGTCCATCAGATTCAATCACCCCTTCTCCAAGCACCGGAATAAGAGAATGCGGTCTGCAAGATATGGCCACTGAAGGTGGATACGAATATACCCGATGAGGGTAATGACACAAACTCACATCCCCGGGGCCTGCAAAGTGGTCCCCCCATCCTCCAAATATCCTGGAGACATCATGTAGGGATATAAAGGCCACCGCATAGGCAGTTGGGGTTGAGACCATGGAACATCTGTTCCCAGATGGACTCAGGAAGAACCTGGCCATGTGGTAAGCCAGTATCTCCATCACCATCAGAAATAGAAACAGGTGGACCTCGGACCTAGAGATGGACTCCTGGGCTTCTCCTGCAAGGCTATCATTGGTTCCGGAGTGCTGGTGGGGGCATTCTGCTGGGGGACCAACTTGCACTCTTCTTTTGCCTTGCCTTTAGTCTTTTTAGCTGGAAGCTCAGAAGAGGCTCGATGGACCCGAGGGGATTGCAACTGAGATCAGATCTGCTGGGACACGAATCCAGGAGGTGGAGCCAAACGCGTTGATTCTGAAGAAGCACAATTGGGGGCTTTCTCCGGGGTCAATTTGGACGAGGGCTCCAAGGCTTTAAGGGCTTTATCCCACCATAATGCCTTAAGTTTGGATGCTCTATCCCCTTGAGCTTTTGGGGTGAAGTATTGGCAGGCATTACAAGACACTATGCCTTTCTCCATCAGCTACAAAAGAAGAACTGAGGATAGGGCGGTGCTGCTGCACAGCGCGTGATCCATGGGAAGGAACAGGCTTCTGGATCTGGCGCACAGTGCTGCCTGGAGGCTTTTAGCTGTAAAGACCTATCCAAGGGCAGGCCTGCTCATGCACAGTCACCATGTGTGCCTGCACAGAAGATCGATGACAAACACTTGTTCTCAAAAGAATCTTTGCTGTTCTGTTGCATTTCTCTCAATAAAAATTTTTAAAAAGGAAAATAAAAAATAAAAAATGTGCAGATGAAATCAAGTCATAAAAGTACTCCACAAGCACTTGTAGTGTAGAATACTTCAGAAGCCTTGGGATACCAATTCAAGGGATACCAGTACAGTTTTCCATTCACAATGGACATATCCTATGCTTGCATCTGAAAACATATATTCAGATCTTCACTTGCCTTCTGTATCTGGGCTCTTAGGACATATTTCTTTAATTTTGTTTGAGGCAACAAGCAAAGACTAGAGAGTTATAGTTTAAGAAGAAAAACTAGCATTCTCTTCTCAAGATTATATCAAGGGCTTGCAAACAAACCTCTCTCATTCACAATGTAATAAGTCACAGTATCAACTTGCTCACCAAGTGTATCCTGGATACAAATTTGTCCACAGGCTTACCTTGATTGTCTACTTTGTCATCATCTCTTGGCGGTGAATACTTTGGCCGTCGGGGCCCACGTTTTGGCAATCTTTTTCTCTTAAGGACATCACTTAATCGGCTACCAAAATAATCACAAAAAAACCCCAATAAGCCAATAAGCCAACCTGATACTTGTGATAATTTATGCTTCAAGTTTTAAATATTTGTTTCAAGACATCTGATTTGAAGCTGTATCCCACTGGCTACCATATCACCAAAGGCCATTTACCACCTAGTTCTCTTATAAAAACATTTATTCCTAAACTATTTTGATAGTGTATTACAATCTAATGTAGCAATAACTAAACTAACATCTCTTCGAAAAGTAAAAAGCAGTAAATTTAGCACTTTTACTTCCATAAATTTAGCACTTTTACTGCCAGTCCCACTGCAAGTCTGAAGCTATTGAAGCTGACTACATGTTGGGAGATTGGCGTCTGATTTTGTATTGAATTATTACTGTTCCCAATGCATGTCAGTATGAGTATGAAAACCACAGTAGCTTAAAGGGAACACCCTGATGAAGGTTGCACTTTGAAATGTTGTTATCAAACATCTGGACACAACATCGAATTATTTTGTAGTTCTCCACCGTTTATACATTGTAGCACATACTAGTTCTCCATTGTTTACATTTTGTACTTTTTCATAGTAGCTGCCTTGTATACATCAATCTCTATTACATGTATTTCAGCTTTTTGGCTAGTTGTAATTGTTGAGTCTGTTTACTACACTTGTTTTTGTCTTCTACTATCATTATATAGTAGTGTAGTGAACATTACTGAATACATTCTCTAAGGCCAGAAAGACTGTTTTGCTTGGATTAAAGCTGAAAAGAGAAATCCTCTGTATGAACTTGCCATGTTAAGGCCTGAACCCAACAACACAAGCAATAACCAAGGCTTCTTCTGGAGCCTGGCAATTCATTTCCAAATTGTTTAAGTACTGGTTTGTGTAAATACTACTACTGACATTTTACTAAATATTATTGCCATGTGGATTAGCAATTCAAGTTCTGCTGTCCTTAAAGACAGCAAAGAAGGCCACAGTCATTTTTTGCACCTTGTAAGAAGAGTACATAAATGGAAACATCTAGGTTTAGGCTTAATATTCCCAAACCTGCTACACAAAATGCCTTGGAAAAGCCATTATCATGACAGGCATAACTAATTACGACCACAGACCTTCCTTTTACCCCCAATGCAATTTTATTACACCATTGGCCAGGTTTACCCTTGAGAAATGTGACCAGAGAACTGATTGTAATTTTGCTTTCTACTGCATCATTTGTAATGTCATCGAAATGGAAAGACCCAACTCCTCCATCAATTTCTTCCTGGCACGACAAGATTTGGAAACAGTTTATAATGGCTAAATTGTTGTATTCAATGTTACCTGCAGAGTCCCCACAATACCAAGCAAAATTTGTAGCTATTTGGTACCCAGTTCTAAATTATTTGGCAGATAATAATATTGTCCCAGTTAATTCATTATATAAACAAATGCTTATATTTGACTATTAAAAGTTTGACCTAGTTCTATAATAATTCCTTTTTACTAGCATATAGTCTGAACAATAAGTTATGTAAATAATGTGGCTGGATATTTGCTTATGATGGTGATAGAGTGTTGACAGTTTGTTGGTTGGTTTGTTTCAATTAGGTTTATATTGTTTTCTAGTTGTGGTTGTTATTTGTTGTATATATTGTTGATTACAATAAAATTTAATTAAAAAAAATAGACAAGCATGAGTTCTCAGCTCAAAATACACAGGGTATGTGCTCATAAGCTCACCGGTACTAGGTTTTATATGTTGCCGTAAAGATTAAGGCCAGTGAGTGATGGTCCATACAACCTCTTTTTTCTTATTTGAGTGTCTGCTTCAAAATCACAACCAATAACAAGGACAAAAGAACAGCATAACAACAGCAGAAATTACAACCAGCATTCCCAAGTTTAACATAAGAGCTATTCACTTCCTTTTCCATTTGGTACATATCACCTCTGGTGGTGGAAAGTACCATCAAATTACAGCTGTCTTGTGAGACCCTGCAGGGTTTTCAAGGCCAGAGACAAACAGATGTTGCTTGCCATTGCCTGCAACGCTTGGCCTTCCTTGGTGGTCTCCCATTTTAGAATTGACTCATCTTAGCTTCCAAAATCTGACAAGCTTGAGCTACCTGGGCCATCCAGGTCAGATATTACCTTTTCTCAAGTATAAACGATTCACGTTCTTTAATATACTTATTAAAATGATCGCTGTGAGAGTATAACATGTTAGTTTAATTAATTGCAATCTCAGATTTTTTTTGCATAAAGAATAGTAAGGAACCCTCACCCCTGTGGACTCAGGTCCAGAGAGTCTTCCCTGCTGTGCTGTAAGCTTGGCGAGCCCAAGTCTGCAGCTGCATTGCTAGCAGCAGTGGCTGTTCCAGTGCTTATTGTTGTAGTAGCACCCAGCGTTCCTGAGCCATTAGTGCATGCTTTTGGAGGACTCGTCAGCAAAGCCTCCGATTCCGCTAGATTTTTCACCTGGTGCATCACACCTTCCCAGAGAAAAACAAAACCCCAAATTAATACATTGAAAACCTGTCAAAATAAAGGAAGGCTATTTAACAGAAAATATTCACACAACAAATCAAGATTTACCACCATGAGAACAAGCTTGTGGAATTCTTGAGCCTGCATTCTCCCTCCCCTTTTCTGTTAAGGAAACTAAACCTTTCTGCAAGCAAACCACAGTGTGTTCACCCAAATGAGAAACTACAGGTTGCCACAGAAGTGTGTAACTTCAAGGGAAGTCACAAGCCTGAAGCTTTCTCCAGTTTATTCTTCTAACAAACCATATGTGTTTATTACCTGTGAAGCAAGCCGGGGTACTTTACAATAGTTGTTCAAATATACTTTGAACTTTAAAAAAATATATACCACACAGTCCAATCCCTGAACTATTGGTGCTGTTGGGCAAGTGCAGCCCTCAGCATGCAGAAGGGAGACTGACAGGAAGGAATTCCGCATGACAACAGATGCAGGAGAACAAATAGAGTGTGGGCACTGAATCAGTGTCTCCGTTTTAAGGACAGGGAAAAGTCAGAAAGCCCTGGATAATATTCCATTCAAAATATGCTTTTCCTTAACAAGGTTCTATATGTCTCCAATTACCTAACAATACAGCTAGCTGATGTTTTATCTTTTCTTTGTGTATATAGGAGTTTGTTCCATTTAGCCCTTTGGTTTTCTTCACCTTGATTTAAGGTGTATTGTCCTCAAAAATTTATTTTGAAAAAGGTTAAAGAAACTTATGGCTGAATTACACTGAACATGAACCAAGTACCTAACAAGCTTACAGTTAATGCTAGCATTCATGGCACTGTGTTATTTTTTGTTTGAGATTAATAAAGCTTGCCTAAATGTATTGACCATTTTCTTTACAACATCTATACTTATCAATAAATGCAAAAAGACAGAAATCCCTAAGCATGCAAAACAGGAGAAGTCTGTCAAGCCAATTTCTGTGTCACATGCACTGCTGTTTTGATTTGTTTGTTTCATCTACAGAAGCTTATCATCTGACAACAACTGCTATAAACCTCCCTGTCTCTGAAGCAACAGGTACATCCTGGAACAAGTATTTATTTGGAGACAGGAAAGCTTCATATTTAAATCTAAAAGCCTATAACTGAACATGTTGCTTGGAATGTATTTCAGTATCTCAAACTGTTATGCCTCCTTGCAGAATACTGCTGAATCAGCTAGATCAGAGCTGTATTCATGCTAGTAGTCAGGATCAACTATAGATTAGTATTACCTTCTCTTCGGAAGTAAACACTAAAGATGTCAGGTAATTTTTGCATTAAGATCTCTGCCATCTGAAGAGCTCCAACTACTATCTTCAGGTCTTGACTTGACAGCATGGAGGCAATATGACTGCAACATAAAATTATATTGATATTACTTGGAAAATACCATTTGGCAAGAATTGTGTTGTTCCCACCACATGGCTTCATTCCGGCACACTGGCAGGAAAAAAGTATGTAGATTTGGGTGGTGCCATCAGGGCCACTTCACACCTTACCTAGTACCGAGCCAGGCTTATCACAAAACATACTCCGCATGGAGCTGTAGCTAGTCCTGGAGCATGCCTGTAGATTTGTACATGTAACCATATATTTGCCACATTCACACTTCCTGAATATTGTAACAGACAGCAAGCCCTCAGTGTAGCTCCTTTTGTGATGGTGGGAGAATGGGATGCCCAGAAAGGAGCCTGCTCTTTCACCACCATATACACTTTAATTGATCAACAGCATGGCTCAGACCAGTGACAAGCCATGGTTTGTCACATGAATGAACTTGAAGAATCTTGGTTTGGAAGAGAATGAGAGCAAGCCACAGTGTATTACATGGATGTGAAACTATAACTTGCCACAAAAAGGAAGGTCTTTGGAATGAGGCATCACCATAAATTATGCAGACCAAGTTCTGTTTCTTGTCTGCCTCTGCATCAGGTGAAGTAGTGGACATTCTGATAAGCTTTTGAAGGCTACAATGAGCTGGATGAAGGCTATAATTCAAATTTAATCTAGACAAGTGTTGTTCCTAAGCGATTAACCCAAGAAAGTGGTATTTCTCCTGTTGATGGAGTTTCAATTCCTCTTAAACTTCAGGGCTGGAGTTTGGGAATTCTTAGATCCAGCTTCAGTGTTGACTACTCAAGTACTGCCTGTTTAATTAAGCAACTTTCATCAGCATTAGATGGTGCGCCAACTGCTGCCTTTCCAGGACAGGGGTGGTATTACCATTGTTACCTTTGCTCTAGTAACTCCTGGGTTCAGTTACGATAACTGTGTTGTCTATGAGATTGGCTTTGAAGACTGTTCATAAACATCAACAGGTCCAGAATACAGCAGCCATATTATTAACTGTTCTTGGCTACAGATAACATGTTTCGCTAATCTGAAAATAACTTCATTTGCTTCCAGCTTGTTTCCAAAAAAATTCAAAGTATTAGCATTGACCTATGGACCCTAGGCCAGATACAAGTACAGCTATTTGTGGACTACTGGGCATAGCATCCATGGCCCCTTCCCCCCCCCTCTCTCACACTTCCCCCCCCCCCGGTCCGTTTCAGTGTTTTCCCAACCCAATCTTCCAGCAGGAGCACCTGTTCTGTCCATTTCTACATTTGTTTTAAATTCTGTTGGTATTGACAAGGCTCAAAAGAGAACTGAGGAAATGCAAAATTGCCCCTGCAATATTGCAAGGACCTTGTGTGATATTCTGTTTCCAGAGGCCGGTGTCTGAGGTGTAAGAAGGAGTAACCGTTACTACCTTGGTTTCCTTCCAGACCCCAGGCATCTGGAAACATTGTGTCACCCCAAAAGCCTTTGCGATACTTCCTGGGCAACTTTGCGTTTTCTCAATTCTCTTTTTTGGCCCGACCAGCACTTGAGGAGTTAAAAGGGGCACAAAAAATGCACCCAGTTATTCTGCCCCTAACAACAGAACGGCCCCCCAAACAGCCAGAGACAACAGTATCTTCGGACTGCCTGCTTCCATATAAAACTCCGTCAATATCTGTATCAGAGGCCCTTCCCAGAGGGCCTCCCAAAGTTAGAGATAGCCTCTTCTATGGGGACCTTTTGGTAGTGGTGGCCAAATCTCTGTAGCGACACAAACATCCTTCTCTTTTCCAAAACTCCCCTCTCTATTCAGATTGGCCTGCTGCTTATGTTAATGTCTTGTAAGTAACAGATGAAGTCTGCCTTGCTTTCTGACCACGTATGGGGCAACCAATTTGGACCATGCACATTTCATATTAGATGATCATTCGAAAGCACACCAAAGAGGACAGAAATCCAAAGAGACAGATATGCCACACAACAGCAGAATGGCACATAAGCATGTGGCATATTTGACATCACATTTGAACCATGCTAATGCTTTGCCACACCTCTAAATTTTCTCTTGTCTGTAACAGCTCCCTGGTACCTCACCAATCTGAGAATTATACATCAAATAAAAATGCATCTTTTTCTGTACAGCACCTTTTTTAATACAGCACCGTGCATTTTATATGTGCAATTTATAAGCAACTTTACATAATGAACAACAAATATTCACTAAAGATGTTAGCATAATATATTCCCCAAGGCAACACAAAAGCCAAACTGACAAATGCAATACTGTCAAATGCAATACTTGGATCCTTCAGCGAAAGTTTGTAATGTGGGATATGTGCTGCTTTTCTTCCTCCAAGTTGAGCCAAAACTGACTGCTAGATTAAGAACCAGACTCTAACAGCATTCCAAACTGGATTTATATAAAATGGATATAACACAATTACCTTGATACGGCATGATTTTTCAGTACATCCTTCAGAAGTTCAGCATCAGCAAAATATATTATTCTAAGAATTGCTCTAAGGCACTTGTGTCTAACAGCAGGTCCAGCTGAAGAACTGTACACTTCATAAAGAACACCAAACAATGTTTTAATAAATGATTTAGCCAGTTCTGGGTCTTCCTTCATTAACTGTGCTCGAGCATCGTCTTTCTTTGATTCTGGATGTCCACCTACAAAAGAACAGATTGATTGTTGCGTCTTTGGAAAAGTTAAATCATAATTCATATTACAAACCACAAGCTGTACAGACACTTTTTCAGGGAAACAGTATGTTCTTAAGAAATTACATTGTTTGACAGTAATGCAATATGCCAAACAATTCTCTTTATTCCATAATGATCTGTAACACTGACAGATCTAATCTCTTTGCTGCAATTTCACACACTTTTGTATGGTACAACAATGTATTTGGTCATAACTTCACCTAATGCAAATTAGCAGTCTTAGCAAGCCACCCTAATATACTAGAGCTATTATCATTCTAGAGGCCAGAATATGCAGCCCACCATGTCATAACATGCAAAAATTGTAAAAATAAATTTGTTGGCTGATTTTCAAATCGACATGCACATAGAAAATTCAAAAAGGGAAAGAAACCCACACCCTGCACAACTGCAACACATGCAACCTAAAGTGCAATTTCTTTCCCAGCAAGACACCTGAAGCCACAAGATGTTACACAGCAAGTTGCTTTCAGTGTGACAAAAGGAAATGTGAAGAGGATTTTTTTAAAAACAGATACTTACTAGTATTACTATTGGCTAAAGGGTTAGGTTTTCTCTGAATGGCACGTGCTGTTCCAGTATCCTCATTGATCTGCTGCATAGAATTAAAGTCAATTGTATAAACACGCCCCAATGTAGACAAGCTTATCTCATCTTCACCGACTTGATGGGCTGCCTGAGGACGAAAACACAAGTACAAGCATCAAATGAGTTTCCCTTTCTCCTGTAGTGAGTATATACCACGGCATTTAAAAGAAGGGTACTTTCAAATTTGCTTCAAGCATTATCCAAAGGCATGCTAATACAAACATATAGGCATCTGCATCCTACAAAAATCCCTTTCTTTCACTTCTTAATTATTGATAGAGAATTATCGAGTATGAATGTGCCTAGCATCTTCATGAACAGACCCCAACAAAATTAATTAGCAACTTTCCTAAAGGTCCAGTGCTGAACTGCACACTGCGGACAAAGAATCCAACACATTTGTTGCACTTGCAGTAAAGCTAGACAAAAAGGAGAAGGAGGTAGAAGATGCCTCCAGGTCCAGTTCTGGTCACCATATCTCAAAAAAGATAGAAAAGGAAGAGGAGGGCAACCAAGATGGTAAAGGAGTTGGAGCACCTTTCCCTATAAGGAAAAGTTAAGGAATCTTGGACTTCTCTGTCTACAAATATATAGCTATCAGGAGACATGACAGGCGTTTGTATTACGCATGGGGTGGAGAAAATGGATAGAGCTATTTCACCACTAGAAATTGGGGACACCCAACAAAGTTGTTGGGCAATAGGTAAAAGGAAATACTTCTTTACTCAATGAATAAACAGTGGATTTCACTATCAGCAGATGTAGTGATGACCATGTGCATAGATGGCCGTAAAAAGGAGGTAAGACAGATTGACAGAGGATAGGCCCATCTATGATTACTAGCAACAATGACTAGGAGGAAGCATCAGGGCCTCTATGCCCTGCTTGTTTGTCCTCCAAGCCAACTGGCTGGCTGCTGTGTAGAACAGGATGATGGACTAGAGAGACCACTGGTATGATATAGCAGGGCTCTTATGTTCAGTGCTGACTAGGGATGGGCACGAACCTAAGAAACCCAGTTCAGTTTGGGGGTCCCAAACCAAACCAAGAGGCCCCCATCCAAACTGAGCCAGTCTGGCGAGTTTAGTTCCCCCTTTCTCCCGGCCACTGCCGGGAGAAGGGGGTTGCCCGGGAAGGGTTAAATGGTTGGCAGCCAATTTGACAAAGAAGAAAATAAGAAGCTATATTGTTTAAAAAAAGAAACTAAGGTGAACCTAAAGGTTGACACTTTCCAACTTTATAAGACTACTCATGAGGAAGATTGGTGAAATGAGTGCAAAAACCAGTGTGCTCATCAAGGATATGATTATGTTGGACTTTGCTTATGTCAGAATTCTCTAGCTATATTGTCAGATTAATACCTTCACAAATTGATGCTCACAGAATCATTAAATGTGACATTGTTAATTTTATCACAGTGGTTTTTTGTTTGTTAGGTTTAAATGGCTGGCAGTCATTTCACCAGTCTAGGGGGAAGCAAAATCAACTGATGAAATGGCTCACAGCCATTTAAATCTAACAGCTCAGCTGTGGACCCTGCACCACTCAGCTGTTAAGTTTAAATGACCCCGAACAGCCGAAACAGACAAAAATCCAGTAAAAGTTTAGGGGAAAGTGCCTTCCCCGAACATCGATCTGGGGCTCCAAACTGGCCCAAGTTCATGCAGAATTTTGGCTCATGAGCTGGTTCGTGCCCCTCCCCTTGTGGTGACTAAATCATTCTGTGAAAAGAATTAGACTCCTATTGGAAAGAGCTTCTCTCCATCCAGTGTCTGAACCCATGGTTAATGGCAGGTAGAGAGAATGGCCTATTAACAAAGGATCAGATGTATGTTTATGCTGAACAGAGTATTTTATTCCATAATTGAAGTTTGATAGGTATTTGTTAAACAGTGTATACTTAGGACAAAGACCAAAAGCAGACATTTAGGCCCTTGTACAGAATGGAGATTTTAGAGATAAGCTGAAGTTACTACCTCAATTATCCGGCTATCAATTCTGTTATAGGGATGCCAGAGTCCCCTGTCATCTCGCCACTGCCATATTGCACCATCTGTGTTTTGGGCATTCCCTTTCTTTAGCATAGTATCAACAGCAAATATTCCTTCTTTAGGCAGGCATGGCATCAGCTCACTGGAAACAAGACATTGTTGCATGTTAACTGTTACCTTTGTTAAGAGCCTCTTGGCATATTAAGTAATGGTGGTGCTCTGATTGAAACCTGAAAGGGATAACTGGAGAAAACCTACCAGATAAGTGAAGTAAGCTCATATAGTTCTTGAGGGCTTCTGGGAACAAGGTCTATTTGTTCCTGACAACTTCCATTTGAGGCTCCACAAAGAAGAAAGTGAAGTGTTTCTGCAATATCTTTTTAAAAAGATTATAGATTAATATTTTCTGAGCATTAGAATACTTTAGTTAAAACTGTTTAAAAAAAAGGAAATTGTCTGTCTTAAGAATCAACTTAACCAAAACAATAACCAAGATCAACATTTACTGATTGCAATCCAGACCTGTAGAAAGTAGATCCTCCCACTGCTGGTTTTACCTGTAGAGCTATTTGCATGTACAGGTTAACAAACCACTACAAAAATGTAAGAGAGACTTGTTCAAGTTCCAAGCTGTATTTTAGCACCTATCTGGACTGGTCCCAAGTGAAGCCATTACACCTTGGAACCTTATCAAGATCTTTGGGATCACATACTGCACACACATTTGGCCATTTTCAGGGCTAGGAAATCAATGTATTTGATAGGGGAAAAGGAGTTGGTCTGTCTAAGGCTAGTACTACAAACTACATCAGTACCTCTTCCTCACTCTGTATAAAAGTGTTTTGTTTGGAACTCCAAGTAGCATGGCAAAACACAGTGCAAAGTCAGCCAAAGTCTCCAAGCAATACAAGGCAGTATCTATATCTGAGCATAATTTTCTTTCACCTTTTATTTGCATTTTCCCCCTTTGTCACTGTATGCTCCCAGTTTGCTCTTTATGTATTTTCAGTCTCAATATACTAAAAGCAGCACAGGCATTACATCATATACCCAAATCTACAGAGTCAAGTAGCAAGCCCAAGTAATCCTTCATGATTTTGAGTTATAACATCCGTATTAACTAAATCCCAAAGCAATAGTTTAAATCAGAACAGCTACATGTGTAGATATTTTTGCTGAACACAAAAGGAGCACACTATTTATTTTACCAGCCAGGCATTTGCCACTGCTTAAAGAAGCTACTCATTGCACTGTGCTGCTATTTCTGCCCATGTACTTGAAGCAATGCTGGTGGACTGCACTACTTTAATGCTAAATCATTCCTTGAAAGAAACAGAACTTGCACAGCTAACAGTAATTAAAGCAGAGCTCTGCTCAAGTATTTGTTTCATACCCTATTACAACCAAGACATTTCCCCCTTCTATGTATCTGTGGATTAAACTGTAATCTTAATGTCTGGTGCAGCAGCTTCATTCACTTTTTTAAAAGATTTAATCTACCAATCCTGTAGAAATTGTACAAAACTGATATAACAGAATTCCAGGGGGGGGGGGGGGGGGGAATGGAGGCACTCACTTTGCTTCATAAGTTGAACTGCTAGTGTGGGACAGTTGGAACACATTAGGGAAAACATGCGCACCACCATGATGAACATCCCTGAGCTCAGAATTGGAGGAGTCACTACTAGGAGCTGCTGAATATTTGTGAGCAAATCCTTTGAGGCAACTTGCTGGAGCAAATTCTTTAAGAAAAAGAAAGAAGGGTTAACGATAATCCAATCAAAATCACTCTAATGGGCTTCTAAAAGAAGCAAAACATGTTACCTCCTCGTGCTGGAAGTTGTCCACCAGACGTGCAAAACACAGGCAAGTGCTTTCTACTGACTTTTTGTCCTAAGGAAATCGAAGACAAATATTAGGTATCAATATGCAGATTAATAGCATGTCAGGCACATCAAGAACATCTACAAACTGTCCTGTTTACCATACTTAGTGGGTTCTGGATTAAATTCTACCTAGAAGCTACAATAACTAAACGGAGTGCTTGGGTGACATGAGAAGACAAGAGTCACTGGCAAAGGCAATAATGCTAGGAAAAACTGAAAGGCAAAGAGGAAGACCCAACATGGCGTGAGCAACGCTGTTCACAATAGGATGTTTTATTTATTTATTGGGTTTCTATCCCGTCCTCCCCACGAACGCGCTCAAGGCAGCTTACATTTAAAGGCACTATGTGCCAGAATACATAAAACATATAAAACCAGTTAAAAACAAGATAAAACAGTCATATTGTTACAATTAAAGTGCTTAGCATAGAACTGATCTTCCAGTCACATTAAAGATGGCTTCCTGTTGCTGTTGTTCAGTCGCACAGTCGAGTCCGACTCTTTGCGACCCCATGGACCAGCTCCCTCCAGGCCCTCCTGTCTTCCGCCGTCCTCTGAAGTTGGCTCAATTTTATGTTCGTTGCATCTATGACACTGTCTAACCATCTCATCCTTTGCCGTCCCCGTCTTCTTTGACCTTCAATCTTTCCCAGCATCAGGGTCTTCTCCAGTGAGTGCTCCCTTCTCATTTGGTGGCCAAAGTATTTGAGCTTCAGTTTCATTATCTGGCCTTCCAGGGAACAGTCAGGGTTGATTTCTTTGAGGATTGACTGATTTGTTCTTCTTGCAGTCCAAGGGACTCTCAAGAGTCTTCTCCAGCACCATAGTTCAAAAGAATCTATTCTTCGGCGCTCGGCCTTCCTTATAGTCCAACTCTCGCAGCCATACATGACTACTGGGAATACCATTGCTTTGACCATGCGGACTTTTGTTGGCAGGGTGATGTCTCTACTTTTTATCATGCTGTTTAGGTTCGCCATCGCTTTCCTCCCAAGGAGCAGGCGTCTTTTAATTTCATGACTGCTGTCACAGTCTGCGGTGATCTGGGATCCCAGGAACGTGAAGTCTGTCACCACTTCCACAACTTCCCCTTCTATTTGCCAAGGAATGATGGGGCCGGATGCCATGATCTTAGTTTTTTTGATGTTGAGCTTCAAGCCCACTTTTGCGCTCTCCTCTTTTACTCTGAGCAAGAGGCTCTTTAGATCCTTTTCACTTTCAGCCATTAGAGTGGTATCATCTGCATATCTGAGGTTGTTGATCTTTTCCCCAGCAATCTTAATTCCCGCTTGTGATTCATCCAGGCCAGCATTTCGCATGATGTACTCTGCATATATATTAAATAAGCAAGGTGACAGTATACATCCTTGTCGTACTCCTTTTCCTATGCTGAACCAATCAGTTGTTCCGTATCCGGTTCTAACTGTCGCTTCTTGGCCCTTATACAGGTTTCTCAAGAGACATGTGAGGTGGTCTGGTACTCCCATCTCTTTAAGGACCTGCCATAGTTTGTTGTGATCCACACAGTCAAAAGCTTTAGCATAGTCAATGAAGCAGAAGTAGATATTTTTCTGGTACTCTCTTGCTTTCTCCATAATCCAGCGAATGTTGGCAATTTGATCTCTAGTTCCTCTACCTCTTCGAAACCCAGCTTGTACTTCTGGTAGTTCTCTATCCACGTACTGTTGAAGCCTAGCTTGTAGGATCTTGAGCATGACCTTGCTAGCGTGTGATATGAGTGCAATTGTGCGATAGTTTGAACATTCCTTGGCATTGCCCTTCTTTGGGATTGGAATGTATACTGATCTTTTCCAATCCTGTGGCCACTGTTGCGTTTTCCAAATTTGCTGGCAAATGGAGTGCAGCACTTTAACAGCATCATCTTCTAAGACTTTGAATAGCTCAGCTGGAATACCATCACCTCCACTAGCTTTGTTGTTAGCAATGCTTTCTAAGGCCCATTTAACTTCACATTCCAGGATGTCTGGCTCGAGGTCAGTGATTATACCGTCGTGGTTGTCAAGGACATCGAGGTCTTTCTTGTATAGTTCTTCTGTGTATTCTTGCCATCTTTTCCTAATCTCTTCTGCTTCTGTTAGGTCCCTACCGTTTTTGTCCTTTATCATGGCCAGCTTTGCATGGAACGCTCCCTTGATTTCTCCAACTTTCTTGAAGAGATCTCTAGTCCTTCCCATTCTATTGTTTTCTTCTATTACTTTGCACTGTTCATTCAGGAAGGCCTCCTTATCTCTCCTTGCTGTTCTCTGGAAATCTGCGTTCAGTTGGGTAAATCTTTCCTTTTCGCCTTTGCCTTTCGCTTTCCTTCTTTCCTCTGCTATTTGTAAAGCCTCATCAGAAAGCCACTTTGCTTTCTTACATTTCTTTTTCTTTGGGATGGTGGTGATTGCTGCCTCCTGTACGATGTCACGAACCTCTGTCCATAGTTCTTCAGGCACTCTATCTATCAAATCCAGACCCTTGAATCTATTCTTCACCTCTACTGTATATTCATCAGGGATGCGATCTAGGTCAAACCTGAATGGCCTCGTGGTTTTCCCAATTTTCTTCAGTTTAAGTCTGAATTTTGCAATGAGTAGCTCATGATCTGAACCACAGTCAGCTCCAGGTCTTGTTTTTACTGACTGGATAGAGCTTCTCCATCTTTGACTGCAAATTATATAGTCAATCTGATTTCGGTGTTGCCCATCTGGTGATGTCCATGTGTAGAGTCGCCTCTTAGGTTGTTGGAAAAGGGTGTTCGCTATGACCAGTGTGTTCTCTTGACAAAACTCTGTTAACCTTTGCCCTGCTTCATTTTGCTTTCCAAGGCCAAACTTGTCTGTTATTCCAGTTACCTTTTGACTTCCTACTTTAGCATTCCAGTCCCCTATGATGATGAGGACATCATTTTTTGTAGTGGTGGGCGGCTCCTAATTAAAAGCCTGGCGGAAGAGCTCCGTCTTGCAGGCCCTGCGGAACTGCAAAAGGTTCCGCAGGGCCCTGATCTCTGCCGGGAGCTCATTCCACCAGGTAGGAGCCGCCACCGAAAAGGCCCTAGCTCTGGTAGCGGTGAGCCTGGCCTCTTTGGGGCCTAGAATCACTAGCTGGTGTTGTGCCCCAGACCGTACTGCTCTCTGGGGTATGTGTGGGGAAAGGCGGTCCCTCAGGTATGTCGAGCCCTGGCCATAAAGGGCTTTAAAGGTAAGTACCAGCACCTTGAAGCGAATTCGGTATGCTATTGGCAGCCAGTGCAGTGCATTCAGCGCAGGCCGGATGTGTTCCCATCTAGGGAGATCCATCAAAAGTCTGGCCGCCGCATTCTGCGATAGCTGCAGCTTCCGGATTTGCAACAAGGGCAGCCCCATGTAGAGAGTGTTACAGTAGTCCAATCTCGAGGTGACCATCACATGGGTCACTGTAGCCAGGTTGTCGCAGTCGAGGAAGGGAACCAACTACCGAATCAGCCGGAGGTGGTAAAAGGCTGACTTAGCAGTGGCTGCCACCTGGGCCTCCGTAGTTAAGGAGGGATCCAGGAGCACTCCCAAACTCCTCACCATAGGCCCTGGCACCAATGGTGCCCTGTCAAAGGTTGGGAGAGGGAACCCCATCCCCAAACCACCCCAACTGAGGCACAGGACCCTTGTCTTCGCCAGGTTAAGTTTCAGCTGGCTCAGTCTGAGCCAACCAGCCAAGGTTTGCAATGCCCGGTTCAGATCTTCCAGGCTGGAGTCCGACCGGCCGCCCAACATCAGATAGAGCTGGGTATCATCTGCATACTGGTGACACCCCAGCCCATACCTCTGGACAATCTGGGCGGGGGGGGGCACATATAGATGTTAAACAATAATAGGGAAAGCACTGCCCCCTGAGGCACACCGCACTCAAGCGGATGTCTCCGGGACTGCTGTTCCCCTAGCACCACCCTTTGTCCCTGACCCTGGAGAAAAGAAGCAAGCCATTGTAAGGCAAGCCCCTGTATCCCCATGTCGGCGAGGCGGTGGGTCAGCAGCTGGTGGTCGAATGCTGCCAACAGGTCTAACAACAACAGTGCCACCGAACTGCCTCTGGAGGTCGTCCGTAAGGGCGACCAGTGGTGTCTCCATCCCGTGACCCAGGTGAAAGTTGGACTGGAAAGGGTCTAGGATGGAAGCGTCATCCAGGAAGCCCTGCAACTGTATCATCACCGGACTCTCAATTAATTTGCCTAAATAGGGCTAATTGGAAACCGGCCGATATTTTGCAAATTCGGCCGGATCCAGAGTTGGTTTTTTCAAGAGAGGACAGACCATCGCTTTCTTGAGTGCCCCTGGGAACGCCCCTCAGAGAGGGACTTGTTGACAATCTCCCTTAGGGCACCTCGAAACCCCTCGTGGCCCACTTTAATGAGCAAGGAAGGGCACGGATCAAACCTGCATGTCGTTGGGCGTATATTAATTTATAAGGCCACCATAAGTTGGAAGCAATTTGACAGCACTTAACACAAAACACAAGTGGGAAATAACACACAAAAAAATCACATATAGCCCAACTCTGACATCTAAACAACAATTACAGCTCAAGCAGGTTAGACAAACCTCTGCTTTATTTTGGCTATCCTAGTATGAAGTATGACCTCCCATACACTGCACTATCCTGTCATTGTAGGTAACTACCTCCACAGCATATGTAGGACCCTTTACAGATATCAAGACCTTCAACAGAAAGTTGCAGTTGTTAAGCAGCTTCTGACCTGGTGAGTTAGCCTTTGTGTAAGCAATGGCAGAGAGTCTGCAACAAAGTGAAACTCATCAGGAGTGATGCTCTGACAGCAGTTGGCAGCAATTGCTAATGCATTCCTCTGGGCATTTATGCTGAAAAACTCCAGATACAGCAGACAGTCCGCCAAGCCTCCCTATAATACAAAAAAAAAGTGAGGCAGACACGGGTTTCTGTACCCAGTAAGGCAAATATATGTTTCTCGAAGTAACAGCTACTTTGGGAAGAACGTAAGCACTCTGATATGAAAGGAACAAGAAGATTTTAAAAATTGCCTTTTTAATTCGAAGAAATACTTACGGCCTGCAGAATAGCTTTACTATGTCTACGCGATAACATCTCCAAGGCAGTCAGTGCCTGCTCTGCCACATCAATACACTGAATAACTTGCAGCTAGAACAAATGAAAGCAATTTACTTAGTCTGTTTTCAGTGTGATATGAAAGAAGATTGTAGATCAAGTTCTAATGTCAATGCTTTCATTATTTCAAACATACTGTGGGTCCAAACCAATGTTCCCTCTAAGCTGAGTTAGTGTGAGCTAGCTCACAGTTCTCTAGCCTCCGGCTCACTCATTTTTGTCTCAGCTCAGGAAGGACGGCTCCAGAGCAAACTAATTTATGCAGTAGCCAAATTGCTCGCTCACAACTTTAATGCCAGTAGCTCACAGAGTAGAATTTTTGCTCACAAGACTCCACAGCTTAGAGGGAACATTGGTCCAAACCATGCTGTTACTTTATTTAATAATTTAATGTTTATTTTCACTTCAGTATCGAAAGTATTGTACTTTTGCAGAACATTTAATAGCAAGATTTCTTTAATTGTTCCCCCAACACCACAAAAATATTAATAGTCTTGGTTTTGCTTCCCTTTTTAATCACATGCTTAGAAATGAAAGCCAATACAGGCTTCTCCAGTATTCGTAAAGAGCATTCTTAGATTGCACTTCAATGTCATAACAGTCTTCATCCACCTCACACACATCATTCAACATTTGTGTTTAAATTCCCCTTAAAATCAAAGGAAAGCCATGGCAAGCAAAACAAATGAACCCAGAAACGAATCCTTTAAAACATACTGGTGACAGACAACTCAGGAGGACTAACTAGACAGCACAGGTCTATAATAGGGATTCCCAGTGTGGTACCTGTGGGCGCCATGGCGCCCACCAAGTGCTTTTGGAAAGTCGGTAGGACGATGTGGCTGTTTTGCCCAGTAAGGCCTCTTGGAAGCTATTGGAGATTTGATTGGCTGTGCAGATCTTTAAAAACATTGCTTTGGCAGCAGCTGCCACACAACACAAGGATCTTCACTGTGAGACTGAAGGTAAGCTGTAGCAGCCATTTTGTGGCTAGTTCCACCTCCTACTGCAGCTGTTTTGTGGCTGCGCCTACCACACTATGTCAGAATTCCAAAAGTCCCCGCAGGCTCAAAAAGATTGGGGACCCCAGTCTATAATGAGAAATATATTTGACCATTTCTTATTAAGATGTACTTATAACTTTGATTTGGTTGACTGGCCATTGGTCTTGATTTTGCTGTGCTACTCATTAGTTTCTCAGACAGTCACTTGTAAGTAGCATACACTGCCTGTTAAAAAAAAAAGTCTGAAACTTGGTAGTACTAAATTACAACTAGGTAGCTATTGCCTTCTTGGACACCAAAATTTCCAAGACTGATTTCAAATCAAATGAAGTTCCTCCTGCATCAGATTCACTGGGTTAATTAGTTATTTTAATGAAGATTGACTTCTGATTTTGCAGGGCCTCTTGATCATCCCATACAGCCCTTCTAGTTACTTGAAGTGGCATAAGCAACCCATCCACAAGGATGACCAAAAACTAGATCAATTTTCTTACACCAGGGTCTGGGGTATACCTAGGTCCACTAGGACAAGACAAATATCAACAGCGAATGTGAAACTGGAGCCCTTTCAGTTTTCTTGGAATGGGGGCAAGGACTCTCTCTCATGAGAAGGGGTAAGAATCAGCTTCCCGTCCTTTTTCAAAGGGTGGTAGCTCGTAGAGCTGCTGCCATCTGCAGTCACCTAGGTTCCAGATCACCTCTGAATTCTAATCAGAAGAAGTGCTGATTGGTTGCTGGGAACCAACAGCTCCGCCTTAGTAATCTAATTGGTAAAGTGACATCAAGGCGATACAAGCCTAATGCAGTTGTCATACTGTTATGGGCTCTGGCCAGGAGCCCCATAGGTTCTCAGAAATTCTAAGGAAACGAGAGATCCAAGTTTACTTCCAAGGAAATGTTTTAATAACACATTGAAGATGCAGGCTAAGCTTCCATCAACTGGGCTTTTACCATACACACAAACAGCAAAGCTTGCTAGACCACAGGTATAACTAAAACTATATGTCTTATACACTAAATGCTGGCTATGAGTTAATCCCAAACATTTGGATGAGCTAGGTTGACTTGCATCTGGCTTCCAGCGGGGAGGAAGAAACAAAGTCTTTGAAGATAAGTTCTGCTAACAAGCATGAGAGAGAGAAATTTACCTTGAGAGCAGCTAACACTGACCTCTCAGAAGACTCAGGGCAACTAAACACCAGCATGTAACAAAGGTGGAGTCACCCAGGCCATACACATAGTTACTTCCAATATAAAATACTGATTTCACTTTTTTCCAATGGAAAGGATTTCAGAATAGAGACACAGATACCACTCTGCATCCATGTCAGTTTTTAAATGAATACTAGAAACTCATGATGTGTTGCTGTTGCATTTTTTTAAATTGCTTTGGAAAGCTCAGAATTTTTCGAAGACCTGCCCACTCCTGATCAGTTGATCTCTACCAATAAAGTACTAACAAATTAGGAAGTTTCTTGCCAGTATAAAGTCCAATCAAGGGGTACAATTTAGGCTACAGCCTTTTGTAGATCTGCAGAGTCAACCACCCTCCTTTTGAGATCTGCCCTTGTAGGTCATATGCTGTCAATACATTTAATTAATTTTGCTGCTGATATGCAGCTGATCTGATTCTTACCATATTGTGTTAGCACTCAAGAACAGACGTCACTACAGCTTTCCATAAGCATTTTGAAAAGGAACTGCCATGAGAAATATGACTGAGAGAGAAGAGGAGGGCCACGAGTTCTTAAGAACATGAGAGAAGCTAATGTTGGATCAGGCCAATGGCCCATCCAGTCCAACACTCTGTCACACAGTGGCCAAAAATAACAGGTGCCACCAGGAGGTCCACCAGTGGGGCCACGGCACTAAAAACCCTCCCACTGTTGCCCCCCCAAGCACCAAAAATACAGAGCATCACTTGCCCCAGACTGAGAGTTCCTATCTGTACTTTGTGGCTAATAACCACTGATGGACCTCTGCTCCATATGTTTATCTAATTCCCCGTTGTAGCCATCCATGCTTGTAGTCACCACCACCACCTCCTGGTGGCAGTGAATTCCATGTATTAATCACTCTTTGGGTGAAGAAGTACTTCCTTTTATCTGTTCTAACCTGACTGCTCAGCAATTTCATTGAGTGCCCACAAGTTCTTGTGTTGTGAGAAAGGGAGAAAGGTACTTCTTTCTCTACCTGCTCTATCCCATGCATAATCTTATAAACCTCGATCATGTCCCCCCTCAGCCGTCGTTTCTCCAAGCTAAAGAGCCCCAAGCGCTTTAATCTTTCTTCATAAGGAAAGTGTTCCAACCATTTTATCATTCTAGTTGCCCTTTTCTGCACTTTTGCCAATGCTATAATATCCTTTTTGAGGTGTGGTGACCAGAACTGTACACAGTACTCCAAATGAGGTCGCACCAGGGGCATTATAATACTGGATGATTTGTTTTCAATTCTCTTCCTAATAATCCCCAGCATTTTGTATTTAAAAAAATAAAAAGAGGATCATGCTAAAGTTTGATACTGGAAGCTTTTGGGAAAAACTGTTGCACTCCCAAAAGAAATCATAGTTCAGGCAGCAGAGCTTAATTCTTAGTAAAATAATATATATAACCCAACCAACAGAATGAGAAAGACTATTTCTGAAGGCCTTCAGTTGCAACCCCTATTTTATCTTAATTTAGTAAGTCTCACCTTTTCCAAAAAAACAGGAATCGCATCTACCACAACAGCAGATGACCTGGGAAGTGCTTCCATCATGTAGGTTAAGGCTCGACAAGCATGATTCATCTAAAGAAAGACAATTTCCATTACTATGCTGAACATGCAGACTGCTAAGGATCACTTTAAAGGATTTACCTGCAGGTGTGTTTAAGTAAGTTTGCCCAAAATACTTACAATGTCAAAGTTGTGTTCCATCTGCAGCAATGTTATCTATAAACAAAAGAAAATAAATAGTTATTAGAACGGATTGTTTCACATTCTAGAAGTTTTATCAACTCACAAGGACAGCACACTCTTGCCACAGTTAAATACAGAGACTGGCTTTTCAAAGTTTCAAGCATCACTGTTTTCAATAGAAAAGACTTCTGATTGGACAGTCTGTGCTTAAGATCCTGCCGAAAGACATTTGCCAAAGATCAAACAGGTGAAAATGTATCCCACTTATCCTGTTAGACTGATGACAGAACTTGTACACTGTTTCAGAGGGTGATCATGTTGGTCTGCAGCAGAAGAGCTAGATTCGAGTCCAGTAGTACCTTAGAGACGAACAAGGTTTCTGGGGTATTGCCCTGACCTGGATAGCCCAGACAAGCCTGATCTTGTCAGATCTTAGAAGCTAAGCACGGCCAACCTCCAGCAAGTACTTGGAAGGGTGACCTTCAAGGAATACCATGGCCAGGACACAGAGGCAGGTAATATCAAAGCCACCTTGACAGAAGCAGTGCTGACCCAGCTGAGCTCTGAGAAGGAGCAAGAGATAGAGCTGCTAGAGGGACGAGTGGGGTTTTTTACTTACTTTCAGCTAAGGTGATTTAGCTGAGAGGGTACTGTGTGGGGGACTGTGTTTGGGAGTGTGTGGGTGAGCTGTGAGTTGTTGCAGAGTCCTGGCTGCCTGAGATCGGGTGTGAAAGGGTCATTGTTTGACTGTAATTGAGTGACTGGATGAATTTGCATAGCTGCGGCCACACCCTCTGCTGAGGGAAAGCTTCTATTAAGGCAGCACTTTGCCAGAGACATGAGTCTAGGGGCTCTGTAAGAAGCCCAGGAAGAGCCAGAAAGCCAGGGCCCTAGTCTCCTTGGGTTCCCAGTAAGGTAAGTAGACTTCTACAAGGAAAACCACTTAAAGGGTTTTAAAAGGGGATTATATATAATTATTGTTTTAAAAAAAGGAATTATGAAGCCAGAATGCCAGCAGGGGGTTGGGGGCTATCCAGTGTATTGCACGGAGTGTCACATGTATGACTATCTGTCCACTGGACAGAAGTCTTGGGTGTGTGCTCGGTGCAAGGAACTCCTGGTCCTCAGGGAACGAGTTTGTTCCCTTGAGGCCAAGGTGGCTGACCTGGAAAAGCAGAGACAGTCAGTTAGGCACATGGAGAAGACTCTCGGGGACTTGCTAGATATGTCCCACTCTGGTTATGTCAGCCCTGCTGCTGCCAGGGAGCATGAGGGTCGAGAGGGAACAGGGCACTGTGCTGAGGACAAGGGGAATGTGCCCTCAGAAGGGACCTCTTCTTCAGTCGGTGAACGGGTATCCTTTTGCACCAAGGAACCATCCCTGGGCAGGGAGGGAGGGGGACTCTTGGTAGTTGGTGATTCTATCCTTAAGCAGGTAGACAGCTGGGTGGCGAAACCGCATACTGACCATATGGTGACTTGCCTGCCTGGTGCGAAGGTAGCGGACATTACACGTGTTCTAGATAGACTGGTAGATAGTGCTGGGGAGGAGCCAGTGGTCGTGGTACATGTTGGCACCAACGATGTGGGGAAATGCAGTTGCAAGGTCCTGGAGGAAAAATTTAGGCTTCTAGGCAGGAAACTCAAGGCCAGGACCTCCAAAGTAGCCTTCTCGGAAGTGCTACCTGTTCCACTTGCAGGGCCAGAGAAACAGGCACAGATCAGGAGTCTCAATGCATGGATGAGACAATGGTGTAGGGGGAAAAGTTTCAAGTTTGTTAGGCACTGGGATACTTTTTGAAGCAAGAGGGAGCTGTACAGAAGAGACGGTCTCCACTTGTCCCGAGAAGGAACCAGGCTGCTGGTACTTAAAATCAAA
>NW_015167534.1:1299698-1299861 GCF_001447785.1 Gekko japonicus | reverse complement strand
TCTACAGGGAGGTGGATTGGAATTGTCCATTGAGACTATGGCTAATGACAAGGTCTTGAGAGAGCAAGAGGAAGGTTACAGGCTTAACATGTATGGGAAATTATAGGTGTTCATATACAAATGCTAGAAGTGTACAAGATAAAATCGGGGAGTTGGAGAGCTT
>NW_015167534.1:1184734-1298371 GCF_001447785.1 Gekko japonicus | reverse complement strand
TAAATAAAATTAAATAAATAAATAAAATAAACTTAAAAACTGATAAATCACCAGGCCCGGATGGCATACATCCAAGATTCTGAAGGAACTCAGATGTGAACTTGTGGATCTCCTGACAAAAATATGTAATCTTTCTTTAAAATCTGCCTCCATTCCTGAAGACTGGAAGGTAACTAATGTCACTCCCATCTTTTAAAAGGATTCCAGAGGAGATCCGGGAAATTACAGGCCAGTCAAGTTTGACTTCGATACCGGGTAAGTTGGTGGAAACTATTATTAAAAAATTAGTAGGCACATAGATGAACAAAAACTATTGAGGAAGACTCAGCATGGGTTCTGTAAGGGAAGATCTTGTCTCACTAACCTGTTAAGTGTTCTTTGAGGGAGTGAACAAACATGTGGACAAGGGGGATCCAATAGATGTTGTTTACCTTGACTTCCAGAAAGCTTTTGATAAAGTTCCTCATCAAAGGCTCCTAAGTAAGCTCAATAGTCACGGGATAAAAGGAAAAGTCCTTTTGTGGATCAAAAACTGGCTGATAATTAGGAAACAGAGAGTGAGTATAAATGGGCAATTTTCTCAGTGGAGGGTGGTAAGCAGTGTGTGAACAAACATGTGGACAAGGGGGATCCAATAGATGTTGTTTACCTTGACTTCCAGAAAGCTTTTGATAAAGTTCCTCATCAAAGGCTCCTAAGTAAGCTCAATAGTCACGGGATAAAAGGAAAAGTCCTTTTGTGGATCAAAAACTGGCTGATAATTAGGAAACAGAGAGTGAGTATAAATGGGCAATTTTCTCAGTGGAGGGTGGTAAGCAGTGGGGTACCGCAGGGATCAGTACTTGGTCCGATGCTTTTTAACTTGTTTATTAATGATCTGGAGCTGGGAGTATGCAGTGAAGTGGCTAAATTTGCAGATGACACGAAGTTGTTCAAGGTGGTGACAACCATGGAGGATTGTGGGGCACTCCAAAGGCATGTGTTGAGGATGGGCGAGTGGGCGTCAACGTGGCAAATGGGGTTCAATGCGGCCAAGGGCAAAGTCATGCACATTGGAGCCAAAAATCCTAACTATAAATACACGTTGATGGGGTCTGAACTGGCAGAGACTGATCAAGAAAGAGATCTTGGAGTCGTAGTAGATAACTCAATGAAAATGTCAAGACAGTGTGTGACTGCAATAAAAAAGGCCAACGCTATGGAAGGGAATTGAAAACAAATCAGCCAGTATCATAATGTCCCTGTATAAATCGATGGTACATCCTCATTTGGAGTACTCTGTACAGTTCTGGTCACCACACCTCAAAAAAGATATTATAGCATTGGCAAAAGTGCAGAAAAGGGCAACTCGAATGATAAAAGGATTGGAACACTTTCCGTATGAAGAAAGGTTAAAGCGCTTGGGGCTCTTTAGCTTGGAGAAACGACAGCTGAGGGGTGACATGATCGAGGTTTATAAGATTATGCATGGGATAGAGCAGATCGAGAAAGAAGTACTTTTCTCCCTGTCTCACAATACAAGAACTCGTGGGCACTCCATGAAATTGCTGAGCGGTCGGGTTAGAACAGATAAAAGGAAGTTCTTCTTCACCCAAAGAATGATTAACACATGGAATTAACTGCCACAGGAGGTGGTGGTGGTGGCTACAAGCATGGGCAGCTTCAAGAGGGAATTGGATAAACATATGGAACAGAAGTCCATCAGTGGCTATTAGCCACAAGGTACAGATAGGAACTCAGAGGCTGGGGCAGGTGATGCACTGTATTCTTGGTGCTTGGGGGGGGGGGCAACAGTGGGAGGGCGTCTAGTGTCCTAGCCCCACTGATGGACCTCCTGATGGCACCTGTTATTTTTGGCCACTGTGTGACAGAGTGTTGGACTATATGGGCCATTGGCCTGATCCGACATTGACTTCTCTTATGTTCTTATATTCACCTCTTTGAAACATCCTAGCCCCAACTAGTAGTCGCCAGAAGTCACCATGACTTCCAGACTTGCAAGCGTCCACACACACACACACACTCTAAAAATACTAAAATAATAATAAAGATTTTGGGGGTATTAGCTTTCAAGAGTCAAAGAAATCCTTAAATAAATGCAAGAAATCATCCAGAGATGGGCATGACACACTAGCTTCAATTTGCAGAAACTTGCTTCCCTCCTGAACTCCACTTTCAGAATCCTACAATTTCTGTTAAGAGAGTGCCTGGCTGTAGCGCAGACCAGATGCTTACAAGATACTGAAGCTGAATAATGGCAAACCTTGCACGTTTGCAAGGGTCTGGCTTCCCTGGTCTCTGGGACTGCAGCCTTGGACCGATCTCCTAGACCTATTATTACATCTTATCTTCAAGCTTTATTGGTGCCTAAGAGCTTCTGTGTACCCATCCAGTGTTGACATCTTTGTGACCTAAAAGATCTTCATAATCTCAAACCTGGATTAATAAAGTGTGCCCTCAATGGCTTGGGCAGCAAGCAAACAATGTCAGTTTGGAGCAGCATCATAATGGGCTTTCAGGAGCCTTTCATCTTAGAAGGCAGAAACTGCTTTAGCTTCCAGTGTCTTACTGGAAGAATTCATGAAACCAAGTTGATCGAACCATGTAAGTAAAATGCTACTTTCCTCCCTTTCCCAAAACATTCTACTGCAGTCAACATTCAAACCAATATCATTCATGCTGGAAATATAAAAACATAAGGACATTCCAGTGGCTACTGTATTTAGCTGCTTTACAGAACTAGTTGGAAAGAGACTGACTTGCCCACGGCCACTTCTGAAGCAATCCTATGCACAGATCCTCCAACTGATTGGATCCACTGATTTCACTGGGTTAGCCTGGAGCTACACTGCACAAGATTGCACATTAACCGAGCAAATTTTTAAATCTACATATTCTCAGACCCACCATTCTGTCCATTACACTGGCTCTCTAAATGATTAGAGGAGATGCAAACTTGATCCTTGGATATCTGAAATATTGCCAGTTAAATTATTTTTCAAACTTTATGCCCTACCTCTAGGGCCCCTAAGTGGCAAAAAAGTATTTGCATCACAAACCACAAAAAAGTTGCTAAACAAACACGCTATCAGATGTGATTACAAAGTCATTAAATAACTGAATAAAAGAATGGAGACCAATATCACAAACAGGTCCCCAGTTCTCAAATGTCTTTCTGGTTTTCTTAAAATTTTCAGCTGAACACATTTGGAATACCAGCTTCCTCCTCTAGTTGTAGCTAGTTTTTATTAATGCAGCAACAGCACCCTATATTTTGCCCCAATTACAATTCTAAACTCTCAAGAGTATAACTGGTAGCTAGTGGACCTTCTGTAATGCTAGTATAATGAACACAGACAAACAGTGCCAGGGAAAAACCACACTCATGCATCCTTTGGCAGCTGATATTTTCAAGTTGTCTTTAAGGACAGCCTTATGTAAAGCATATTAGAGAAGAAGTTACATGCACAAGATTGCATGGTCTGATTTTTGAAGTTGAGTTATAACAAGGAAAGGAGGAAACTCAACAATAACCTTGCAGTCCTTGTCACACTATAAGCTATTCTTTAAATAGTAACTAAACCCTGCTTTACAGAACACCTACCCAATTCTACTGCAATACTGTTATTCTGTGACAAGGCAAACATCAGATACTTTCCCTAAAAGTTCTAGCAGCCTAGTAGCAATGGCATTCAGTGCTAAATATGAACTACTTAAAATAAAAAACAACCAAATGAAATCTCAGATTTGAGGCTTCTATTCCAAGTAATTAGAATTTGCTTTGAAGTCTAAGACTAAATCCCAGAACTGCCAGCTTCCCTACATTAGCAGAAAGAGAAACAGTAAATCTCATTCTAATAGCCTGCACTGACCAGTTTATTGCTTGGTTCTTCCCATCCAAGTTAACAGATTTCATGTATCCTGGTTAGAATGTGATGGGTTTTAAAGCAACACGTCATCACTGGTAAAAACAGAAACCTGCTTCTCCTTGTACATTAACTGTACCTGCGCTCAGATAGGTGCACTTCTTTGTAAGGCATTTATAGAGCTAACCTAATTATTGAACCATCTACCGAGTGCACAGGAGAAACAAAAACATACAAATTTCAGTGGGTAATTGAATAACAATCCTTACCAAAGCTGGTACAACGCTCTTGACTGGAAAACCTCCCAATGTTTCTTCATTTCCCATGACCAACAACTGACACATTTCAATCACAGACTGTAACTGCTGGCTTTCATCAGTAGCCTGGAGCCCCTGTAGAAGCTGCTGAGCTTTAGAACCTAGGAAAACAGAAGATATTACAGTTAAACACTTAAATTATTTCTATGCTATGTGGCTGATCACATAGCTGACAGAATGTGCTTTCATCATTGCTGCTCACAAAGATGAATGCAAATGAAAGTTGGAGGATATTGACAAATACACAATCTTCCCACCAAGAGTCACTGAAACAGGACTGGTTGAGATGCTATTTCCCGTTGATCACATAAAGCAGTAAATTAAACCCTTAAAGGCCACCCTGTCAGTTGGAAGGATACATGGAGTCTTGTTGTGACCTTTGATAAGCTTTAGTATGTTCTCTCAACCATCTCTCTCAGACAGACTGTATGTGGTCTCCTTTCTTCACTATATCACTACTGTAACATCATGCAAAGAGTCCAGGCCCAGCCTCTTTTCACACTTCTCAGGAATAGTAATATGTGCTGTAGTTGCTTCAAATGAGGGATAGACCCTTGGAGAGCACTGAATTGAATAGTGCTGTTTTTGTGTGCCAACTATAGTTGCCTAACTTTAGGACAACTATGAGCTTTTAAATTGTTACCTACTATTGTGTCATGGTACTATAAACTGATGCAGCCATCAAAAGAAGTGTGCATGCACACAAAAGCTTATACCCAGAATAAAACTTTGTGGGTCCTAAAGATGCCACTGGACTCACACTTTATTCAACACCCTCCTTTTCCTTTATTGCACTACCTTAATCGTAACTACCAACTTTAACCCACCTGTGAGCTCAAGTCACTTTGCGATGGAGCCAAATCTCTGGCCCTCTCTCCTTAGGAGACTGCTAACAACTGTACTCTTGCAATCAACCCTCGAGATAACTTGGTTTTATCAGGATTCTAATTCTGGCTTTTAAACTTTTTTGCTGTTGTTTTTAATGCATTTGAGAGCATACATGATGGTGATCGGTTGAGAGGAGTGTTTTAAGTTCTGATGATTTTATCAGACCATTTGATATTTTGATTAAATTTGCATTTTGTAAGCTTTGGTAGTTTTTGAAGAAAGGTGCAGTATATAGTCACATAATGTCAGTCAAAACATTATCACATGGACCTAAGGACACAGCCCAGTCAGGACATGAGGGTCTAGAGACTAGATGAACTACTGTGTTTTTGTACTAAATACCAGGAATCCTCTCATGTTGTGGGTGCGCGCACATTTGTGAAGGGATCAGGTGTAACTATGTCTAGTCCAAGTGCTGGGTGCCTATGTAGAGAATGCATCACTTCCCAAAATACAGAACTTCCCACCAAAATGCCAAGGATAAATTTGACAGGCTGTGCTAACGAACTATTCAGGATTTTCTGTATATTTGAAATCAAATTTATCAGTATTATCCCTACAGAGTTACCTGACCAATGTGATACATTCTATTAGATCCAGATATTACCACTGCTGTATAAAAAAAAGTAACAGCCTTCTCAATGAAGGATAAAAGTTTTAGCAAGTTATAGAACCTCTTTCTGTACACACTACTAAGCTGAACTGAAACAAAATTCAAATGCAGATGCAGATGAACAAAGCCATTCAAGCCTGAAGACCAAGCATGACAAAGCCAATACCAGGTCAAAGTCTTTGATTACAGGAAGAGTCATGATTGTTATTATTAAGCCTACAGAAGTAGCCCTTTAATGGCAAAAACAGGTGATGCTGGGAAATGCATTAACGGATACTCCCATCATTTCACAAATGCTAATAGAAGCTGCATCTTTCCCCCACCTTCAAAACAAGGCTACTTGAGTTTAATTCTCCCCATCCCCGTGGCTGCTTCACTAACTGAAACTGGACACTTCTTCTCCCCCTTGTTCTCAACCCTCAAAGGAAAAAGATGGTGAGAAGGAGGCAGCCTGTTCAATCCCGCCCCACCCTGCACTTTTGAGGCTAATAATAGTGACAGAGAGAGAACAGTTGGTTTTGATAAAACTATATGGGCAAGGGAGAATTAGAAATCCATCTTCCTCCCCATATGAATCAGGGTCCCTGAATGGCTTCTGTTAGCATTTCCAAGATGCTGGGATGATCTCATCACAGATCTCCCAGCATCTTGCAGAGTCTGATGCAGATATTACAGAGATTTGGGGAGGGGGAACAGCACAGGGATTCAAAACACTTCTAAACAAGCAGATTACTTACTAGCTCCACTCCCAATTGTCCGATGGAACAACTGTGACATCCGAGGACCAAGAGGACCAAACAGATGTGGAGGAAGGCCTCTAGCTTCCAACAGAGCTAAAGGCAAACAGATTATTTGTAAGAAATTCTCAAAGCACCAGATAACAGGCCTTTCCCAGCATTCATTTGTTTCAGAGTAGTTAAAAGTTAGATCCCAAGGGGAGGGGGAATTTAAGATGTGATGGCACGTAACATTTGACTTTACAAACTATGAACACAATCTGAATTTAAAGGGTCTCAAACATTTTAACCCCCTTTTTTCTTTGGGACAGGTTTTAATAACTTGTGTTTCTGCTGACTCAAAAAGTGAATCATCAGAAGCTCCAAGTCAGTGATGTTAAGGTTTCTGATTTTAAATTACTGTTACCTGAACCAAACCTTGAAAGTAGCATATGTGATTTTTTTTAAAATGTTGCCGCAATTTTATATACAGTCTTATTTAAATAAAACCTGAATACTGTTGAACCCAGGAACTCCCTTCTTCGTGACTGAAAATGGAAAGTTGAGTCCTTGTTAACAACAAAGAATTTGGATCCTCTAACAAGGAATCAAAAAGCATAGGTAGCAGGATACTACTTGGGAAGTAAATACCCTCAAGAAGGTGAGCATTTAGTAGCAAGAAGCTCTGGAACCCAATTATACCAGGTCAAAAGTTTTCAATCCCCGAAAAGCTGTTTTCCCAATAACAAAGTCTGACGTTACAGCTTATGACTCCTGTTTCAGTAAAATCTTCACAAAAAACCCTGAAGTGATTAGAAGTATGTATTATGACTGATATGTAAAGTTTCATACAATTTGATACAGTATGTAAAATGGAATCAATTATAGAGAAACACGTCAGCAACTAGGGCTACCAAGTGAGAATTGAGCCACAGAGGGGGACTCCCGGCTTGTGGCTGGAGCGCGCACACGCGCCACATCCACGTCACCCGGAAGTGACGCAGGCACGCTGGGGGCGGCGCCACGACCATCCGAGGGAAAACCATAGTTTTCCCTCGGATGACCGTGGCCCCGCCCCCAGCATGCCTGGCGTGGTCGCATCACTTCCGGGTGACGTGCACGTCGGGGTGGAGTTCCCCCCGGGGCCCGAACAGTATGTAAAATGGAATCAATTATATAGAAACACGTCAGCAACTAGGGTTGCCAAGTGAGAATTGAGCCGCAGAGGGGGACTCCCGGCTTGTGGCTGGAGCGCGCACATGTACCGCATCCACGTCACCCGGAAGTGATGCGGGCACGCTGGGCACACTGGGGGCGGGGCCACGACCATCCGAGGGAAAACCATAGTTTTCCCTCGGATGACCGTGGCCCCGCCCCCAGCATGCCTGGCGTGGTCGCATCACTTCCGGGTGACGTGCACGTCGGGGTGGAGTCCCCCCCGGGGCCCGATCCGCCGGCGGCGGGGAACGGGCCTCTGGGGCGGGGTTTTCCCCACACCCCGGGGGGACTTGGCAAGCCTATCAGCAACTTTAGTCTAATGGAGCGGGAAGGAAGGAAAGAGACCAAGAACTATATTAAATCCTCAGAAAAGTTAACATTTTTTGAGCTAAAACATCCAATAGATTATAAAACGTAAACAAAGCAGTTTCTTATGATATCATAAATTTGTACCTTGCAATCTGCCCATCTCAGAATCATCCGATTCACTTTCTCCAGAAGTGGTCATGCCCACAGCCCCAGCAACAGAACTAGAAGCTAAAGAGAAAAAGAAAGAACATGTTGTAGCATGTTAAATCAGTTACACAATATACAAACAGCACAGGAATTCAACTCTTCCTGAAATCTGCTTTGAAAGTAGTCAAAGAAAATTTTAACAGACTTCAGGAGAACTAAGAATGAACATTTAAAAGTTAGTTTTCCATCTTGACCGCACAGTACGGAAAGATTGCAACTGAAAGTTACTAAAGGTAACTGGCAAAGTGAAAGTATGTTCAGAACCAGGACTTCATGCATATTGTACCCAAAACAAGATCGTCAGGCAAATCACTGTTAACTCCGTTCACAGAATTTAAACATGGAGCAATTTTTATAAAAGCCACTGTAGTAAAAGAGACAGAGGAAATATCAACCACAGAGGAAATATCAACCCCTGAGACAAGCAGGCATTTGTTTAGTTTGTCAAAAGCTTAGCAGTAAGTTGGAGGGCAATATAAACTGAGCCAGTGAAGTGTTACATGCAACCACCACTGCTAAAAGAATATATTTGCCTTTAATTTATACTATAATAAAGTTGGTAGATCTACAAACTGGTACAAGATAATTCATTAGAACTCATGCAAATGTAATGCTAGTTTCCTTTTAAACCACTTAGGGGTCTTAGGAGACAGAAAACAGCTCCTCATGGGTTTGAATTAACAATGCCTTAGTCATGGGTTAAAGGGAACTACCAACCCAACCTTAATCACTGTTAACACTAAGCTTCCTATTTAACTAGGATATGGATTCAATATTAAAAAGAGATCCTGTAGTTCAAGCCATCATCAGCTAGCAAGTAGCTAATACTACAACATACCTGTTGTAGAAGTAATTCAATACTATACTGTACAACTTCATCCAAATGGCTCCAGATAGTAGAAATAGTTGATAATACAAGAACTACATTATGTGTGTGAAGTGTCATCACTTCTGGTGACCCCTATGAATTATTTCCCAAACATCCTATCATTAACAGTCTTGCTCAGGTCTTGCAAACTGAGGGTCATGGCTTCCTTTATTGAGTCAATCCGTCTCAAACAGTAATTACAGAAACTAGATTACAAAAGCTTATTTACAGCTAGGTGTATTAAGTAAAACTCCCTCCTTTTCCCTTCTTTGAATAAGTTCCTATGCCATATCAAACACATTTCAAGACTTCTCAAGTTTCAAAAGGCATTTACCATACTGTACAGCAGGATTGTTGATCTGCACATGCCAAATTGTAAGCCCCCATCAGAACTAGTTAGAATAAGAACTGTGCACTGAGTACATCTACAGAAAGCGAAACGCCAGGAGCTGCTAGATAGCGGTTGGCTTGGTTCACATGTATCAGCAAAACCATGGCTTGTCTGCTCATGCCAAGCCTTGGGTTCACATGTCCCATATATGTTTGTATCCCCTCTGTTTCTGGCATATTTCACAAAACAGGTATGAAGATAAAGCCTACCAGCTTTCCCCTTTTTCAGCACCAAAACGGCTATGCTAGGGACTGAGGGACTCACATGTATAAAAGCCATATAGGACAGGGGCTGCTGTAAGGAGGTAAAGGTTTCCCTTGCTCAAAAGTCAGTCGAATCCGACTCTAGGGATGCAGTGCTCATCTCTGTTTCCAAGCCAAAGAGCCAGTGCTGTCCAAAGACGTTTCCGTGGTCATGTGGTCGGCATGACTAGACGCCAAGGCGCACAAAACGCTGTTACCGTCCCACCAAAGTGGTACCTATTTATCTACTTGCAATTTATTGCTTTTGAACTGCTAGGTTTGCAGGAGCTGGGACCAGAGACGGGAGCTCACTCCATCATGCAGCACTTGGGTCTCAAACGGCTGAACTACTGCAGTTCAGCATCTTAACCACTTGAGTCTCACTGCAGCCCCTGCTGTAAGGAGATCAAGTAGAAAAACTAGTAGGAACCTGTTCTATTGTTTGCATAGAAGCCAGTTTGCCTGTAAACGTGCCACAATCATGGTGCGATGGGACAGAGGATGGAAAAGATGCTTGGTTTGGAATGTTACATATAAACCTATTCTTGCCTCCCAAACGTTCTACACAGAAAATGCAGTCAGTATCCAAATATATAAATGGATATGCCTGACTAGTGACATAATGGAAATCCTCTCTGTAATTAAATGTAGCATTTTCTCCTGCGCCCATGTTATCATTACTTCTTTCCTTACCTGCAGCTCCTTGTGGAGCCTCATCGGCTCGTGCAGCTGAAGAATTAACTCCATCCTGGTTGTTATCAGGATCAGCCATTTTCTCCTGTCGGCGAGCTTCAGCTGTTCCTCTTTTGCCCAGGCCAGAGCCCCGCCGACTAGAAATGTAAGTATCATCAGAAAACCTGCCAGGTTTTACCAGTCTACGGCTCTCCAATACCAGAATTCTAGATTAAGACAGCCGATATGCAACCAGAAGGAAACAGTTCACATTCATTCTTTTGTACATTCATACTATATACACAAAAGGCTTTGAAAAGAAACCTCAGCCACCACACCTTCAAATAAAACCAGATAACAGGAGCCTTGAGAAGAGCTACACTGTTAATGCCATAACAATCTTATTCGCCAACCTCAGTATCTACTGAAAGTTTAGACATGACACAACTGCCTATGCAACAATTTCCTTCTATTTACATAATTTCTGTTAAGTCAAGATGCCTATGGTACTACAAAATCACTATACTAGTGAGGAGTTTTTTAGACCTCAGACTAGACTTGACCAATAGTGCACTATAGTCTTCTAAAGTACAATGAAGTTAAAAAAAAACACCCAACTTAAATACTGGCCCAAGGATGAAGCATAAACCTGCTTTTATAAACCTGCTTTTATCTGGTGATATCAGGGTAACACATGGTTCATTGCCGGTATGTCCCAAAATCAACATAACCCCTCTGCAAGACTAATGGTGCCTAAGCCAGGTTTTTCTCTTCCCAAATGGCACTGACTTTCTATTCTGTTTCTCAACACATGAAGGTGCAGCTCTCCCAAGTGACAACCCTGATACTTTCCGCATCCAAAGCATAAGCTCTACCACTGAATCATGGACAGCCCCTGTTAAAGTCGTCCATTCCACAACACTTTTACCGTAAACATTTTAAAAATTATAATGTAATTTACACGGTACACACTGCCTATTTTTCTTCCTTACTTTTTACTGGAAAGTTTGAGTTACTCTGACTTACTATGTCATGCATTCTAAAAACATACACATTATACCTCTTTCATATAATCCCTGTAATGAACAACTCATTTTAGTTCCAGTGCTATCTTACACTCATAATTGATTTGCTGGAAAGGGCCACACAAATCAAGTGGCCCAGATAGCTTATGATTTATTAACCTGAAGCCATCTGCACAAAAATGAAGGCCACCAATTAGGAATGCGTGCTTAACTATTACGGTGCTAGCTTCAGAGGTTTCCTACAGCAGTATTAACACAGCAGTAAAGTCTTGAACTGCACAATACCTGGTACTAGCACAGGAGCCCGTGGTCTTTTGCCGTGTGCTCCGCCTCAAACTGGGGAGCTCAGCAGGTGGCGATTCACTGCGCTTTTTTGATTTTCTCAAGCCTATGGGAGAAGACATAAATCAACACCAGGCAACTTTGGTTTACCAAAATCACAAGTGGAAAAAATGAAGAACTCCCACTTAACCTTTAATGCCAAAAATTCTTGTTCAGTGGAGAGGAAGAAGGAAATAGGGCCATACACTCATATAATGCAGTAGTCATCTCAAAGGGAAAAGCCATGCCTGTTAAATCTCTAAACCTCAGTTCAAACTTTTACATGCTAAGAAATGGCATACTCCTTTCCCTCCCTCACACTATTGATACAAATGTATAAGCCAGATGCTTCATAGCAACAATTTTAGGGCCTGGGGAGGGGGGATAAGAGAGACTGCATGGGTACAGATGTGGACCCAGCTCATCTATGCGGTGGGGGGGGGGATTTTTTTGCCACTTCACTGCATGAAAGCCAGGCCAACATCTGAAACAGGGCTATAACATTCTAATTGCTAAAGCAACAGAAGAGATGGTAGGCTTGTAAAACCTTTTGCACCCTCTGTTCAGCTTAGTCTGTATCCCACCTGCATTGTAAACACACACAAAATAAGAGTATGCATATAACTGGGAACTTAGAAGAAGCATGTGCAGCACAAGTAAATATGTTTAGAGAACCATACTTATTATCTTGTGCAAAGAAATGGCCTTCTAAAGACTGGCCAACTAGTCACCTAGAGAATAAGAGTCACCAGAAATTCTGGTTGTTCTATGAAGCAGAAAGTGACAGATGTACATCTAGGACTACTTTTCTGCTCAAATTTTAAAATAATCTAAGTGATTCTGAGCAAGTCACTCCTCCTAAGCTTCACCCCTATACAGCAGAATATTTGGGCAACAGGAAGTCTAGGTTCTATTTTGCTAAAGGTCTTTAAGGAGCTGTGGCTACAACGGCAACATTTGTATTTGTAAGCATAGTGTTGGTTTTTAACTATTACAAACCATCCAAAAGCAAAATTATGGCATATGTGACACAAATTAAACAAATAAATGGCTGCTGCGGAGAAAAACAGAGAACTGAAGCAGTTTGTATCACTCTGCTGTATAAGAGTGTTAACATCTCCAAATCATCTCTCCTTACATTTCCAACATAGTTCCTTCTGTTGTAAAACAGCTGATAGCCAGAAGAAGCAAAAAGCTGAACACATCAGATCAAATATCCTTTAATAAGACTTGCTACATATTTGAAATAAGTTTGACTCTCTCACACATCCCCACTGTGATCTGCTCAGCATCCTTTCAAGATTACGTGCTAGAAACACACTCCTAAAGTAAATTCTCATGTCACTAGTAAAGGTAAAGGTAAAGGTTCCCTTGCTCGAAAGCCAGTCGAGTCCGATTCTAGGGTTGCGGTGCTTATCTTCAAAGCCAAAGAGCCAGCGCTGTCTGAAGACGTTTCCGTGGTCATGTGGCTGGAATGACTAAACACCAAGGCGCACGGAACGCTGTTACCTTCCCACTGAAGTGGTACCTATTTATCTACTTGCAATTTCTTGCTTTCAAACTGCTAGGTTGGCAGGAGCTGGAACTAGAGACGGGAGCTCACTCCATCATGCGGCACACTCGGGTTTTGAACTGCTGAACTACCGACCTTCCACAGCCTGCAGTTCAGCGTCTTAACTACTTGAGCCACTGCAGCTCCTATGTCACTAGTAGGGATGTTCATTCGGCTATAGCCGAACCAAAAAAATACCTTAGCGGTATTTTTCAGGTATCCCATAAGCCAAATACAGATCACAGTTCTGTATTCAGCTACTGGTATAGCTGAACCCAAAAAAGCCATAATTATCCAGCTTTTTTTCAGGTTCCTTTTGCTATACGAAAAAGGTCTCATTAAACCTAACAGCTAGCTCAGCCGCCAGTCAGCTGTTGGGTTTAAATGCCTTTCTTTCCCTCCCTGATGTCTGCTTCCCTTCCCAATCTGTGGCTGCGGGGCACCTGGAGAAGATCGGGAAGGGAAGCGGGCATGTTTGCCTGGCTGCCCTCAGTCTCCCCAGCCAGCCCACCAAGTCGCACAGGTTGGGGAGACCAAGGGCGGCCAGGCAAACATGCCCCCTTCCTTCATCTCGGGAAGGGAAGCGGGCATGTTTGCCTGGCTGCCCTCGGTCTCCCCAGCCTGCACGCCTTGGTGGGCTGGCTGGGGAGACTGAGGGCAGCCAGGCAAATATGGGAAAGAAGGGGAGGGAAAGAAAGGTATTGTAAACATGCCTGCTTCCGCACCCGGTGGCTGCAGGGCACATGGAGAAGAGCAGGAAGGGATGCAGGCATGTTTACAATGCCTTTCTTTCCCTCCCCAGGCTTCTCCGCAATAGCGGAGAGGCCCACGGAAAGAAGGAAGCATGTTTGCCTGGCTGCCCTCGGTCTTCCCAGCCAGCCTGCCAAGGAGCGCAGGCTGGGGAAACTGAGGGCAGCCAGGCAAACATGCCTGCATCCCTTCCTGATCTTCTCCAGGTGCCCCAAAGCCGCCAGGCACGTGGAGAAGATTGGGAATGGAACCCAATCAGGGAGGGAATGAAAGGCATTGTAAACATGGCTAGGCTCCCTGCCTGCCCTTTTACAGCTACAATCTGTCAGCTAGAGATGGGAAGGCAGAGAGCCAGGCTTTCCCTTGTCATTTCACTCCCTACTGACTGGGGGGAATGACATTGACAGGGAAATCCGTAGGGTCTACCAGAGGGAAAGAAGGCATTCTAACATGCCTCCTTTCCCTCGGGTGGTGTAAATCGGACCAGAATATATTCAGGAATACTGAATATAGCCCCAATCCGAATACCTTACCGGTATTTTACTGGGGAAATTTGGCATTTGCAGATATTTTTCGGGTCTGATTTACCCGAACCCGAAAAATACCGACATCATTTTTTTTGCACACCCCTAGTCACTAGATAAAACTCACCCTAAAGCACCAGCCACTGCTTGAAAGCTATTATAGTGTTCAAAGTTACTCATCAAGTAATTGGAGCAACAATTAACAGACGTAAGAAGCTATGGGAAAGAACAGCAGTGCCAGAATACAGAAGCCTCAGTTTTGTTAATACCAGTTGATACAAGTAAGCACACCTCAGACTTTAATGTTCATAAACACACTCGGTCATTTGCAAGTCTACAAAGATAGATTCAGATGGGTAGCCTTGTTGGTCTGAATTAGCAGAACAAAGTTTGAGTCCAGTGGCATCTTTAAGACCAACAAAGTTTTATTCTGGATATAAGGTTTCGTGTGCACTTCTTCAGATACACACAAAAGCTTATATCCAGAATAAAGCTTTGTAGGTCTGCAAAGTTAGTATACAATCCCACCATCACCTACAGCTCTACAAGGTGTTAGTATGCAATACCAGCATCAACCCCCCCCCCCCCAACTTTTAAGTTGTCCCTTCGGGGAAAAACTACAAGCTAAGATCTCAAGAAGTTTAGGCTTACAGTTTCATCTGGGCAGAACATAAACCAACATTTCTCTATTGATAGCCTTCACTGTAGCACTAGTGATACAAAGTTGATGACATTCTAGATAAATTCTAATTTTATGGGAGAACCCCACAATCAGTATGTGTTAGGCACAGAAGTTCAGGATCATTGTTCATATCAACATTACTAAAAACTTTAATTTTATAATACACCTTTGACTTTTGCCTTGTTCCTATTTTCTCCTAAATTTACTGATTACCACAAGTAATAAGAGCTTGCATAGAAATAGTGATCAATGCTCCCTCTACTGGCTCTCACACAGAATATGGCTAATGTGTAAAAAGTATTTCCTATCTATCTTTAACAGAAGAAGAATCTTGTGGTCCTCTGAAGACTAGTAATATTGTAGCATAAGCTTTTTTGGACCTGAGCCCACTTTATCAGATGCATGAAGTATTTAAGGCAACAGACCTCACAGTTTTATAACTTTCACATTCTAATACTCTTCCCTACTCTCTTCCCCTACTCTCAAGAAAACACAGCCACATCAAGGGACTAGATCTTCAAGATACCTCAATCTCAAATTATATCTAGAAATAAATGCATTAGGCATCAGTTGAAGCATTCTATATCTCCCCTAAGCCTCTTTCAAAGAAACAAGTTCTGACACACATTAATTACTAAGTATTTAGCACCAGTCTGTGTTCAATATTTTAAAGTTTTAGATGGTGCCCCTGTAAATTTCTACCTTTAAAAAAAAAGAAATCTCATCCTGAGGAAGAGCAACAAAATGAGAATAATTAAACATACAAGAGTTTTAACCTGTTTTATTACTCTGTTTCAAAAACCCAGTTAATCTTTCTGATTCCAAAGTATTCTCTCTAGTCATCATACATGCTGCTGCCATCCCTGAAAGTTCATCTAGATCAGCACTGTGAAGTTTTAGACCTTAGGGAGAACAAATAATCAAGAGATGTTACAGATCCATCATCAGTGACCCTTCAAATGTGAGTTGCCCAGCATCAAAGCTACAACCATAAGTATGCAAAGCATGGTTTCTACCACAGACAAGAAGAATATGGAAGCTAACTTTGGGGAGCAGTTGGTGACTGCATCATTGTACTAGTGTTTCAGTACTTCCACTTTTTCTCAATTCTTTTTCAGGGTCAAGCCCAAGGGTCTTGACCTATGAAACTTAAATTGCATGGAGTAACAAATAGGAAATGCATTCCACCTGTTGTACGAATCTGGCCTTTGGCTTTAAGTAGGATTACGCAAACAGAAACCAGTTAGATTCAGACTAATTTTTCAGTAACAGAAGACACTTTGGTCAGCAGAATGTAATCCCTACCCCCCACACCCACTGTAACTCACTGATCTCAACGAAATGTTTCTCCTGGAGAACAGGACTTCTCTGCAAAATGCACAGGGGCAAATCAGCACTCTGCAGTATGAGGGGGGATTCTGTGGAAATCCACCCTACTTTCCATCAGCTAAAAATGTAGTCTGGATCCAACCCAGTGTTTTTATTATTTCATATGCACACTTAAATTTGATATCAGTTTTGAATCTTGGAATGGGGTGGGCTGGATATTAACAAGAAAGCAAGGTGGACCTGACGTAATAGTTTTAGCAGGGGTACACCAAACAAATAACCCTAAACGTCTTCAGCTGTAACGGTAAAAAATCCACAATCTGGTTTAAAATTATGTTGCACATAACTTATATGACAATATAGGTCATGAATTATATTTTTGCACTGTTATGATTTAGAATGCCAAACAGCAAATAAATTTCTATGTTATGGAAAAATTCTGTTCTGCCAAATAACTAACTGCTTTAGCTTAGGGAAATTCCTGGGCCCTTAATTTTCTAGTCACCTTCCTTTGTATCCTTTGCATGTCTAGAAAGCCAAATTCTTAATTTTCACAATTGCTCCCCTGAGCAGACATAAATTCATTAGTACAAAAAGGCACTTGGAGGCTGCATAATCAGAAGCTCTAATTTTGTTTCTCAGTAGCACAAAGACTTCATTTATCACCAGGTATAATTAATTATAATGTAACAATTAAGCATGAATGCTTGTTCAGAAAATAAATGAATTGGTAAGTCAAAATCTTGATTTAAAAAAATCAATCTTCCTGGTTTTTAGACCTGGCAAAGAGATAGCAGTCTGAAATGTACCACCTTCAGTTACCATTTCCATTCAGACATTTAAAAAATAGTTATGAAATAATGTTACAACACAGTGCTGCAAAATGTATAGCTTCGAAAATCACAAGTTCTACAGAAGCAATCTACAGGCTATGTTCAGACATAAACTATGGTTTATCATTACTAAACCAGTCCTTCAACATTCTTAGGTTCATGGATTCGATGTCTCTGGTTCAGAAGAGCCTGACAGAGACAGTGTCACTTTAAGCAAATTAGTTTTGGGGCTAACGCAGACATCCCAATCAAACACTGAAGATATGTCTATTTTGTTTCCTGGCTGCTTCTCCAAGGGTTGGGACTGGATGCAATACCTTTCATGGTAAACTAATATGTTAGCCATCAAGATGTCTCAATTGAACATCACAACTATTTTGTTGGGAAGCTGCATGAGAGGGGGAGGAGGTAAGAGTGCATGAGATGCACACTGCCAAAGTCTGTATCTGTAATGACAATCCATAGTTTGTAACTGGGGCTGAACTAGGCTTACCAAGTGGTGGTGGGGGATCCGCATGTCTTCACAGGATCCCTGCCGCGGGGACAGCAATACGTGTTGCACCCGCCGCCGCCAGGATGTGACGCAACGCGTCGCTCTGGCAACGGGGCTGTTTGGAGTCCCGTTGCCAGAGCGATGCGTAGCGTCACATCCTGGCGACGGCGGGTGCAACGCGTGTCGCCGTCCCCACGGCAGGGATCCTGTGGAGACATGCGGATCCCCCGCCGCCACTTGGTAAGCCTAGGCTGAACAGAGACATGTCAAGACTGTAAAAAATAGTATCCAATGTTGCCCAAGTTGGAAGCTTCCTAGACTATAAAGATGCACTGATGGTAAGACAGTTAGCAATACTGTAGTATGGTGGCTGTAGTTTAGCTGACTGGTTCCCCATAAAAAATTACAGTAGATTGCTTAATATAATACCAGATGGGTTCAGATGTGATGATGTACATATTTTATCATATACCCTTACTGCATCTAGAATACTTGTTGCTAAATGTTGGAAAACCGATAGCTTACCTACTAGAGAAGAGTTGATCATAAAAAATTTGTGATGTGGCAGAAATGGATAAATTGAATATGATACTTTTAGGAAAAGATGAAAAAGCTTTCCAAAAAAGATGGTACAAAGTTAACAAATGGTTTAGAAACAATGTTTAACGTAAACTCCAAAATTTGATTTATATACTGCAACTTTGTTTTTCTCTTTGTAATGTAAAAATCATAAATAAATCTTTAAAAAAAATTACAGTAGAAACACTTTGAACTCTGGGCACTGGACATCAAAGCAGACTGATGGCAAGGTGAAAAATTCCTGATGGACTGTTATACACCATACCAACTAGATAATGTACAGTCAGATAAGTCAACTGGAACAGAGATTCAGGCACAGGGTTGTATCCCATGATCTGTCAGCATATGGCACTGATGGTCATGGCACCTTAACACATTTCCTTTCCCTCAGCAATCCTTTCAGACCCTAGGATAGTTTATTCTAATATCCACATGGGTTGAAAAGCTGGAGTGAAGAAGGGTAAGTTGATGATATTGCCTGTCTCTTCTACCTGCAGAGCTATGCTGGCAGAAGAGACAGAAAGGCAATTTAATTCCCTTCCACCTCTTCACTGCAGCCTCCCAAACCCAAATGGCTATTAGTCCATGCAAGTCCTGCAAACCCAGGAATACACTTTCCCACTGTCAGAAGGGGGGGGGGGGAGAGAAGATGCAGGAAAAATGAGATCCTTGAGTCCATGGGATCCAACCCACAGTTCAGACAAAGACAAAAACATGATTTTCAAGCCACTGTTTGGGAAAACTGGTTTGCTATTGCATCCAAATAAAAACAATGCTTTTTTGGCAGTCAAACTGGGATTCTAGCAGGAGGCAAGAAGCATACACCATAGTGTGTCTACAAAACCATAGACCATCTTGTACATCTGGAACACAAAGTAGAGTTAGGAAAGCAAACTATGCTTAGTACCATGACTTGTGTGAGCCACATCTAAACCACATGGACCACTAAAAGTAATTCTATATTTTTAAAAAACCTTTATGTTAAGCACTTATATTCTGAAAGTCTGCGCATCAGGAAGAAGGGGTGAACACTCCTCCCCCAAAATGGAGGTGTTTCACTCCTGATGTGGGGAGCATTTAACTATGCCTTCCCTGATAATATGAACTAGCCTTAGATTATACTTCACACTGATTCAACAGATCTGACCAAACTGTCACAACAAACCTGTTATAACAGATATCAGTATCTTTCATGCCTCATAGAAAAGTGTTTTCACCAACTCACTTGCTAGTTTGGCCTGTAATCCTGAAGGCCCAGGTTTAGATGCTTCTGGTTTAGAAGAGCCTGGTAGAGACAGTTTTGCTTTAGGAAGGCTAACTTTGGGGCTAAAGCGAGCAGCCCAGTCAAATTTTGAAGAGCCACCTATTTTATTCTGTTCTTTATCCCGGCTGCTCCTCCGGGGGCTGGGACTGGATGCAGATCTGGAACGCCTGGCCTTGCTCTGGTCTTTTCCCTGTTTCACTCTTGCACCCTGAGGAACAGCAGAAGAGGCAGAAGCAACAACAGATGAAGAAGAGGATGTGGAGGCTGAAGAGGAGGAATCAGTGATGGTGCTACACCCAGCTTTGGCTGAGCTCGCTGATTTTGAAGCCAGCTTGGTGGGTTTTGCTGGTCTCTCTTCAGTGCCAGTCGTTTCAGCTGCTGGACGACTCTTTACAATGGATGAAGTCTCTGTCCGTTTCCGTTTCTGGCTTCGGGAGCCACCGGTAGCTCCACCCTTTCTGGTATGGGCCTTGCTTGTTGATGGTAATTGTGAAGACTTTGACTCCTGCTCCTGATGCAAGTGTCTTTTCTTAGACTTAGCCTGTGGCTTGTTTGTTTCCAAATCCGAGGAAGAATCAGCGTGCTGAAGTGCTTTGGTTTTTTTGGCAGGGCTAGGAGAATTTGTCCGGTTGTAATCTGGGCTAGCACTGCGTTTTACTCCTCGAGGACTGTCTTTCTTAGGCACCTGCCCTGGTTTCTGCCTCTCCAAAGTACTGTCTGTGTCCAGAGCCTCTTGTTGTGGAATTATAATAGCAGATGAACTACAGCCTCTGAGGAGGTAGAGAGAAAAGCAGTGTTAGTACTCAATAAGGACAGCATATTAAAGATATCTGAAGAATTATTAGGCCATTCTATCTGCTTATAAGCAGTGATTACATGTTTGTTTCAAGAGATTTATATGAAAGTTTCAGTTCATACTGTATTAAGCAGCAATAACTGTAAAGGTTTACTGAACCTTGTACTGCTAAAAAGCATCTGCTCAGCTCAGATGTAGTGAACAGTTAACATCAAAAAATAGCCAAATCACTATTGCATTCAAATATTTTACAGTTTTCTGGTGCTATTAAGTGTTTGGAAATGCAATAAAGTTAGGAATTTTTTCTCACAGACAACACCTAACTTGTCGTAACAATGGATGCCTAAAGTCCAGAAGCAGCCCCGTAGTTTCCTAACTCAGTTCCATTTCCTTTGTGGGAGAAGGAGGATGCTGCACTGGAATGGGACCAGCAGCCAGTACAAAACTTCCTCACAGCTAAGAAGGGACTGCATTCAGCCATGGTGCCATTCTAGGAAAGGTTTCGAGTGAGCAACTTATCTGGAGTAGATGTGCCATATTCAGCATACCTTCTCAGCAACTGCACACATGCCATTCTTAGTCCTCATTGCCTGGTAACCTATTCTCATTGAAGTATTTCTAGAGTAGAGTCTCAGGGCTGCTAGAGATGTCTCCCCAAAAGCTCTGGCTCGCTGCTGCTCTGCTCCATGGCTTGTCCTTATATGGGTAGGGTCTAGAGAGAAGCCATTTTCTCTCTGTCATGGCCCTAATGCAACTCCCATATTGTGAAAGCATTTAGTTTATTCAGCCTCTCTACATCATGCTCCTGTTATACTTCAGTATGAACTAAGCCAGTCTTTCAGAGTAAAGGAGATAACACAGAGGAACTGCTACATGCCAAATCTGAAGATGATATAAGGTTTTTTTCAGAAGATAAGCCAATCACATTTCACTCATGATGTCTGTAATGTCCTTCAGTAATATAGAAGGAATAATTTTTAATTCTTGAATAGGACAAAATAATGGCCTTGCATGCCAAGGTTTTTATCTCCAAAGTGGCCAGTCACATCACTCAAGGACATATCTATAGAGCATGATTAAAATATTTCATGTTTTGTCCATGAGTCAGAAGTATGCTGTCTCTGAAGGTGGAGAGTCTGTGGTTCACTATGAGAGACCCATCCTCTATGCATTCCTTTATAAAAACTTGGAATGACATGGCAAGTTGGTTACAACATATCGCATAAGGTGACAACTTTTATTCTGCTGGAGAGCCAGTTATATGCTAAGCTCTCTTGCCTTTGCATAGCAGTGTTTGCAAGCTGAATGTTCAAAACAGGATGCCGTGATTTTCAACAAAGCTGTATGTTTAGTGAAACTGCTGTTAAGTGATACCTAGATGATTTCCTTGTAATGAACCATGAAGACAGCAATACATACTCTTGAAGTTACATTTGTGAACTCATAAATATAAAACTATTACCTTTTAGAAAAGTGTCCCTTGGACTGTTCAGTAGTAGTATTGGACTGCACTTTGGGTGCCTTTGATATAGATTTTCTACTTTCAGAAGGGCTATGTGCCTTATGTTTTGCCTGCCCTAAATGTGACCTGTCAGCAGAAAGTTAAAAACAGAAAGCTATCAAGAAAACCAGCAGACAGAAATGTGTACATGGAGCATTTAAACACGGGGCTTTAAACATAAATACAGTTTTCCTTTAAGCCTACAGCAAGAAATCTTAGCCAGAGAAATTAGCTTGCCAGTAATGTTAAGATTACATCAAGCCTGGATATTCATTTGTACTGCCAGGCCTTTCCACTCTGCCAATCATTTAAATGAAATACAGATTTAGAATAATGCAATTGGTCACAAGTTTCCAACTTCTAGTGCGCATAATATTTCCTTTATCATCATACACTGGACTACCCAAGGTCAGATCCAAAAGCTATCTTGGCTTCCCTGTGTTCTATTTCAACATGAACCTCGGTCCCTGATCAGCCAAGAATCATATAGGGTGGGTATGGGCAAGTCTCTCAAATCATTCCACATTTGTCACAGGGCTAGTAAATACCTTGTAAGGGCATGCCAATCTTTTGCAGCAATATAGTGACATCAATGCAGCTGTTTCTGAGTAAGGACATGTGGCATCACTAATGCTCTTACAGGCAGCCTGAAGAGCATGATTCTGTACTGCCTCAAGCCACTTGTCATTTTCCCTGTTTGTTGTCTTGCCTAAGGAACAGAACTAGCCTGATTAGTGTTAGGTGCTACAGCAGTGACACCTAATGGGCCAGAGGCAAAAAGGAGAAAAACTAATGGCTTAGTTTGTTCTTAAGGAGCCAAGTGTAATGTGCCTACCAGAGCAGATTTAATTCCTTGCAGCGATATCTTTACAAGATTTCGAATTCTACTTGATCACTTAGTAGCTCTTCAGGGCTGACAATTCTGCTTTAAGTTCTCTTGGGTCATTTTTTTATTCACACAGAAAATACAGTGAAATACATGCTATAAATACAGTATTTTAACTCACGATTCAGTGAGACAAGCAGAATATAATAACTTAATCACTGCCCTCAAGCATTTAATGTAAACCAAAATTAGATGTCCCATGTGATTCAACATTTGTCTCCAAACATCAATATATTTAAAGGCTTTCTTTTTAAATAAGCCATCCATTTAATCATACAAGACATATCTTTTAACTTCTCTAACCACCATTAATTCTGCCCAGAAATGAGACATTCAGTTTTGACTAAGTATCTATTTTTGCCTTGAATTCAGAAAATAGTAGTGTAAAATTATATTTAAAGGTTTGCTAAGTTCTTAAATCTTCAAAGTCTGGGTTTGGCAAGCTCCAAAGGGAGTGAAGGTGGCTAGGAATGCTCTCATTCCCTCCTTTACTAGTTTTTCTGTCTAGGAGACATTACTGCTCTTCAGCTGGAAGATCTAGAATGCAAATGCAACCAGGTTAACACATGCTAAGTTTGTGACTTAATGGTGCTACGAGATACCATTTGCCACGAGATACCACTTGCCAAGCTCGATTCTTGTGCTTCTCATTACCCAATCAGATGCATTTACATCTTCAGTACCAGTCCCACCATTAAGCAGAACATGATATTTAACTTAGAAGGCAGAGTTTGGATACCTTTAAAAGGCAGCAAACTGTTAGGCATCCTAATATATCAGGATACCATCGGGCTTTTTGAATTTATTTTGATTCTGTTTTATTTAGGATACTTATATGCTGCCTTTCTACCCATATAGATCCTTAACTTAAATCATCTTGTGCTTGATTCTGTTCACGTGGGGCTGATCCTAAGCACAGCCATGGGGTAAAAGTGGGGAGGGGGAGAAATTATTACAGCAGCTCCATCTGGAATTGTTTGTCTCTTTCCTTTCTTCCAGTATACTGATATTGGCATCCATAAGGAAATCAAAGTGAGCCAGCTGGTGCATAATTTAGGAGGACTCACCCCTAACGGATACCTTCCATTTCCCACTTGTTTATGACATTCCAGTTCTTCAGCTCATCTTTTTCCAATCTCTATATCTCTCTTGTTATCCAGCCACATTCTCTCTCTCTCCTCTTTTATCTATCCTCTTTGTTCAATCTTTAGAAGCCATATATTCATCTAACTGCTTTCGAAAAAACCTGAACTGTTATCCCATCTGCCTCTTGACCACTGGTAAGTGTCATTCACACCAACTGCTTGTTGATATTTACGCATCATTAAATAGTCAGCTTTAGGTGCACTCAGACGAACAGTTCTCTAAAGGAATGGCCAATTTGGTAGGGGTGACTTCTGCTGCTGAAGTGATACAATACCTTCAGAAAGTAGAAAGGTTATTCTCCAATTCTTGTAAGTGCAACACTGGGAGCAAGGAGCCCTTAAGATCTCTACCATTTCAGTGAAATTGATAGCCCACTCATCATGCAACAGTAAAAGAAGGCACTGACCAAGCTTCTAGCCAGACAGCAGGGTTATTTCTTGACAAACAGTTTCTAACACAGGCTATGGCAAATAAAATGCAAGTCTGTCATCAGGCAGGCAAAAAGGGAATATGAGGAGCATATAGCGAAAAACATAAAGACCAATAATAAAACTTTCTTCAAATACATTAGAAGCAGAAAACCAGCCAAGGAGGCAGTGGGGCCCTTGGATGACCAAGGCGTAAAAGGAGTACTGAAGGATGATAGGGAAATAGCTGAGAAGCTAAATGCATTTTTTGCCTCTGTCTTCACTGTGAAAGATGAGAAGTGCTTGCCCACTCCAGAACCACTGAGTTCGGGAGGGGTGTTGAAAGACCTGAGTCAGATTGAGGTGACGAGAGAGGAAGTCCTAAAACTGATAGACAACTTAAAAACTGATAAATCACCAGGCCCAGATGGCATACATCCGAGAGTTCTGAAAGAACTCAAATGTGAACTTGTGGATCTCCTGACAAAAATATGTAATCTTTCTTTAAAATCTGCCTCCATTCCTGAGGACTGGAAGGTAGCTAATGTCACTCCCATCTTTAAAAAGGGTTCCAGAGGAGATCCGGGAAATTACAGGCCAGTCAGTCTGACGTTGATACCGGGTAAATCGGAGGAAACCATTATTAAGGAAAAAATTAGTAGGTACATAGATGAACAAAAACTATTGAGGCAGACTCAGCATGGGTTCTGTAAGGGAAGATCTTGTCTCACTAACCTGTTAATGTTCTTTGAGGGGGTGAACAAACATGTGGACAAGGGGGATCCAATAGATATTGTTTACCTTGACTTCCAGAAAGCTTTTGATAAAGTTCCTCATCAAAGGCTCCTAAGTAAGCTCAAAAATCATGGGATAGAAGGACAAGTCCTTTTATGGATCAAAAACTGGCTAGTTCATAGAAAACAGAGAGTGAGTGTAGGTGGGCAATTTTCTCAGTGGAGGGTGGTAAGCAGTGGGGTACCGCAGGGATCAGTACTTGGTCCACTGCTTTTTAACTTGTTCATTAATGATTTGGAGTTGGGAGTAAGCAGTGAAGTGGCTAAATTTGCGGATGATACAAAGTTGTTCAGGGTGGTGAAAACCAGTGAGGATTGTGAGGCACTCCAAGGGGATCTGTCAAGGATGGGCGAGTGGGCGTCAACATGGCAAATGGGGTTCAATGTGGCCAAGTGCAAGGTGATGCACATTGGAGCCAAAAATCCTAAATATAAATACACGTTGATGGGGTCTGAACTGGCAGAGACTGATCAAGAGAGAGATCTTGGAGTTGTAGTAGGTAACTCACTGAAAATGTCGAGACAGTGTGTGACTGCAATAAAAAAGGCCAATGTTATGCTGGGGATTATTAGGAAGGGTATTGAAAACAGATCAGCCAATATCATAATGCCCCTATATAAATCAATGGTGCGACCTCATTTGGAATACTTTGTGGTCTTTGAAGGGAGGGGTGGTGGTAAAAATCCCAATAAATAAAATAAAAAATAAAAATACTGTGTGCAGTTCTGGTCACCACACCTTAAAAAGGATATTATAGCTTTGGAAAAAGGGCAGAAAAGGGCAACTCGAATGATAAAAGGGTTGGAACACTTTCCCTTTGAGGAAAGGTTAAAGCGCTTGGGGCTCTTTAGCTTAGAGAGACGACGACTGAGGGGTGACATGATCGAGGTTTATAAGATTATGCATGGGATAGAGCAGGTAGAGAAAGAGGTACTTTTCTCCCGTTCTCACAATACAAGAACTCGTGGGCACTCAATGAAATTGCTGAGCGGTCGGGTTAGAACGGATTAAAAAGAAGTACTTCTTCACCCAAAGAGTGATTAACACATAGCATTCACTGCCACAGGAAGTGGTGGCGGCTACAACCATGGACAGCTTCAAAAGGGAATTAGATAAGCATATGGAGCAGAGGTCCATCTGTGGCTATTAGCCACAAGGTATAGATAGGGACTCTGGGGCAAGCGATGCACTGTCTTCTTGGTGCTTGGGGGGGGGTCAACGGTGAGAGGGCTTCTAATGTCCTGGCCCCACTGGTGGACCTCCTGATGGCACCTGGTATTTTTGGCCACTGTGTGACAGAGTATTGGACTGGATGGGCCTTTGGCCTGATCCAACATTGGCGTCTCTTATGTTCTTAACACGGAAAAGCTGCTATGGAAGAAAACTTTAAAAAAAATTAATTACCTCTCAATCTCTCAATAAAGTATAAACTAGAAGACACACACATTCAGAAAACTCAGCCCAAGAATAAATGGTACACACTTATGGTTGCCAATACCTTACTATCCCACCCCATTAAGATCTGTCTTCTTATCTGAATACATTCATACTGATTTTTCTAATGTATTATTATGGCAACTACCTTAAGATATGCCCCTCTCCAAAAAAGTGGTAGTGGTAGGTGGGGGAAAAGAAGAGTACCTCTGCTGCATAGAGCACGTGCACAATCAAGCTGAAGCACAATCAAGCTGAAGCACAGAATGACATATACTCAATTACATTGGGGGGGGGGGCGCTTGAGAAGTTGCCCAAGCTGAATTCAGTTCAGCAATATCAGCTCAAGACCAACTGCTTAGTACAACCTGGCCTGCTGAATAAATTCAAAGTATTTCTGTATTTTGTACTGAATTAAAGGCCCAAAAATTAAGCTGCAATTATTTAAACTGAAACTGAGTCCTACTGAGCTCTGTTAAGTCTGATCGACCACCTCATGTAGCAAGAACACCACCCATTGTTCTTTCAGCCAGAATGCATGAACCTTGAATATAGAAAACAGAATAAATATGGGAAACATACTGCTGGGTATGTGGATTTACAACCACCAGTCTATAATGTCTTGATTTGAGTTATGCACTTTTGCAGCTGATCGGGGAACAGAAAATGGTGAATTTATTCAACCTAGAAATACTCTTCTGTTAAAAGAAGAGACTGGCAGATGACAAACATTTTCCTCTCTCACTTCAAAGTTATGGGTTTGTTGCTTGATGGCCAAGCCAGTTGATAAGCTATTTTTAATGAAGTATGGGGTTGGATCCAGACTAAACTGATCATTTAATTCCCCGTTCTGGCTGCAGACCTTTCTCATGTTGAACTTCAGGGCTCCCTATCTCCCACGAACAGCATTTCATGGAGATCAATGGACTACAGTGGGAAGGGGGATACAAGAAATTTCTGTTCCACTGATGGAAATTTTAGTCTGGATCTAGTCCACAGAATAAAGCTATAGTAACAGAGTTGCTGCCCATGAAGTAGCTTCTAAAGATAAGGGGACTCTCAGGAAAACAAGTTGTTGCCTGGGGTCTGCAATAGGAAAGGGAAGAAAAATAACAACTCCCCCTTTGTGTGATCAAAAGTGCCCTTTGCTCAAAGAAATGAGTGTTTGAATCCAACTTATGTGCCGAGCAAAGGCACCAGGAACTTCCAGTACTGACCAGACTAAGTGTACAGCTGAGCATTTCTGGAACTCAGCAGTCATTACGGTAGTGGAGGTGGTCATAAACAGAAGTGGAGGTGGTCATAAACTTGCCGTAATACATTTGCAATGTCTTTAAAAGTAGAAGTAGGGGAAATCTCTTTTGGTTACTGGAGTAGAATATTCAGGTTTGCTCTCATCAGCACTGGTTAAAATTCTTAGAGGACTCCAATGTAAGCCTATTTCTACATAACAAGTGATCAAATACAAAGTGTACTCAACTCTTGGTTAACAGTAGTAAGGCATACTTGGGCAGTGTTGCCTCAGGAAGAACTCTTGAGTAAAGACTTTGTTGTACAAGTTTCAGATCAGCTAAACTGATGGGTACTGTTAACAGCTGCACTTAGAAGCCATCAAACAGGAAACCCAACCTGGATACCATTCCAGAACTACTAATCTCAGCCCAGAATATTCATTTCCTGTAGCACTCTTTGATTTAGCAGCAGATGAGATCATAGGAAGAGCAAGGAAAAGGTGAAGGCAAAAAATCTGAGACTGCATTGGCTCAAGAAAACCAATCCTGTACAGTTAACATATTTAAGCAGGATCATGGATTCATACACATTTTATATGTACTATTTCATACATTCCAAGCAACAGAAAACATGGGCTGGAAACATCTGAAATATTGCTTTCAGAGCACTTAATAGTTCAGATAGGCCAGAATTAACTAATACCAATTCATTTTGGAAAGAGAAATGCCTTAAAGTGAAGATACTGAATTTCAGATATTCAGTCATGCAAAGCTATTACAAAAGGGCATCTTCAACCACCACAAATATTCAGCTACATCTAAAAAGAGTTCAATCAACATATTTACAGTCTTAACAAATGACTCAATGCTTGCAGCAAGACAGCCCCAAAATATATTCCTGCCTATATTTTAGTGGCTTTAGTGGCTTTCGTTGTTCCCAGGCACAGTATCACTTTGGATCACCTTACTGGGATTATTTTGCAATGGTTCTAGTCTAACCTGGAGGGCAATTCCAGAACACCATATTGGAAGCCATAGCTGCTGGTTTGTGTATCACCGTATTCATATTCATCCCCTACATAAAGCTTCTGAGGAGGTCATACAGACTGTTGTTTCACCTGTGTGCCCATTTCTCCCCCTTTTCCATCATATTTCAGAATGACAGCTAAGGTTCTGAACCAGAGTCAAGAGTGAATAATAAGCAAATTGAAGGGTACTGCTGGACTCAGTGCTACAATTTGACGACCAGGTAGCAACCAAAGCAAGGAACATATTTTATCAACTTGGCTTGTTCACCAGCCATGCTCTGACCTGGAGAAAAGCAGCCTAACTATTGCAATTCATACCTTCGTGTCATCTAGATTAGATTTATGGTGTAATGCACATCCTGATTAGGCAGAAATGCAAAATATAAATTTATTAAATAAATAAATGGGCCAATCAAAGAAAACTGCCCAGACATTGCAAGTGGTTTGGACCTTATCTTTCAGTGTTCTTACCAAGTCATACTATCTGGAAAATAACCTCCCTTGGAACGAAAGGGTATGTGCAATATGGAAAGAGGGTTTTAGTCACACGGGATCCTTGGGCGTGTCCCATGTATTTACTATTTTAAATGGTTTTATTCGTTTTATTGCACTGTGTGCCTTATTGTTGTAAGCCGCCCTGAGCCCGCATGCAGGGAGGGCGGGGTATAAATAAAATTAAATAAATAAAATAAATAAAGTGCAACACCAGTTTTCCAGCATTTTCGCCAGATCCCAATAGTTCCCCAGCTTAAAATGCTGGCTTTAAAATTTAGGACTGTAAACAGTCTGGGATCAGGATGATATCTTAAGGATGAACACAAAGTCTTCCCAGAGCCTGCTCTGTGTGCACTTGATGCTTCAAGTACAGCGGATGGTTAACAAAGAACAGGTTTTTTTCTGTAGAGACACGTTACAGAATTCCCTCCCTAGAGAAGTTCATCATCCATCTTTCATTGGTGTTGAGGCACCTTTCATCAGTTTTTGAAGTACAGCACACAGAAAATACAAGATCAAAGAGAAATGTAGTCTAGAATCAAACCCCCCAATATATGTTAGTACTATGGAGCTGTTAGTAGTCTAATTCCTGTAGTTCCAGATTTGCAACACAGAATCAAGTTTTGAAACCTGCAGCTGAAAAAACTTTTGTAACTAAGATGTTTCCTATACACATACCAATACACAAATGAAAGTTCAGGTCCTGCAGCTAATAAAATGTAGTAAGGAATATACAGGGCTTTTTTTGGTAGAAAAAGCCCAGCAGAAACTCATTAGCATAATAGGCCACACCCTTGACAGCACAGCTCATTATTAGGCCACCCCCCATGTTAACAGAAGTGTGGTCATCCAGCCACACCCACCTTTTGCTTCTGTTTACCTTGTTTGTTGCAAAACCCAGGGCTTTTTTTGTAGCAGGAACTCCTTTGCATGTTAGGCCACACACCCCTAATGTAGCCAATCCTAATGAGTTTCTGCTGTTGGGTGCGGCCTATTATGCTAATGAGTTCCTGCTGGGTGTGGCCAACTCGGGAGCCAGCCGGAACTCCATTCCTGTGCGTTCCTGCCCAAAAATAGCCCTGGGAATATGTGATATATCAAGAAACTTTAAGTTGCATATAAATTTAAATACAGTTCTAACTTTCAGAACTGGAGAATGAAAACTGACTACAAATATTAGAAATGATCTGGGCAGCAGAATGCAAGAACTGGACACTGTGGGCATAACAAGCCAGGGGATCAAAATTATCTATTAAACAATCATTAAAAGATCTGCAGAATGTTAAACGACATACTACCAAAAGAGCAGCTACTAATATGCCCTCAAAGTATTAAGATTTTCAAAGCAGTGACATGGGTTTTCAGGAAAAACTGAAGACAGAACATTTTCCAATAACTGTAGGATCTGACTTAGCGTATTTATTTAGTAAACAAATATTAGGTAAATATTTCATTAGAAAACAAAACAAATCAAAGCTTACACAGCAATTGTTCTCATGGAATACTACTTGTAAAACTTTAAAAACAATTTGGTATGTAGCTTCCTTAAACTCTTTAAATTTAAGAAAAAATAAAGAGGCACTGAAAACTCGTTATATTATATTTAGAATGCTACTGTGCATGATATGCTGTGGACACGGTTGTTCAGTCATCTATCTCAATCAAATTTAACTCTTGTCCACAGAGATCACCAGGGCACCTCACTTATATTACACCTGTCAGTTCCATATCAGACTCATGATTAGTTTCTTTCTACTTGTAAGATATTATTTTAGCTTTCTTTTTTATCTGCATGGTCAATTAGGTGAATTCATAACTTGTTTTTATTTCAATTACATGCATTTGCAGTTTCAGTCTTAAGCCTGATAGATGCTTGTTGATTATGTTTGGTTACAAATATTCTGGCAATTTAAGACCAAGCATATTTTTCAAGTCTCATTTCTGATTTTAAAAAGCAGCAAGCTCCAGCAGCTGGCATTTTGTATCAGTGGCTGACATTTTGTATCTGTTGAGATATGCTGTGGTTGTTAGGTTCCACATAAGTACAAGGGGTGTACACTAAGAAAAAAATCATTATAACTTCAGATTTGGGCTTGGTGGGTGCATTTTTACCACAATTGCTTATTTTCAGATAAGACATCACTGGTTCAGGATTTAAATCTGTGTGGTTCCAGAGTTGGGGACCATAATTTTCAATGGGGAATGTGTATCAGTCTCTGTGGCAACTTATAAAGGTAAAGGCACCAAATCTGCACAGAGCACAGTACTCCCTGTAATCTAAAGAATCTTTATTTTCAAGCACGTTGAACAAAGGGGGGTTGATTTTACAGTAGATTACTCTTTCAGCAACTGTACTTCTCTCTACTGATTTCTAAAATGGCGGTCAAGCAGCAGCCTACCGTGAAAGCTCTGACTGGCCAGAGTATTAAAAATCCCTGTCTGCATTTTCCCACTTTACAGTGACTGACTGATAATAAAAACTTCTTACCTTTCCACTGAAAACTCACCATTTGCCATCCTTCCTTGTAGTGGTCTGTTTGTTTCCTTTCACAAAGTGAAAGTGGCTTCCTTTGCAGAAGTCCCCCCCAATCCCTTGCTGTTGGTCTGCCATTATTGCTTATGGGGGATTTTTAGGAGGGCTGCAACGGCTGTTTTTCAACCAAGTGACACCAAAATTGCAGTGGATTGAGTGCTACCTGTCCTGTAAAGAACCTCTAAACTGCAAAAAAAATGGGCCAAGGCAACAAATTCTATGAGCCCCTGAACAAGGTGCCTCTCCAGCTCTCTATTTTCCCAGCCACAGGAAGTTACAAGAACAAAAGCACTCTGTCCCCCCCTCCTCAAAAAAAAAAAAAAAAAAGGAAAGGGGGGGGGGTAAGAGAACTGTGGCTTGTCTCCAAATGTGATTGGCTGGAAATCACTAGAGTCGAAGAAAAACATGAGCACATGCTATAGCCATTTAGCGGCACTCGAAGATGAAAACATGGACTGTTTCAGGAGGGGGTGTTTGTTAGCGAAGTACCTTGGATTTGCATTATCACTTTAAAAAATCACTGTAGTGTCCTGAACTAGTAATTGCCAAGCATATCTTCAGCTCAAGAATTTCATCATGCACATCCCTAATCAGTACATTCCTAACAAGCACTACAAAGTTCGGACATTAATAGCTGGATGCTTAGAAGGCTATGAACTTTAATTTCTCCTAACAATTTTAGTTCATCCTGGAGGTAAACCAAATATCTCAGAGATGATAATTAATAAATTTGAAGTACAGTTATCTGACCTAAACAAATTGCTCTCTTTTTTCCTAAAAAATAGCATACATCTAATATTTACATTTGGTGATGCACTGACAAGACACATGGCCATACCTTCCTCCTACTGCGTCGTCTTGTGGTTGGGCCCCGACAGTGTTCCTTTGTGAACGTCGCAGTGACCCCCCTGGACTGTTATTAGGCCGGTTGGACATTGGCACCTCTCTCCTGAAGGGACATACCCTTTCTAGACACTACCATTCACTGAAAGACAAAAGCATATTTATATTAGTAAATCAGGGAAGAACTATGGAGAAGTGCTCAGCTACCATGAAGATGACCATACACGTCAGACATTTTCAACAGCTTATCACAAAGACTTCCAACAAAAATTTAGATCTATATTACACTTAACATGAGAAGGAAAAGTCCCTCTTAGAGGGGTAGTTCCCTGGGTGACTCAAGAAAGTGATGGTCCACCCTCTCTTGAAAAAAAAACATCTTTAGACCCGGCTGAATTGGCCAACTATCGGCCAGTCTCCAATTGCCCTATTTGGGCAAACTGATTGAGAGGGCGGTGGCGATACAGCTGCAGGGTTTTCTGGATGACGCTTCCGTATTAGATCCCTTCCAGTCCGGCTTCCGTCCGGGTCATGGGACGGAGACGGTGCTGGTCGCTCTGACTGACGACCTCCGGAGATATCTGGATCGAGGCGGAACAGCGGTGCTGCTGTTGTTAGATCTGTCGGCCATGTTTGACACGGTCGACCACCAGTTACTAGTCCACCGCCTCGCCAATGTGGGGATTAGGGGGCTCACCTTGCAATGACTTGCTTCCTTTCTCCAGGGTCGGGGACAAAGGGTGGCACTAGGGGAACAGCGGTCCAGGAGGCACGCACTTGAGTGTGGTGTGCCTCAGGGGGCTGTGCTGTCCCCAATGTTATTCAATATCTATATGTGCCCCCTTGCCCAGATTGCCAGGAGGCATGGACTGGGGTGTCATCAGTATGGTGATGACACCCAGCCCTATCTGATGTTAGGCAGCCAGTCGGACTCCAGGCCAGATGACCTGGATCATGCTTTGCAGGCCGCGGCTGGGTGACTCAGACTGAGTCGGCTGAAACTGAATCCAGCGAAGACGGAGGTCCTGTACTTGGCCAGGGCGGTTTGGAGGTGGGGATCCCACTCCTGACCTTTGGGCAGGCTTTACTGGTCCCAGCGCTGGAGGTTCAGAGTTTGGGAGTGCTCCTGGATCCCTCCTTTACCATGTAGGCCCAGGTAGCAGCCACTGCCAAGTCAGCCTTTTATCATCTTAGGCTGATTAGGCAGTTGGTTCCCTTCCTCGACCGCGCTGACCTGGCTACAGTGATCCACGCGGTGGTCACCTCGAGACTAGACTACTGTAATGCTCTCTACATGGGGCTGCCTTTGTCATAGATCCAGAAGCTACAGCTAGTGCAGAACGCATGGCCAGGCTGTTGATGGGTCTAGGGAGCACATCCAGCCTGTGCTGAGGACACTGCACTGGCTGCCAATAGCATACCGAGTCCACTTCAAGGTGCTGGTTCTTACCTTTAAAGCCCTATATGGCCGGGGTCCAGCATACCTATGGGACTACTTTTCCCCGTATATACCCCAGAGAGCACTACGGTCTGGGTCTCAAAATCGGTTGACCCTCCCTGGCCCGAGGGAGGCCAGGCTAGCTGCTACTAGGGCCAGGGCCTTTTCAGTGGCGGCCCCTACCTGGTGGAATGAGCTCCCGGAGGAGATCAGGGCCCTGCGGGACCTTTCGCAGTTCCGCAGGGCCTGCAAGACAGAGCTCTTTTGCCAGGCATATCATTAGGGGCTGCCGCCGTAGTGCACGGCCCGCAAAATCATCATTGAGCAGCTGCCATAAGAGTGACGAGCAGAATAACATCTAAGCACTTTATGCTGGGAGTTGGAAACCCATCTGAAAGCATTCCTTCTGTTTGAATTTTAACGGCCGCCAGCACTTTGGAATGTATTAATTTTAACTGTTATGTTTTAATTTGTATTATGTAAGTTTTTATCATGTATTTATGTCATTGGAAGCCGCCCTGAGCCTGCTTTGCGGGGAGGACGGGGTATAAATCTGACAAAAAATAAATAAAAATAAATAAATAAATGAGGCTAGTCTGGTTTGTCTTACAACTGTTCCAAGCATATGAGCAAAATCCACAGAATTAACCCCAAAGGGAACAGGATTAGTTTCAATGTCTCTGGAGGCAGAAACTGAGAAGCAGAAGACATCTTCAGGTGAAAAACAACACAGAACTGAGTATTTTAAATGAGTTCAGTAACCTCTTGTACTGGCTCCAATGTTATAGAAAATGTGGACACTACTATGATGCTATGCACAGTGGCTGTCTTTTTACAGTATTACCGGCAGACACAGATATCAAAGGATATGACTGGCAGTACTGACATAGGAATCAGTATGGTCCATCTGCATATTTTCACAGGAAGAGAGAGAAAATTTGATACCACAGATGAGCTACATTCCCACTGATTTCATGATAGCATCTCTGTGACACAACCATTTGCTAATATATTATGAAAATATCCACTGTTTTTCATGGTTGAAAATGCACAATAGCAAAACTCATAATTTGTTTAAAGTTACCTTTCTACTAAAAGTCTTGTTTTTCTTAAGAAGTCGGAGACATGATTGCCTCTGACATACAATCAGTAGCAACCATGGTTACTATTAGGCAGAAATTTTAAGCCCGCTCCAAACCAGTATTAAACATAATCTCTGATGTAAACTTTAACCAGGGAGAGGGAATTCACACAAAAAGGCAGAAAATGGGCAATCCTTTGACCATGACTACAGGAACCAAAGCATCACATCTGTACCAGTCTTTACACAAGATACTACCTTACTACTAGAAATTCCTTCATGCAAATTCTTAGTAAAAGTTTGTGTAAACAAGCAGATTGGTACCTCTTGTAGTTTTCCATCAAAATTCTATTCCAGAGGTACAGTACTAGACTAAAGATGGCAACTGCAAAATACACCATGAAGGTATGCAATTTTTAATAGCTCCAGTTAAATTATAAAGTGCCAGACTTTAAGCTCTAAAATCTTTCCAAAAGTGAGTTTTGTTTGTTTGTATGACCACATTAGGTATCATAAGAACAGAACCCTGTTGGATCAGACCAGTGGTCCAACTGGTCCAGCATTCTGCCTCACACAGTGGCCAACTAGTCACTCCGGCGAGCCAGCAAGAGGGAACAGAGGCTGAAACTCCCCCGATCTTACCTCCTGGTACCGCTATTCACAGGGTTACTGCCTCTTAATGTGAAGGTTCCCTTTAGTCACCAGGGCCAGTAGTCATCAATAGACCGCTTCTCCATGACCATTAAACAAATTCCCCATGGCTATCATGACATCATCTGTCAGCAAATTCCACATTTTAATCACTCATTGAGTAAAGAAGTATTTCCTTTTATCTGTCCTCAACTACTGATCCTCAGCTTCACTGGATGCTACCAAGTTCTAGTATTTTAGAAGAGGGAGAAAAAGTTCTCTTACATAATTTTATAAACCTATATCATGTCCCCCCCTCCACACTCAGAGGTCTATTTTCTAAAATGAGAAGTCCCAGACTCTTCAACCTTTCCTCACAGGAAAGGTGCTCCTCCAACCCCTTTAATCATCTTGGTTGCCCTCTACTTTACTTTTTCTAGCTCTGTGGTGCCATTTTTGAGATACAGTGACCATAACAGCACACGGTATTCCAAATGAGGCTGTACCATAGAGCTATACAGAGGCATAATAATATTCACTGCCTTGTTTTCAATCGCTTTCCTAATAATACTCAGCACAGACTTCACATTTTTCACTACTGTGGCACACTGCTCAACATTTTCAAATCTGATTATTATATCATTTCCAAATGCAGAGAACTACCTCACACTGTGCGAGTTATGCTAATTCATAGGCATCGAGGATTGGAACAACTGCAAATAAACTTACTTTACTTGGTGCCCAGGTAAGAAAATGCAATCTTAATCCAAATGTTGTCTCAACACTATACCTAGTTTATGCCACACTGATACAAACAGACAAGACCTTAAAATTAAGTTTTCAACTTGGGGAGGGGAGAAATTAAGCAAAAACAACAAAGATGGTTGAACATGTGCTGCTATATGTAAATAGGGATGAAGCCTTAAATTTCACACATAACCTTCTGGAGGTAAAGTATTGGCAGTCTGTTACAGCAAAAGCAGTCAAATGTCTAAGGGCTCCTTAAACTGACAAGATTAAAATCCAGCATAAACTTTGGTGGAAGAAGGTTCTACTCCCTAAAAGCTTATGCAGGAAACAAACCTTGCTTGTCTTTAAGGAACTACCGGCTGTTTATTGTTACAAACATAAAGAGTGGTGTTGGAGAAGGAGTTTGAAAGAAGAGTGGTATAGTTATACAATGTACAAGACCATGCAAAAGAAGACGGTACAGTCATTTAAACTAGCAGGAGACCTTAGGACTGCTGAAGTTAGTGGAGGTGGAGAAGTAAAAACCACAAGCAGGGATATAAGAATAAACAGCAGATCATTCTAGTGGGATGCTTTGGAGAAAAGAGCAAATGGGAAGTTACTGAGCCTGAAAATTGAAAGTTAGCATACAGATGTCTTAGCCTGACTGATGAAAGCTTTACTTCTAAAGCAACAGAGTTCTAGACAGAAGTGAAGGGGATGATGTATCACAATGAAAAGGCATTGAGAAGGTTGCAACAGGCTATGCAAGAAGCGAGAACATTTTTACATTCCTTTGTGGTTTTCAGCATCTCAGATAACTACAGAATACACCACAAGCATAGGGTACTGAGGAAGTTAACATACCAATATATAACTGCTTAATATGTAACAAAAGTCCACCTTGAGTGGTACATATATTAGAGTGGTAGATCAAGTTAGTACCAGCATCAAAGAGCGATCACAGGAAAATTGAGAACAGCTCTAGGTATAGTTACAATTTCTTCCACAAATCAGCCAAAAAAGTTCCAAAAACATTTTGATTCTTAATACCCAGTTCTAAACACCCAGAATCAGACACGGTATTCACATTCGTATATAAAGTGAACTAGAGAGTTGTTCCATATCTCATTAACAAAAATATATTCTGTCCATAGTTGTTTCAGCTGCTAACCAAATAATCTCTATGTATATTCCTCCTTGTTGGGGTGAAATGCCTTCCAAGTAAGAGCTGTGGAGAACACAAATACAAAAAAGATTGGCCTTTTAAACACACATTCATTTAAGCTGACCCAATTTTTCTGTTAGGTCAGCCCACTATATAAATGAATGCCTCCATCATTTTACTAGCTAAATATAACAGTGTAGTGTCAAGAAAGTATTAGAATTATATTCACACCCAGTTTTATTCCAAAGCTACAATCAAGTGTATAGAAGAACCCTGAAACATTATGAAACATGCACTTACATTCCAAGGGATACAACAGAAACTCCATTGTACAAAATTAGTTTTGCTTAAGCCTCATTTCATAAAACTCCGGAAGTAGTATTTAATACAATTAAAGACTCAGTGAATAGTCAAGCATACAAAAAACACCAAAATGCATCTAACTGCAAGCTATTATGAGGTTCGTGAATCTTCATTAAAATGGGGAATTTAAGAGTACCAAAAACAAGTGTTTAGATATACTGTTAAAGTAGACAAATGCCAAGATGGATTTCCCTGCCAAATTCAACTTCACTTGTCCAAGCAACACGTTAGCAGTCTGAATACCACTTAATGCCTTAAGAACCTGAAAATTTAATACCTGTTCTGGAAGAAGAGAAACATTTCCTAGGCCAGAAGCTGTTAGAGCTCCTGTTATTGCCTAAACAAACTATACAAATTGAGGTCAACTGTAAAGTTAGTGAATTTATAGGGTTGGCAATATCTGAAACTCAAGCAAGCAAAATGGGAACTGCAACAGAAATCAAAACTAAGAAATGAAGAAGTGCATAAATAAATACCATATAGAAGCAGGAAAAACCATACATACATTGTTGTTCAGTCGCACAGTAGAGTCCGACTCTTTGCGACCCCATGGACCACACAAATATATGAAACTTAACACAGATTTTTGTACTTAACATATTACACTTATGTGAATGCAGATACGCTATCTGCCACCTGTGCAATTTCATTGCCTTCAAGTGGGCTGTGCATATGTAAGTCATTAGGTACACAATGATAATTCAAAAGCTTTTGTTGTCATTAAGAATATGCTCTTGCATTAGATCCCTGCGGCACAGGAAAACACTACATATGCAATATTAAACACCAGTAAGGAACAATATGAGTTGGAAACATGATTTTAAAAACAAACTGAAATGGGTGTTAGAAATTGCAACTGGTACTTTATGCCGAGCATGCAGAACTCACAAAAACGCTAGCAATGGACCAAGAACCTAAAAAAAATATCTCAAGGCTTGATAAAGGGAAAACCATAAGTTATTGGCTTCTTCCAAACCAGTACTATTTTCAGACTTTCTCATGCCTAACAGAGGTCCAAGCTCTAGCACGTAGTATTTATTTTATCTTAATCCTGTTTGTTTTGTGAACAAAATGTGCTTATGGCAAAGGGAGAAGAACTCTTTGCACAGAAGTCTTCAAATGAGATGCCAGTCTTCCCCTTCCCCAAGAAGTAGGTAACAAACTGTAAATGTCACATGAAATATTCTGAAGGAGAAATATTAGCAATATGTGAAACAGAAATATTTCTGCCTTTCAAATGCTACAAAGGGCCCATAGAAATATACCTTATTTAATTCTGTAGCCATACTGAATGTGAACACTGAACTAAGCTACCTAAAGTTCTAAAGTACAATATGTTTTATAACTTTTTTATTGCTTTTATTCTATAAGCTACCAACTACACACTAAAAATTCAGAGTAGCAAGGCTCAGTAATAAACTAACTTTCGCTTAGGTACTTCCCTACAAATTAATGCTTACAATATATCATTTACCTTTCATATATAAAGTATTCAAAACATAAAGTATTCAAATAAAAAGACAAACATTAATTAATTATGATAGCACATATGAGCAATAGTATCTCTCTATATAATTCTCTGTTGGTGGTGGCACGTTGCTGAACATTCCACACGCTCCCAAATCAATACACTCCGTGATGTGTCACTCAGAAGCTGTCCCTATCCACTGGCTACGTTGCCTGAGTCCCGCCTCCAACATTCTAAACAGTTTGGTGTTCCTCAATCCCCATAGCCAGTTGGAACACAGAGGTCATTTGCATATGCGGCCTCATTGGCCTTTGCCTCTAACATTCTAAACAGTTTGCCGTTGCGAGTCACTGAACGTTTCCTGAGGTAAAATTGCCAGTCTCCCCGTGGGGCCTGGAGATCACCCAGAAATCACCGTGTTCCCCAGCCACAGCAAATCATTTCCCTTACAGAAAATTTCCCAGCTATTACAACTGATCTTCAGATAACCAAGATCAGTTCTCCTGGAGACAATGGCTACTTTGGGCAGTGGACTCTATGGCATTATACCCTGCTGAGGCCCCTCCCCACCACAAACCCTGCCCTCCCCAGGCTCTACTCCTCAAATCTACAGGTATTTCCCACCCAGAGTTGGCAACCATGTAACTGGCTATGGAGCCACTTTCCAGACCCATGGAACCCAGAAAACATGGCATAGGAGGAGGTGCTTTTCTACCTTAGCTATGACTGCATAGCCCCAAAGTAACATAAGCCAACCTCCAGGCAGCACCTGAAGATCTCCAGCTATTAAAACTAATGTCCACTTTAGTATCTTTCGGTTCTTTCTGCAAATCATCAAATTTCTTGTTGCGATTCGTCAGCTGGTGCAGCAGGGGGCGCAAGGGTTCCCGATCTTGCAACCGGTGATGCAACCGGTGATGCTGTGTTGGCAGTTCCTGTTGTCACTTTGCCTCTGGACGCCATTTCCCCCCCTCGCTGTGTCACTGTTTACATTAAGGTAAAAGCTTTTAAAAGTTCTAAGTAAGGCCCACTGCGTTCAGGCTAAGTTGGGTGGGTTTCTAACAGTAGAGTTTCGGCTTAGCTTCTTGTTTCGATACTTTTAATGCTGATTTGTCTAGGGTAGGGTTTCTCCTCCCCTTCTGAGAGGTTTCCCCCTCTCTTTCTATCTGTGGAGCTTTGCCGTCTCACTGTTGGTTCCCACGCCCACTTTACGCTTGTCTTTCTTTTTGAAACTTCTTCATTCACGTTTTGCTGTTGAATGTCTTCATATGAGGGGAGGCTCTTTGGCTTAGGTCTTTGCACGCTTTGGTCCAGTAACGTCTCTTGTCGCCATTGCTGGCTTTGGGATAGCAGGACCTGAAGGAGCTAAAAGGAGCCTCAATCCCCCAGCCACAGCTTTGGGAGCGGCTCCTCCAGTGCTCCAGGCTGCGCTCTACAAGGACTTCAGGGGAGATCGAATACGTCCGATCTCCCTCCCTGCCACCCTGATCCAAAACACACCCATCGGAGCTCGATGGAATGCATCTGTCCACGAACTGCTGAATCCGAAACTCTCCTAAAGTACAATATGTTGAACTCATCACTGCTTTGACTCACCATCTGACAATGATTCTGGCTTCCCTTGCTAGACATCTGTAAGCTGGTGCTCTTTCTTCGTCATGACTCTTGCAATCACCCATCGTGCCCTACTTTTTTGGCCACTATATTCGAAATTTAAAATTCTGTACATGCACCTTTTAGCAGTTACAGGCACAAAGAGTGAAAAATCGATCCTTAAATCACAGAAAGATGATCGCTTGAACTCACTAGATCAAAACAAAATATTTAGTTCAAATTCTGCCTCTACCAGTGGTCCTCTAGATGCCTTTATGAAGCTCACAGGCAAGGCATACAGACCTCCCTGACGCTTCCCTATCATGTGATAGTCAACTGCCATTCAATAGCATAAGTGCCCTTAAAGTATTTGAGACTATAAATGGCTCTCCCCTAGTGGAAACACACAGCACGTTTGCTATTCTGTGTTAGGTTGCTCTTCGTTCCAGACACATTCAGCACTATGAAGAAGAGTCTACTTTTTAGCAACAGGTTTTTTTTCCTATTCTGGTTAATATCCTAACACATTAAGTTATCCAATACCACAAATTCCATTTTTCTAGTTGTCACGCTTTAGTTCCACTCCTATATCTACCTTCTGAAAAAGCGGCTCTTCCAAGAAGGAGTCCTCCTTCTATATATACCTCTTTGATTTATGCTAGAGTCAGATAAGCACAGTACACATGGTATTTATGAACATGTGCATAAGCCAGATATCTCAAATGAGTTTTTGGGAGCAGGAAGGAGAATGACAAAGACTGCTTTTAAGAAGAGAACAGCTAGACAAGGTTAAGACAGAGCCAAATATGACCATATAACATGGGGGTTTCATTTTGTGATGCAAAACTGAACAGATTTAGCGGAGGTAGTTGGGTTCATAGGCTCCAGAAACTTCTTCACAACTTGTCAACCAATTTTTACTCACTCTTCCACTGCAGTCATCTTCAAAATACAAGGGCTATTAACCTATTTTAGGTACAGTACAGAAGCACATGGCCCATAAATTGTGATCATCCTGAGGTTTAGTCATTCCCTCATGCTCCTTTCTCCAGGACATACGTACCCTTCCCCCTTGTTGGTCAACCATAGTTTTAGACAGCCATATGCATCATACGCATATGATATGATATGATACGCCTGAGCGCCAGGACGAACATCCCGCCGGAAAAACTGCCGGGGAAAGAACTGAAGAGCCGAGTCAAAAAAGAAACACCAACCACCACTGGATGCCGGTAGGCAGTCCCATCCCCGCACAAAATGTGGCCCTAGTTAGGGAGAAATGTGATTAGCACCTTCTATGTAAACCACCCAGAGACCTCCAATGGGGGTTAGGGCGGTATAAGAAATCGAAGATATAAATAAATATAAATAAATAAATAATGTGTTCCAATCCTAGCCAAAGTTTATGTGGGTTTTCTGAAGGCCTATAAGAATACACCTAAGTGGTCAATCCTGTATGTTCAGAGATCAGACTATTTTCAACATGAATCTGGCTGTTCAAAATAAGAACTCCAATGCATATGTTCAGTCCAAAGCAGATTTTTAATGGGGGGGGGGGGCTTAAGTCATATATGGGTAGCTGGGCTAGCAAAACAAACTGTGGGACAGTGACTTTTGCAGCCTTGTTTAGAAAACAGCATTACTATCCTGTTTGCAATCTATTTGTGACAACTTCCAGTCCCATGTGCCACACACAAAAACTCCATCTATGTCAGGCTGTGAGCTTGGCTTTGTCTTGTACCAATCTCTTTAGCAGGGTGCAGCCTTGACTGAAAAGACTTCCAAATTAAGATACCATATGTGAAGATCAGTCCCAATAATGAAATATTTAGCTAGAAGTAGGATCTTCTTGTGTGATCAAATACAACATATGCTTTTCCTAAACTTTTTAGCACTGCAGATCAGAGTTTTGTTTTCGTTTGTGGACTACCATACTTCCTTACACCATGCTAGATGCTACTTACTGGCATTCCAAATTAAAACTCAATTCTTTGTCTAGCCTGGTACAGCTGTACTGAATGCATGAATAGTGATGTCCCAAGATACAGAAATGTATTAAGACATGTGCAAGTCAAGAAATAGTTTCCATTTCCCTTACCTTATATATTTAATGCAAGTAACAGCATGCAGAAAGAAATGAGTTTTAATTCAGCAATCATCACCACTTGCTACAGAAAGATATTTAGCATTTATATAGCACATTAAGTATTTAAAGTGCTCCATATCCATTAATACAATGATACAGACAACAGCTCTGTGGCAGGGGGTAGCTTGAAAGCATATTGGCTTGCCTAATGCATGTAGTAAGCTTATGTGTGCAAAGAGATTTGAACAGCTCACACATCCTATGCTTCTAGATGTATGTTTCTACAGATGGCTGCCTGTGCGCATGCCCAAACTGAGGGGGGGGGGGACACTGACGCGTGTGGATAACGGGGAGTGATGTGGCTGCGCAGCGATCCGGAACACGGAGGTGTGATCACAATTCTCCAGGTTAAAAAAAACATGCATGGGGCCGGAGCAGTTTAACCCGCTCCCAGCACGCCGTCTGATCGCACCCTTCAATAAGTTAGGTAATGGGATCAATTAGTACTGTGAGCACAGCTGTATACAGGCCTACCTCAATTTCAACAGAGAATCATTAACACAGAAGGTTAGTGGTTTGAGTGCCTGATTAGGATCTGGGAGACCCAGGTCTGAATCCTCATTCTCCCATGGTTTGCTGGGTAAGCTTCCATCAATCACATTATCTCAGCCTAACCTACCTTAAAGGGTTGTTGTGAGGAGAAAATGGAGGGGATAACAATGTAAGCTGCTTTTGATTCCCACTTGGGAGAAAGAGTTTATAAAGTAAACAAATAAGGTATTTTTGCCAGTCAACCAAATGGTGAAATGCAAGCAATGCTGAATGTACATCTATTTGTCCACACCAAAACCAGTACAGCCACATCCAACTTTTCTTCAGGTATGACAGGATCCCAACACATATTAGTTGGGGATACCATTAAATTTTAGTAGTATATGGGACTTTAAAAATGAGTCAAAGATTAAGACCAGCAGATAAGAAACTTCTGGTGGTCCCTGGCCCAAAAGATATCTTGTTGGCCTCAACCAGGGCCAGGGCCTTTTCTGCCCTGGCCACAGCCTGGTAGAACTCTCTGCTGAGTGACATCCATGCCCTGTCTGATCTATTAAAGTTTTGCAGGGCATGTAAGGCAGAGACGTTTAGCCAGGCCTTTGGTTGAGGCCAGCAATGGTTCCTTACATCTGCCTGGCACCCCCCCCCCCATGACTGAATGCCAGCACAGCCATCTTGTTTTTAAAATGTTCTGAAATGTTTAAAATGCTTGAATGTTTTCAATATTGAGTTTTTATGAATTTAACTTATTTTACACTGTACTGAATTAAATTGTTGTGAACTGCCCTGAGCCCTGCGCAAGTGGAAAAGGGTAGTCCAAAAATCTAGCCTAATAAAAATAAATAGACATAAATATCAACTAGAAAGCATGTTATATGAAAAGGTTTATTGATTTAAGTACATGGAACAGCACGCTGGTTGTGAGTTGTCACATACTAGATCATTAAGAATTATTTTATTCTGCAGTGTTAATTACCACATACTGAGGATTTTTAAATTAAGGGAAGGCATTACATATTGTGTTTCAATTTCTGTGGGCTTGGGTGGAATATCTAACCACAGTACAAGACACTTTTAACATGTTATAGAAATTCCCGTTATGTACAGAAATCCCCTTTATGTACTTCCACCATTAGGCATACAAATTATATCAGTTGGTGAGAAAATGAAACACGTAGTTGCAACTACCCTGACCTGGATGGCCCAGGCTAGCCCAATCTTACCGGATCTCAGAAGTTAAGAAGGGTCAGCCCTGGTTAGTACATGGATGGGAGACCACCAAGGAAAATCTGGGTTGCTAAGCAAAGGCAGGCAATTGGAAACTACCTCTCTTCATTTCTTGCCTTGAAAATCCTCTGGGGTTGCCATAGCTCAGCTGCAACTTGACAGTGCTTCCACCCACCAGTTGCAACTGTTAGAGAACAACAGGACTTAATTTTGTTTGTATCCATGAGGCAGAACTAGGCTGGCCCAGTCACACAAGGAGCTTCATAGCTGAGCCCAAGTCTCCATAGAAGAGAAGAAGAAGAGAGAAGAGATTGGATTAATACCCCACCCTTCACTACCCAAAGGTGTCTCAGAGCGACTTACAAACTCCTTTCCCTTCCCCTCCCCACAACAGACACCCTGTGAGGTAGTTGGGGCTCAGAGAGCTCTTGACAGAAACTGCTCTTATCAGAACTACGGCTTGCCCAAGGCCATCCAGCCAGGTGCAAGTGGAGGAGTGGGGAATCAAACCCGGTTCTCCCAGATTAGAGTCCGCGCACTTAACCACTACACCAAACCGGCCAGAGCCTGGCAATTTAGCAGTCCGCGCACTTACCCACTACACCAAACTGGCCAGAGCCTGGCAATTTAGCCACTATACCACACTGGCTCAATTGGCATATTCTTGAGTAAATGGGACATACCTAACTACTGAAGGGAAGAGACTGAAAGTTAAAATTGCTGCATGATATTGCACACACATTTATACAGATTAAAAAAGAAGCATACTAGCTGCTTTCATTTCTGTACTGATTTCCCCCTGAATTTTCTTGCATGTAGTGAATATATAAAGCAGTTCTGCAAATAGCTTTTGTACCACAGTTTACTAAACTCCAAAGGAAAAAGGATCCAATCTTTGTAAGCAAGGTAAGACTACTCTAGTTTCTCAATGTGCAGGGCAACCCCCATCCTTACTTCTGGCACTGCCAAAGACTAATGCAATGCCAGCACACGGGAGAAATCTGGCTCAGGGACACCAACTGCACCCCTCGCATCAGTAAGAACACTCATTTTCGACCTTTTCACAATTATTGTGCCCAGGTGACAGCTCCCAGAACAAGATAATAAAAATGCATTTTTGTTCACTCTAATTTCATGCAAACATGGTGATATTCACAACTTGCCCAGCCTTCCCAGGATGTTGATGTGAACATGCTAGGATTTGATCATTACTACCATCTTAGTCAAGATATGCTGCCAACACTTTTTAAGAACTGCTGTTGGGATCAAGATATTAGCACTGATTAACATTTTTGTTATATGATTTTGTTTTTATCCAAGCCTCCTTCTATTAAATATTCAAAGGATAGTAAATGCCCAGTCTACTATTCCTTTTCAGGTCAACTATGTTAGGCTGCTTCTTTCTCCTTACCTCACAATGGCAAACGGGATGTTACAATAGCTAGCATAAATATCCTAAGTATACACCCTCCTGCAACAAGGAGTTCTCAAAGGCCTTTGCAAAAGCCAAGTACAGATAATTCCAGTACTACAACTGTATGAGACATGAACTTTCTGTACAAGGACCACCACAGAAATGTACTGCCAAGCACACAGGGACACAGGAAGAAATCCAGCCATTCTATCGTGATGGGGGCAGATCCATCTACCAGAGTCCTACAAGTCTGTTGGTTGAGCAAGGAAGGAGAGACATCATGGACTTCAGTGAAAAAGAGAGACACTAATTGGATTCACCCACCATAGCTCTTGTTTCTTAGTTCTCTGAGAAGCAGGAAAAAGGCAAGCTTATAAACATTTTAAAATAAATCAACAATTCAGCAAATGTGTGCAGAGCGTGGACCTGTATGTTGCAGAGAATCCATAAGGAAAAAGATTACAATGCATCTATGCATTGTGCTGCATTCAACACAGTCCTTAACAGCAGAAGCTTAAGACTTATCTGTCCACATAGCTTTTTCCTTTTCCACCATTTCCTGATATCAGCCTAGAACATGATGGATTCCTGGACTTTCAAAGGGCACTACCTTGATTTCTCCTTCCCCACATCTCACTACCATGGCAGACAAAGGAGCAGTGCAAGGGATGCTTTTAGCCTCATCTCCAAAACCAAAGCCCAGCAACCAGGCTCAGAAAAGAGGTGGGTAATGTCACACTCACTGCATTAATGCAAAACCTTTATCTCCACCCCAACCCTAATCTCTGAATTCAATTCTGAAGATGGCTCTAGAATGTAAACCAAGAAATATACAAAATGGGGGTGGGGGTGGGCTTGCTCTGCACATGGCCCTACCAACTTGGGACAGCTCCTAGATTTGCAGAAAAATCTGGAGGGAGAAAAAAAAATGGTCAGAGGGTTAAAATCCCACCAAAAAAACCATAAAAGAGAATGCCAATGAGATCTCACAAAATCATGGTTGGCATTGTGCAGATGCCTAGCAACTCCACCAAAACAGGAGACTTCAGTCTGTATAAAGGCACTGAAAGCAGCAATTGCAAGGTGAGAAGAAAACAAGAAGCAGGAAGACGAAAGCTAGAAATGGAGATCAAGTATTTTTTATATATATTTACTTTATTTCTCATGAGCATCACTCATTGAGCTGAAGGACTGTGAATAGCAGCACAGGTTTTAACATCAATAATTTCTAAGTATCAAAGGCTATACATATTTCCATCTCTATTATAATGAAAATCCTCACCCACACTTTAAAGTATGAATGGAGACTGCAACGATTACTTCACATTTTATGCAGACAACTGAATAGCTATGGAAAAATCCAAACACGTCAATTTATACCTGCTATAAATTCAGGCCTGTTTAATAAACTGTTAACTCACAATATTGAAGGAACCTCACATAGCTCTTTTCAAAAAGCCAAGCCATCAAAGACGAACACTGTTCTCTGGAAAACTATCAACTCAAAAAAGGCGATTTTTGTGATTTTGCCAATGTAAGGTACCACACAAAATATATGAATCAAAACATCAAGTTCTCCTCAAATAAGTTCTGTACTGTGACCTTCTGTTGCAAAGTTCTAAATAGCTTATTTTCAGAAGATGGCCCATTTTACCAACAACACTTTTTGAGATCTGGTTGGGAGTGAAAGTCTTCTGAGTACCAGAACACAAATACTGATTAACTAGGTACATCAGGGCAATTTCACCTGTTCAACATGTAACAAAACATTTGTAATTACATTTATGAAAATATAGAACATTTGACACATTTTATCATCTTTCCCTCATGCCCTCATTCAAATGAAAGGGCTTTCAACTGGAATATCAGGAGAACTGGTTACAGCCTCAGCTTCCCTTAATTTAGTACATGGTTCCATTCCCCCTTCAGGCTTTCCTTCTTCCCAGGAGGTGTGTGAAGAGGGAGTATTCCATGTTCTTATAAAAAATAAGTTACTTTGAAACAAGTTTTAAATACTTATGCATTTTCTTCTCATCTACTATGCAGGGGTGGCCAAAATGTGGCTCGGGAGCCACATGCAGCTCTGTCACACATATTATTGTATGGCTCCCAACAGGGTGACTGGGGAAGCGAAGGGGAGGCATGTCTTCCCTTCCCCAGCCAGTGTTCCCTTCCCTGGGTAGGCTTGAGGTGGAGGGGAGCAGAGAAAGAAATCAACTTTAACTTTAAATGTGTTCTCAAAGCATCTGTCTCTTTAAACCCCTTCTCCAAGCCAAGCCAGCGTGGCAACAAAGGCAGGGGTCTTGGAAAACACATTTAAAGTTAAAGATGTTCTCCAAGCCCGTGCCCCGCCACCCCGCCCGTCAGCTTGGAGAAGGCATTTGTCTCTTTAAATCCCTTCTCCGAGCCAAGCCAGCTTTGGGGGGGGGGTGTTGGAGAGCACATTTAAAGTTAAAGTTGTTTTCTTTCCACCTCTCCCTTCCTCTCTCCCCATTTATTTGCTTTCTTTCCACTTCTCTCTCTCCCTTCCTCTTTCTCACTCTCTCCCTTCCTCATCTATTTGCTTTCTTTGTTTCTATTTCTTTCTCTCTCTCTCTTCTTTCCTTCCTCCCCCTCCCTCCCCATCTGTTTGCTTTCTTCGATTCTTTGTTTCTTTCTCTCTTCCTTCCTCCCACTCCCTTCCCCATATATTTGCTTTATTTCCACCTTTCTCATTTTCTAATTCTTTTCTCTCTCTCTCTATTCCTTCCTTCCGCCTTACTCCCTCCCCATCTATTTCCTTTTGTTGTTTCTCTCTTTTTCTTTCCACCTCTTTCATTCTTTCTTTCCACCTCTCCCCTTCTCTCTCTTAGACAAATAAATATAATTGGACAAATATCATTATCAATATCTGTTTTTACCACTTTGGTTTTTATTTTTAGCAGTCTTATTTAATGTTAATAAAAAGCAAATTTGGATATTTTTCAATAAAAATGTGTGTGTGATATTTGTTCATGTCTTGTGGCTCTCAAATGTCTGACATTTATTCTATGCAGCTCTTATGTTAAGCAAGTTTGGCCACCCCATAGGAATCACCTCCCGAACCCAGCAAAGCTCTACTTAGGCTAGAAAACTTCCAACAATGGTATGCCAATTGTTGACTTCTAATTATTCCTTTAGGATTGATAAGGTCTTCCTTATCAAGCCATGGAGAACAGAAAAGTGAGTGAGGCTCAGGTGCACCCTTGTGGATTGCCACTCCAGCTTTCCCTCCCATGGAGAAGGCAGTGGATTGGACTTGGTTCCTACCTTGCTGGGGACCTAGCAATCGGTTCCTTATAGCTAATAGCTATAGTTACATTTCCATGCTCTCTTCCATGGAGAAGACATAGGAACAGAGACATATCTTCAGTCTTGCTAGATTTCTATCCCTGCTTCTCTGAAAACAAAGTCCCATCACTTCTTCCTAAACTTCAAATGCAACAGTCACTATTCAGTGTTTAATTTAAGAGAGATCAATTTTTAAAACACAAATATTTGTAGTCATAGCTTAAAGCTGAAATATGTAGCTGCATGAGCTAGAATTTGTTTTTCTTTTCCATACCATTACCTCAGAGCATAAACAAACTTACTATCAACAGTGAGTACTGAAGCTTTAGCTCTCTCCATGTTCTGTTGCAAGCCTTCCATATGCAGCAATAACACCTTTTGTGTTCATTCCACACATGGCATATTTTCCTTGTGAACGACTGTAGGGGCCTCTCAACTCTGAACACATATTTTCAGCAGCCATTAAGCCAAGACAGCCCATGTGATATTACCACTAATCTTGTTGTCCCTTCCTCCTTTACAACCAACTATTTTCACCTTGCACTTGACATCCCTGAGCTACCAAGAGGAAGGGCAACAAAATGGCTCAGGAATCCATATCCAAGGTCCTTTCTTCCCCCTTAACAGAACAAAGCTGCTTTAATGATGTTTGGTACCCTCACTTCCCTGAGCTGGATGGCAATAATTCTAGTTAGAGGAGCTAGTCTTTCCTCAGCAGCTTTCCCCAGCCAGGGTAGGCAGAGTTCCCAATTACAAGAAACAGCACATTTCAGACTACATAAACCCAAGCACAATTTTGACACTGATCTAAAATGACAGAGACTGCCCCCCGCCTCAGATGTAGTGCAGTTGCTATAGTGTTGGACTAGGATTTAGGAGACCCCAGTTAAAATCCCACTGTCCCATGGTAGTTTGCTGAGTGATCTTGGGTCTCTCACATACTTTCCACCTGAAAGGGTTGTTGTGAAGATCAAATGGAGAAATGGAGTCTCCTGTATACTACTTTCCACGAAAAGAGGGGTGTAAATGAAGTAAATAAATAAATGTGTTCACAACAGGAACCCCTTTCCACACACACACTCAGTTATATGAGCAAAACAGCACGTAAGATCTCTAACGTGCTACAGCCACTACAATATGACTTGACCTATAGGCATCGAGCAGGCTTTCACTAGTCCATTTGCTCCAAAACCACTACCATTTTGCAAGTTGAATCGTTTTTACTGCTACAAACAAGACTTTGAGTAATGTATGCTGCAATTTATGATATGATCCCCTTTCTTGTCCCTCCCACACCTCCAGTCTTCCATAATCACAGAACGTGGTAATTAAGCGATGGAAGAGGACACTTAGAATAACTATATCAAACCCAGCCTGGGTCAATCAAGCATGCTGTAAGAACTGGCACTATAGATCAGATCTTGACTCATCTAGCCCAGTATCCTGCTTCACTCTGTGGCCAACCATGTGCCCACAGAAGGCCTACAAGCCAGGCTTGGATGCCTAAACTTCCACTTGTTGCTACACCTGCAGCACTGATATTCAAAGGATTACTGCTTCTGAAAATGCAGAGGCTGTGGCTCACTGGTTGAGCCTCTGCTTGGCATGCAGTAGGTCCCAGCATCAGTCCCCAGCATCACCAGTTAAAAGAACCAGGCAGGAGGTGATGTGAAAGACCAGGGCCCAAGACCCTGGGGAGCACTGCCAGTTTGAGTAGACAATATTGATCTCAATGGTCTGATTCAGTATAAGGCAGGTTCAAGTGTTCATGGAGTTTTCACTAAGTTATTGGGCAACACCATTGATGATCTACCCTTAATAAACTTGTTTAAATCCCTTCTAAAACCAACTGACCTCCAAGCCATCACTACATCCTTTGGCACTGAATTCCACATGCTGCTCTTTGACATATTTTTACCAGTCCTGAATCAATTTACCTTCCATTTCACTGGGTACCTGTGAGTACTAGTACCATGGGAAAGGAAAAAATACACAATGGCCCCAGTCACACGGGCCGGGTATCGCAGGGGGAGGCGTGGCTAATTGCCCCGGCGCAGTTTGAGCCGCAATTACGCAATCAGACATGCCGGCGGCACACCACGATCCTGCAGCGCGGCAAAGAAGCGGCACGATCACACCAGCAATGGCTAGGTGCCGCTGCCGTGACAAATGGGGTTATTTATTTATTTTTTAAGCCGAAACGGCACTTTCCTTTTTGTGCGCATGAGCCGTTGGGTGCTTGTGCGCATCTTGTGGAGACTTGGGGGGGGGAACACCTGTTTGCGAAGGGACATGGGCGGGCGCCGGATGCCACCACCGGAAACGTGATCAGACACCAGCCCTTGCCCCACGGTTTCTGGAAACAAGTACCTCGGAGGTACTAGTTCTTAACTCCGCAACTTCGGCGGGAAGCCTCGGGTTCGCCATGGGAGCTCTACGCTTCCCAGATGTTGCGGTGTGATCACGGCTGGAAAATCCACCTATCTTCCGCCTCTGTAGCGTGGCTAATGCTCCATGTGACTGCAGCCCATATTCATCTTCTCCACCCCACACATAATATGTGTAAACATCCAGCATGCCTCCTCTTAAGTTATATTTTCTCTAAACATAAAAGCCCTGAACTCCTTAGCCTTTCCTCACAGGGAACAAATACCAATGCTTTAATCATTCTGGTTATTTTTTTCCAGTGCTACAATATTATTTTAAGATGGGGGTAATCAGAAGGGTACTCTGTATTCCAAGTCCCATGGTACCACAAATTTATATTCACAGTCAAAATGAACCTCCTTTGTCATGCTGTTGCCCGTTCACACAGTTTGGAGAAATCCTTTCAGAGCACAACACTAAGTGCTTTGGTTCTCAGCATTCTTAACAATTTGGTGTTATCTACAAGCCTGGCCATTTTACAGCTCACCTTCAATTCTACATAATGGCTTCAATCTCCAAAGTACCCCAATGCTTAATTCCCTCCACTGTGAAACCTGCTCAGTTACTCCTCTTTGCCTCCCAAACTACCCATTTCTAAATCACAAGAGGACCCATCATGTTATCTACAGCTTTTACTAATGAGCCTTTGGCCTCAGCAGCCAATGAAACACAATATTCTACCTGACAATTCTAAGATCCAAATGGGTCTCTAGTCCTCCAAGACTAACCAAGCTGGTGAAACATGAAACACCATGGTAGTTATATGAAGGCAAGGGTACGTACCTTCAAAAAGGCAAAATCCATCATCATAATAATAAATAAGTAATACTGATAATTGCTTGCAACCTAGTTATCCATTTACAGAGCAATGGAAAATTTTATCCAGTCCAAATAGGGCTTATTAGGGATCTAGAACTGGATAAAACAGAGGCCAGAAGTCTAAAGTCAGTCCCGAACAGCCAAAATAAGCCTGGAATATTTCAACTTAACTGTTGATATTATATCATCCAAGAAACCTATTGTGCACATGGACCAACATAACCACAGAAAGTCTAGTTCACCCCAGATCCAAACTCCACAGCAGTGTTACCTCTAAGCTGAGTTAGTGTGAGCTAGCTCACAATCTTGTAGCCTCCAGCTCACAGACTTTTGTCTTCGCTCAGGAAAAATGGCTCCAGAGCAAACTGATTTATGCAGTAGCCAAATCGCTGGCTCACAACTTTAAAGCCAGTAACTCACAAAGCAGAATTTTTGCTCACAAGACTCCACAGCTTAGAGGGAACATTGCTCCACAGTATATTCTAGTCTGGTATCTGTAATTTACTTCCATTATTACCACCACTCTCCATTTCCTTCCCCAATACTTAAATGGCACCATATCAATAACCCAGAAAAATGTCTAGATATACTCACGTTCCAAGCTCTCTTCCATAATTATAGCATAATGATGTGTCTGCGCTTCCACTAGCACTGTAATGAATAGCACAGGATAAAGAGCTTAACTGTCCTACACCACAGCATCCAGAGACAGAAAAGAAATCAAAGTGGCACATATCCACTCATCTTAGTCTGTTTTTTCTTGCCCATCACCTCTGGTTACCCAACTTACCTTCTAAATCCCAACTGATTCCTAAAATACAGTATCCTTCCTGGGCCAACAACCAGTAAAGTAGCAAGGAGTAGACAGTCACATATGATATCCTGTGCTGAGCAATATCACAAGTCATTCAGTTTTATCATAGTTCATGTGTCAGAAAAGGACCATGGTGAATGGAATTCAAATTCCCACTCTGCTGAGAGTCTCACTGAAAGACCTCAGGCCAGTCACTATCTCTCAATTTGATCTGCCTCATAAGGCTGTTTTGAGGATAAATGCAAAAGGGAGAACCAAGTGTGTAATCCTGAATTTTTTTGAGAAATGGTAGAATAAAAATGTAGATGATATGCATGCATGCGACCAAGAACCCCTCAACCCTATTCATTTAATGCAATTATACCATTACCTTTCCCACAGCGCTTACTATTTTGCATCACTGGGATGTCTGGAATTCACAGTAGTTTAAGGTAAAATACCAATTACGCATGGCACACTTAAGGTTTTGTTCATTGAATAATCTTACTGGGTTAAATTAAAACTATTGGCAACCAGTACCGAAGATGGAGGGACTAATCTTGTACATATAAAAAGTTACTTTCACAAATTATATACATGCTAGCAGTTATATACACTATCCCAAGTGAATGGTTTAAGGGAGTTAAGCATAGAAGCATCCTTAAATACATGGGCAGGCAAAACAGGGTATTTATCTTGAAAAGGATGAAGTTTTTCTATGCATGATGTTAAAGAACAAGGGCTGTCTTACATTTACACTAAAGTTACAGTTATGTACAATAATAAACTTTCAGGATAATTCCTTTCTTCTGGGACAGAGATCATCTAAATTCAAGTAAACTGGCAAATAAAAATGCCTGCCATACAAGAGCATACTGACAAGAAGGGTTAAAAAGCATTGATGAAGCAGCTATAGCCAGATGAAGCAAAGGTATTCAGAAGCATAGAAGGATTATGCAAGTGATAAATTAAGCAAAAGTCCTATCATACCTTAATTAAAACTTTGTAGACTACATCGCTTGGGGACCAAATGCAGCCCATGGAAATGGATTTTGCACCCCTGGTATAGAGCATGGAGTTCACTGCCACAGGAAGTGGTGGCGGCTACAAGCATGGATGGCTTCAAGAGAGAATTAGATAAACACTAGAAATAATGCCCGTTGTGGAAATAAATACAACGGGATCTAGAAAGAGGCTCTGGGAGAGTGCTCTGGCTTTGGGCAAACAGTGTCAGTTTCCTGTGGCGACCTCAGCAGGGTTTAATGACAGAGTCCACTGTTTTCTCCAGAGGGACTGATCTCTGCTACCTGAAGAGCATTTGTATGTTTGAGTTATCTGTAGCCCTCACCTGGAGAGTGGTAACCATTGTTACCCATTCTCCTCTCCCCTATGAGGTATATTATGCAACTGAAAGTTCCAACTGCCTTGTGGGGGGGGGGGAGTTTGAGGTGTGGAATGGACTTCAGTCCAATCAGCTTCCATATGCAAAAGACCAGGCTGTCGCAGCAGTTGTGGTGTGGGCGGGACCCGGGCTTTGCCTTCTGATTGGTGGCGATATATGCTGAGGAGCAGTGCCATCAGCCATACACTAAGGGAGGGCATTTTAGAATTAGAACTTTGGCACCCACTATTCAATTATATATAAGGAGAGATATGGAGCAGAAGTCCATCAGTAGTTATTAGCCACAAGGTATAGATAGGAACTCTCAGCCTGGGGCAAATGATGCACTGTATTCTTGGTGCTGGGGGGGGGGCAACAGTGGGAGAGCTTCTAGTGTCCTGACCCCACTGCTGGACCGCCCGATGGCACCTGGTATTTTTGGCCACTGTGTGACAGAGTGTTGGACTGGATGGGCCATTGGCCTGATCTGACATTGGCTTCTCTTACGTTCTTAAGAAGTAATGAAGGCCAAGGAATGTAGATCTAGGAACTAGCATTAGTTCAGTAAGTTTCTGGATATATTTGAGGTCTGACACTTATTACATCACTACATAGAGCTTTCTGCAGCCAGGCTCAAGTCAGCTATCAACATTTACAGTTAACAGGCATACAGCTACTCAACCTTCTCTTGAATGACAGTGCCAATAGTAAGTAACATATGGAGCATGTTCAGTTACATGTAACTATTGGCATAGTGCACATACACAATGCAAGCATATGTTTATTTCACAGCAACTTAACGGTCATGGATTTCTTCAAAACATTCTTGGAACTACAGGTTGGCAAGGACACTGAAAATTCTGACAGATCTATAGCACCCAGCCACCACCACCCTTACAGAACTAGTGCACCAAGACGTCCAAGAGAGGGAAGGACGATTCATTTAGTATAAATCTTTGTGAAGTTGATGCCCTTATTTTCAGAGCACAAATGCAGCCTGACATACAATACCCTCAACAGTTTTAGGGTCCCAACTGTACAACAACTGTTCAGGTAAAGTTTATAGCTCCTTAAGATCAGCCATCTTAAAATCTTTCAAGTAGCTTCCCTAGTTGAAGAAACAGCAAGGTTTATGATATTGCCCTTTTCCTTCATGTCTTTGATCTTTAAGAGACTTAGTGGAAGCTATCCATTTTAAGGTATCTTTTTATTTCAAGCAAAGAAACATTTCAGGTGCTTATAAGGGAAACCTATATGAAGCCATTCATTTGACTCTTTCGCAAAGACCCTTCTCCATGTCAAAATCCCGCTCTGAGACACATTCTTTTCCACCACCCTATACCACATGGAAGACAAGTACTGACTCTGGGCTAGAACACTATTTCTAACTCTTAAGTGCCACCCTCAAGCTTAGACATCAGAGATATTCCCCAACACCAGTCCAATTATTACTTGCCAACCATAAATGATAGTTCACTGTTAAGTAAGAGATGCCATTTTCTGGGAAAGGACATGGCTCAGTGATAGAGAACCTGCTCTGCATATAGAAGGTCCCAGGTTCAAACCAAGGCACCTCCAGTTAAACCAATCTCAGGTAGCAGCTGCTGAGAAAGATCTTCCTCTGCTGAAGAATCGGGAAACTCACTGCCCATCAGTGAGGATCCTTGCACTTCATTTAATGAGTAGACTCAAGTCCACAAAATCTTACACTGGAATAATATTTTGTTAGGCTTGTAAGATGCCTAACAAGCTGCATCAAACATTCTTACTCTTTCGAATACTGGGATGATTTTGCATTCCGCCTCCCACATATCTTGCCCATTTTATATTTAAAATAACCTACAGGTCTTAAGTAATGCGCCCTCTAAGCTGTGGAGTCTTGTGAGCAAAAATTCTACTTGGTGAGCTACTGGCCTTAAAGTTGTGATCAAGCAATTTTGCTGTTGCATAAATTAGTTTGCTCTGGAGCCATCCTTCCTGAGCTAAAACAAAAATGTGTGAGCCGGAGGCTAAAAAACTGTGAGCTAATACTAACTCAGCTTAGAGGAAACCCTGGTCTTCAACCACAGCTAGCCTGATCTTGTCAGATCCCAGAAGCTAAGGAGGGTCTGCCTTGGGCAGTATTTGGATATGAGACCACCAAGGAATACAAACTTGTAAACTTGTATTGTAAACTTGTTACTGTATTTTGTTGTAATTTATTGTTTTATATTATGTGTTTTATTGTTATAATCTTGGCACATAGTGCCCCTGTAAGCCGCCCTGAGCCTTCGGGGTAGGGCGGGATATAAATCCAAACATAAATAAATAAATAAATAAATAAAATATAAGATGTCCAATATGCTACTGGGGAAGAGCAAAGGGCAAGTACAAGTAACCCCAGAAAGAGTGAAGCGGCTGGGCCAAAGCCCAAAGGACGCTCAGTTGTGGATGTGTCTGATGGTGAAAGGAAAGTCCGATGCTGCAAAGAACAATACTGCACAGGAACCTGGAATGTAAAATCTATGAATCAAGGTAAGCTTGACGTGGTCAAAAATGAGATGGCAAGACTGAACATTGATATCTTAGGAATCAGTGAACTAAAGTGGACAGGAATGGGCGAATTTAATTCAGAAGACCATTATATCTACTACTGTGGCCAGGAATCTCGTAGAAAAAATGGTGTGGCCTTTATAGTCAACAAGAGAGTGCGGGGGTCAGTACTGGGATACAATCTCAAAAATGACAGAATGATCTCAGTCTGAGTCCAAGGCAAACCATTCTACATCACAGTAATCCAAGTCTATGCCCCAACCACTGATGCAGAAGAGGCTGAAGTGGACCGGTTCTATGAAGACCTACAACACCTCCTAGAACTAACACCAAAAAATGATGTCCTCATCATCATAGGGGACTGGAATGCTAAAGTAGGAAGTCAAAAGGTAACTGGAATAACAGACAAGTTTGGCCTTGGAAAGCAAAATGAAGCAGGGCAAAGGTTAACAGAGTTTTGTCAAGAGAACACACTGGTCATAGCGAACACCCTTTTCCAACAACCTAAGAGGCGACTCTACACATGGACATCACCAGATGGGCAACACCGAAATCAGATTGACTATATAATTTGCAGTCAAAGATGGAGAAGCTCTATCCAGTCAGTAAAAACAAGACCTGGAGCTGACTGTGGTTCAGATCATGAGCTACTCATTGCAAAATTCAGACTTAAACTGAAGAAAATTGGGAAAACCACGAGGCCATTCAGGTTTGACCTAGATCGCATCCCTGATGAATATACAGTAGAGGTGAAGAATAGATTCAAGGGTCTGGATTTGATAGATAGAGTGCCTGAAGAACTATGGACAGAGGTTCGTGACATCGTACAGGAGGCAGCAATCACCACCATCCCAAAGAAAAAGAAATGTAAGAAAGCAAAGTGGCTTTCTGATGAGGCTTTACAAATAGCAGAGGAAAGAAGGAAAGCGAAAGGCAAAGGCGAAAAGGAAAGATTTACCCAACTGAACGCAGATTTCCAGAGAACAGCAAGGAGAGATAAGGAGGCCTTCCTGAATGAACAGTGCAAAGTAATAGAAGAAAACAATAGAATGGGAAGGACTAGAGATCTCTTCAAGAAAATTGGAGAAATCAAGGGAGCGTTCCATGCAAAGCTGGCCATGATAAAGGACAAAAACGGTAGGGACCTAACAGAAGCAGAAGAGATTAGGAAAAGATGGCAAGAATACACAGAAGAACTATACAAGAAAGACCTCGATGTCCTTGACAACCACGACGGTATAATCACTGACCTCGAGCCAGACATCCTGGAATGTGAAGTTAAATGGGCCTTAGAAAGCATTGCTAACAACAAAGCTAGTGGAGGTGATGGTATCCCAGCTGAGCTATTCAAAGTCTTAGAAGAGGATGCTGTTAAAGTTCTGCACTCCATTTGCCAGCAAATTTGGAAAACGCAACAGTGGCCACAGGATTGGAAAAGATCAGTATACATTCCAATCCCAAAGAAGGGCAATGCCAAGGAATGTTCAAACTATCGCACAATTGCACTCATATCACACGCTAGCAAGGTCATGCTCAAGATCCTACAAGCTAGGCTTCAACAGTACGTGGATAGAGAACTACCAGAAGTACAAGCTGGGTTTCGAAGAGGTAGAGGAACGAGAGATCATATTGCCAACATTCGCTGGATTATGGAGAAAGCAAGAGAGTACCAGAAAAATATCTACTTCTGCTTCATTGACTATGCTAAAGCTTTTGACTGTGTGGATCACAACAAACTATGGCAGGGCCTTAAAGAGATGGGAGTACCAGACCACCTCACATGTCTCTTGAGAAACCTGTATAAGGGCCAAGAAGCGACAGTTAGAACCGGATATGGAACAACTGATTGGTTTAGCATAGGAAAAGGAGTACGACAAGGATGTATACTGTCACCTTGCTTATTTAATATATATGCAGAGTACATCATGCGAAATGCTGGCCTGGATGAATCACAAGCGGGAATTAAGATTGCTGGGGAAAAGATCAACAACCTCAGATATGCAGATGATACCACTCTAATGGCTGAAAGTGAAGAGGATCTAAAGAGCCTCTTGCTCAGAGTAAAAGAGGAGAGCGCAAAAGTGGGCTTGAAGCTCAACATCAAAAAAACTAAGATCATGGCATCCGGCCCCATCACTCCTTGGCAAATAGAAGGGGAAGTCGTGGAAGTAGTGACAGACTTCACGTTCCTGGGATCCCAGATCACCGCAGACTGTGACAGCAGCCATGAAATTAAAAGATTTCCTTGGGAGGAAAGTGATGGCGAACCTAAACAGCATGATAAAAAGTAGAGACATCACCCTGCCAACAAAAGTCCGCATGGTCAAAGCAATGGTATTCCCAGTAGTCATGTATGGCTGTGAGAGTTGGACTATAAGGAAGGCCGAGCGCCGAAGAATAGATTCTTTTGAACTATGGTGCTGGAGGAGACTCTTGAGAGTCCCTTGGACTGCAAGGAGATCAAATCAGTCAATCCTCAAAGAAATCAACCCTGACTGTTCCCTGGAAGGCCAGATAATGAAACTGAAGCTCAAATACTTTGGCCACCAAATGAGAAGGGAGCACTCACTGGAGAAGACCCTGATGCTGGGAAAGATTGAAGGTCAAAGAAGACGGGGACGGCAAAGGATGAGATGGTTAGACAGTGCCATAGATGCAACGAACATGAAATTGAGCCAACTTCAGAGGACGGCGGAAGACAGGAGGGCCTGGCGGGATCTGGTCAATTGGGGTCACGAAGAGTCTGACTCGACTGTGCGACTGAACAGCAACAACAACAAAGAGATGGTTTCTGCTATTTCTCACGCTTCCCCCACAAGCCCAGTTACCTTGTGGATAGCACTTGTTTCCTGAAACTTTAGACAACTTTATGTCTTAGAAGAGTTATAGAAAATGAAGTGCTATAAATAAAGTGTTAGGGTGTGCTTAAGAAAAGGCACTTGAAAACACAGCCTGATCCTGTACATGTTTGTTCATATCTGTTCAGTGGGGCTTATTACAAACAAACATAGGATTCCCTTAATAGAGTTTGGCTCTCATTTTCACTTAGTTGGTCACATCTGCAATTTTGGAAAGTGACAGTAGTCCTGCTTTCAAGTATATGTATACAAGCTCCAGCCTCACACCAACCATACTTCCTCATAAGTAAGCCCTGGTGATCTAAATGTAGTTTACTCCCATGTGCTCAGAACTGTAGACAAAAGCTTGGATCCTGAAGAAGTATCAGCAGACAGAAATGATACCTGTCCACGAAGTGCAACTATCTTACACCCCTTCCTTCTGCAGTCCAAAATACTCATCAAAATGCCATTCTTAGGGCACAGGGAGACCCCCCCCCACCCAGAAATAGCAGGGGTTTTTGGAAATCTGCAATAGGACAGGAAGCCAGTGAAAAATTATACACACCCTCCACCAGATAAAATTATCCATGAAATCCAATCCAAAGTATAAAATATGAGAGTAGAGAAGCTTTTAAAATTAATTGAAATAGTTAAATTAATCAAAGGTTCCTTCTTAAATATATACACATATTAATTAAGCATATAACGAAAACTACAGTGATCTAAAGCTCTCAAACTTTCAAAATGCAATTAATTCCTACTATATTCAAAGTATTTTTTAAAAAAGAAATCTTTATTCTGGGTAACTCACAAAGTTGAAATATGGCAAGGACAAGATCTGGAAAATAATTTTCCTAAACAAAATAAGCAGGCAATAGTGCCTGAAGCCCAGGCTTTCAAAAGCCACCCTCTGTGTGCATGCACACACACACCTTTCCAGTCCTAAAAGGAAAGATGACCCTTGTCAAACCCTGTTTGGAAGACAAGTCCTTCATTATGGATTGCAAGATCCCACCTTCTTTGACGCAGAGAATCTAGCTCTGCCTTTTAATCCCCTTTGTCTTTTCTTTAAAAAAAATGACAGGCCTGGTACTGTCACAAGAGTCAATATCTACATGAAGTCAGTGTTAGGGAAATCATTTTGTCAAAGAAGAATTGGGATGGGGCCTTAAATCAATATTAAATCAATACTTGCTACTGATGAAAAGGATGGAGAATATTAAAAAGACTGCTTACATTAAGAAAGCCAGAACAAGAAACATTGGTATATGGCTGGACTATCAAAATGAACCTGAAAACAAATGCTAGTAGCGTTCCTGAAATGTATGCCAGACATGGAACACATTTAAACCCATGCCAAGCTTTCATTTCTTTCCTCTGAGTAAATGCGACACAGTCAGGCCTAATATGTAGGCCTCTGTAATACAGACAAGACCTTTGTTCCATACATCGATGTTTTTTCCCTAAAGCCCTTGACAAAACTTTCCACTCTCCCCACCCTAATGTTTCCTTGCTCCTAATCTAAACTTTTTCGAATTCCTGATATTTTAAAACCCCGCTGCGATGAACCTCCCCCACCCTAACAGGACTGGCCATTTGGAGGAAGGAACAATAAAAGTTGTAGAGCAAGCCGATCGGCCTAGAAAGCTGGTGAAAGCCGCGAGATCCGTTTGACTAATGTTAAATTATCTAATAAAAATTTAGGGGGGGGGGGGGGGGGGGGGGACGAGGAGGAGCAGAACAGAAGAATGTGCATATCTAAATACGACGCGTTATGCAAACAAGCCACAAGCTAGTTTCTTCTCGAAGGCCCCAGCGACGAGAACCACCTCTAAAATTACCGGGGTGAAAACAATCTGCTTCGGCATTGGGACACAGGGCCAAGCAGGACCAGATTAAACAAGCACCCTTTTTACACTGAGTAGAGTGCAGCTTTCCCCCCTTCCTCCCGGCCCCAGAAGGCTGGCCAATATGGAGGCACCTGATCATTTAGCATTTCTTCTTCTTTTTTTTTATTGTTGTTGTCGTTATTTGGCTAAAGGGGCTGGACTGTTTGTTCCCCCGCTCTCTCAAGTGCATTCAAAGGGGTTCACGGTAGATCTTTCATCAAGTAAATAACATATCAGGGAGAGGGGGAGAGAGCCCCCTTGGGAAACAGTGGTGAGAGAGGGGAGAAACCGAGCCGGAGCGAATACAAATCGGGTGCAGTGTCAACACTGACACTGTCCTTTTGTATTTAGCAGTCAAAGCTAATCTTAACCAGTGCAGGGGGAGGAGGAAAAAGAAGCTAGGCCCAAACCACAAAGGGGAAGGGGAAGGGGGGGCAGAAGATACCCATGACATGCAATCTGTCTGCTCTTCAGATTCCTTTCTCTGATTTCTCCTGCTTGGTACCTTCCAGAAGATTTGGTGGATGACTCATGGCGGGGGGGGGGGGGGAGAGAGAGAAAAGAAAGGCTGAATCACGACAAGCTTCAAGCAGCCGTTTGGCCATTTTGTCAGCTCCATTTCTGCCACCCTGGCTCCTCTTTCACCACTCCTTCCCCCCACCCCCTTCTCCCCATGGGAAGAACCTGATATTTATCACTCCCCACCACCAAGATAAAAATCCTCCCTGTAGGGGGAGGACTTCCTCAAGCCCGTCCAAGGGCCTCAAACAGCCACCACTACCGTATCGTTGTCCCCTCCCCCTACTTCCCCCCCACACACACACACACGCACACACGGGCCCCAGGCCTACCCCAACGACAAGCCTTCCCTGGCATGCTCCACACAACAGCCCCTTTCGTGTCAACCCTCCCATCCACTTTTTGTGGCTAACAAGGAAGGAGAAAAGGTGATCTGGGTCCCCCTACAAGCGCAGGCGACACAAACAGGCCCCCCGCGCCCCGCCAGCCACAGAGCCCCACAGTACCTAGTTTGTCCCGACGCGGCCTCCGCGAAAGCGCTCCGTGCTTCCCCAGTGGCTCCGGCTCTTTTTCTGTCCTGCCCGGCGCCTCTTCCCTTCAATTATCAGCTGAAGCCGCAGCACCGATCAGTGCGCCGTCTACCTCCGCTCCCGTACCCCCTCCAGCGGCGGAGGGGGAGGCTGGGGACTACTTTACCCCCAAAGGGGCCCGGGGCCCCCGCTCTCCCCCCCCCTTGCCAGCAGCGGGTGTTCTGCCCCTAACCGCCTAGGCGCTCCTGCCGCTTGGCCGGCAGCCCCCTCCCTTCGTATCGACGGTAGTTCTATCCTTCCCGTCCCCCTCCGCCTGTCTCAGACGTTCCTTGGCCGAAAAAGAGGTATCCCTCCGCCGGGGTCGTCACCCCCGGGGTGCGCGCAGGCGTTATTCCCCCGGGGTCAGCAAGGCCACAGGTGGCGTCCTCGGTGGTGGTTTTGCCTCCTTCAGCCGTGGCGATTCAGGGGCCTCTTCCCACCGTTGCGACAGTAAAGCCCCGTTGACTGGAAGCGTTAAGAACTGCGTCTCCTTTAAGAGGGAGGGCGGGCTTCCCGTGACCTCTTCCTATCCCCGCCCCTTCCTGGTTGCCATAGCTACTAGCTGCTGGCGTCCTAAAATGGCGTCTCTTCTTCCAGATGTTTTGTATGAGGTGCGTGGACAAGCCCCGGCGCCCAGCAAGGACTTCTACCAGTTTCTTGTGGATCGAAAGAGCGTAAGTAAATTTTACCCGTAATAGACCAGTGGGTAGATTTTTCTCTGTCTTTGGAAGAAAGAAGAATGAAAGGGAGCAATGTAGCACATAGCCTCGTTTTATACTGAGGTAGGCCGTCACTCCGACACACAGCGGCTCTCCTGGGCTGATTCCTTACTAATGGTTGCCCCAGTTTAGTGAAGGTCTTTCACAACGCTACTGCCTGATCGTTTTAACTAGGGATGCCACAGATAGATCTTGAAGTCATGGCCTTGAAGGTATTCCTGTTAGTTTAGGGTTGCCAGGCCTGGGTTGGAAAATACCTGGAAACTTTGGGGATGGATCCAGGAGAGGGTGGGGTTTGGGGAGGGGAGGGACCTCGGCATGGTACAGTGCCATAGAGTCCACCCTTCAAAGCAGCCATTTTCTCCAGGGGAGCTGATCTCTGTCAGCTGGAGATCAGTTGTAAAAGCCGGAGATCTCCAGCCCCCACCTGGAGGTGGGCAACCCTATATTAGCTAATCTTGAGCCAAATTCTCACAGTATTGTTGTGGGGATAAAGTAGGTGAGTAGTTATGTATGCTGCCCTGAGTGGATGATGTGTTTATTTTTTTAAAAATGGTTTAATGCTTAGATAAGACGGTAAAAGTTAAGGATAGCACAGCAAATTCTGTTGTAAATTGATCACCTCATCCCTTACATAAACTATGAAGTCAAAAAAGGAGCAAATAATCCTTTTTTCCTGCTTGTCACCTGAAGCCTCTGGAGTGGCTTCAATTTAAGAATAATAATAATAATTAAAAGTCTCTAATAAAAGGAGTAATAAAATGATCATAATTTCAGAGGGGCCGCCATGTTAGTCTGTTGCATTCAAAATGAACAGAAGTCTAGTTGTTAGTGCAAGGGGCAGTGCTTTCCACGATGCTTTTTCACATCTATATGTGCCCCCTTGCCCAGATTGCCTGGAGGCATGGGCTGGGTTGTCACCAGTATGCGGATGACACCCAGCTCTATCTGTTGTTGGGCACTCAGTCCAGCTCCAAACTAGAAGATCTGGACCGGGCGCTACAAGCCTCAAGATTGGACTACTGTAACCAAGCGGCCACCGCACTTTGGATTAAAGGTTGGTTAACACTAGAAGACAAAAGAACATTAAATTTGGAAGGCCATGACCTCAAAATGGGTTGGCATGCTTATGTTTGGTATAATAAGAATAAAATACATTCAGACTTCCATCAACATATATTAAGAAGTGCATTGATAAAGTGCTGGTGAAATGTAAAAAAAATATTATACGAAAATCGCTAGATGGGTATCCCCCCTAGAAGCATTTATTAAACCCACTTTGCTGACTGAAAATAAGAAGGAACCTTATGAAAAATTATTAGATAAAAATAATAAACTAAAAAGTCTTCAATTATAACAATTACTAAACATAAATCTGACATGGTGGGAAAGTATGCAATTAAAATCTATAGTAAAGATAAAACCCTAGGTTTTTACACAGCAAGAAATGAATTAGATAAAATTTGGCTTTCATCCAACGATAAGATGATTCAAAGGATATATAAATTCTTGTTGGAAAACTATATGCAAAATGATATTGTCAAATCATCTATGATAGCGTGGATGCAAGATATAGTGCATCGGCCATAGCACGTTTCTTTTACCGCAGGGGCAACCAATTTGTGCCAGCTGCAACCAAAATTTTTAGGTCCAAAGTCAGCTCCCAGTTATTGTACGGCATCCCAATCTGGATTAGACCTTTTGACCATGCCATAGAACAGGTCCAATCCAAATTTCTGCGTAAAATCATGGCCCTACCAAATTGTATATCGAACGCGGTCATATATCTGGAAACTGGCTCGTCCCTGATGAAAACTTGTGCGTGGCTTACAACCTTTAAATACTGGCTCTGCCTTCATTATAACTTTGAACATGGGAGCCTCATACATCACATGCTTCCCGAGCTCAACCTCTCAAACTGGTCAGCATATATCGAAGGGAAAATTAAAGTATTAGGTCTCTCTTTGGAATCCCTGTTCATGTTGCCTTTTGCGGTTGCATTCCAACAGATTAAAAACAGGTTGTTAGACTCGGAACACCAAAATTTATATAGTTTAGCCAATAAAACCTGCTCTCCCTTGAATTCTGAGATTCCCCTTACAACAGGGATGATGGCTGCGTATCTATCCTCTCTGCAGGTCCCTCAACAACGTAGAGCGTTCACCCTGGCCAGATGTAATGCCATGCCATCCGCCATCTTATTCGGCAGATTCAACAAGGTTTCTCATCTGGCCAGATACTGCCCATGCAGAAAGAAATGCGTGGAATCTATCACTCATGTTCTCCTGCATTGTAATCTGTACATGGACCTAAGGATCACATATTTGCTATCTCTTTTAACCAGTATGGGTGCTTGTTCTGATGCACTTAAGGTGAATAGACTTTTAAGAGATCTCAGCCCGGACATTACAGAGAAGGTGGCTAAGTTTCTCTGCTTGGCTTTAAAGCTGCGCCAAAGGTTCTTTTAGAATTTTTTATATATGTGCTTTCAACTGGTTTTAAAATGTATAAATGGTTCTGATAATTTATGCCAATAAAGGCTGACTTGACTTGACTTGATATAGGATATTATATAGATTTCGATGACTGGGCCAAAATATGGAAAACAATGAGATGTCTCAGAGCAACATAATTCAAAGAGAATTTATATAAAATGTTTCATAGATGGTACTGGTCACCAGACAGAATTTCTAAATGTATGGCCACAATTTCTAAAATGTTGGAAATGTAAGACGAACATTGGAACCTTCTTTCATATGTGGTGGAAATGTGGTAAAATGCAAAAATTTTGGAGATCTGTAAAAAAGATAATACTAGAAATATTGAATGTTAACCTTAACTTATTACCAGAAATTTACCTATTAAATATAATTCCAGACTGTTATGAGACAGAAGACAGATATTTGTTAACATATATTTTAACTTCATCAAGAATATTGGTAGCACGTTATTGGAAAACTGACAGATTACCCTCTAGATAGGAAATAGCCTGGAAATTGCTGGATACTGCAGAAATGGACAAATTAACTATGTTAATTCATGGAAAAGATGAAACCCTTTTCCAAAAAAGATGGATAAGAGTGTATAAGGGGTGGGAAAATAACCTTGTGTAAAAGACTCCTAATGTATAAATTAACTTTTATGTATATGGATGTATAATATGACATAACGCTATAAATAAAATAGTTTAAAAAAAAAAGATTGGACTTCTGTAATGCTCTCTACACGGGGCTGCCCTTGTCCCAAATCTAGAAGCTGCAGCTGGTGCAAAATGCCATAGCCAGGCTTTTGATGGGGCTCTCTAGAAGGGAGCACATACAGCCTGTGCTGAAGGCGTTGCACTGCCTTGTCAGTAGCATACTGGATTAGTTTCAAGCTGCTGGTCCCCCAGAGAGCACTGCGGTCAGGGGCTCAGAACCAGCTGGCCCTCCCGGGTCTTAAGGAGGCGAGGCTGTCGACAACCAGGACCAGGGCTTTCTCGGTGGTGGCCCCATCCTGGTGGAATGAGCTCCGGGAGGAGACCAGGGCCCTGTGGGACCTTTTACAGTGACTGTGAGCTGAGAACTCTGAATAATGGCTATTACCGTTATATTAACAATGACCACTAGCACTTTATTATGGTTTTAGAATTGTTTTAGTTGTAACATGTTTTAATGTACTGTAACTTATCTGTTTTTATGTAAGCCTCTCTGAGCCAGCTTCAGCCGGGAGGGCAGGGTAGAAATTCGAAAAATAAATAAATAAATAAGGATCCACAAGGTATAAGAAAACAGGCTTATAAATGGCTAATGAATGTAAGTGCATCCCTGAACTGGAAGCTCCTTCAGGTTTGCTATCAAAGTGAAATGCAGAGGACTGAAGGACATAACTGAAAGGATCTGCATGTGGAAAAAGTCACAGCTTTGAGCTTTAAGACTGTAATGGAAAATGATAGCAGCTGAACATTTAGTGGGGTTGTACATAAACTAGGGCAAGTATCTATAGGCCAGCTGGCATAAGTAATAATACCAGCTTCTTGAAATACATATTTTGGTTATTTCTTCAGATATTAAAAGGTATAAATCAGTAATATAATCATAGCATCATTGTGTTATAGTAAGCTGTATTGGAAGCAAAGATTCAAATCTTCATTTAGTCATGAATCTCACTAGGTAATCTTGATGTAGTTACTGTCTTTCATCCTAAAATGTTGTCCTAATGAATTTGTTCTAATTGTAAATCTACATTATTGCATATCAGTATGTCTGGAGCCTGCCCTGAGCCTGCTATGTAGGGAGGGTGGGATACAAATCCAGTTAAATAAATAAATACTTTGTAGCAATAACTATGCATGGACTGTCTTGGCTTCCTCAGATAAATATTGACAATTGTAGATATGGTTTGTATGTTTTTTTCCTATGTTTTAGCATTGAAGCTGGGCACTAATTGCATTCTGTGAGACCGCACCTTGTAATTCCATCTCCCAGAAAAACAGTTGTGGTGTGTTCATGGTCACTTACTATAGTGGCCCCAGCACTGTGAAACAAATTGCCCATAAAGAGTCCCTTTGATTCTTTTTTGTTGCTGTTCAGTCGCACAGTCGAGTCCGACTCTTCGCGACCCCATGGACCAGATCCCGCCAGGCCCTCCTGTCTTCCGCCGTCCTCTGAAGTTGGCTCAATTTCATGTTCGTTGCATTTATGGCACTGTCTAAACATCTCATCCTTTGCCATCCCCATCTTCTTTGGCCTTCAATCTTTCCCAGCATCAGGGTCTTCTCCAGTGAGTGCTCCCTTCTCATTTGGTGGCCAAAGTATTTGAGCTTCAGTTTCATTATCTGGCCTTCCAGGGAACAATCAGGGTTGATTTCTTTTAGGATTGACTGATTTGATCTTCTTGCAGTCCAAGGGACTCTCAAGAGTCTTCTCCAGCGCCATAGTTCAAAAGAATCTATTCTTCGATGCTTGGCCTCTTAGGTTGTTGGAAAAGGGTGTTCGCTATGACCAGTGTGTTCTCTTGACAAAACTCTGTTAACCTTTGCCCTGCTTCATTTTGCTTTCCAAGGCCAAACTTGTCTGTTATTCCGGTTACCTTTTGACTTCCTATTTTAGCATTCCAGTCCCCTATGACGATGAGGACATCATTTTTTGGTGTTAGTTCTATGAGGTGTTGTAGGTCTTCATACAACCAGTCCACTTCAGCCTCTTCTGCATCAGTGGTTGGGGCATAGACTTGGATTACTGTGATGTTGAATGGTTTGCCTTGGAATCGGACCGAAATCATTCTGTCATTTTTGAGATTGTATCCCAGTACTTTGATTCTTAATTAGTTGCAATAAGTGATTTTAGGATGCCAGTGTTATCTTCACAATAATTTATAGTCATTTACTACATTTTAGTATGTTGTATACTGATTTTTATAGTTTGATATAAGTCACCTTTGGTTCCCATTGTAAGAAGGGAAGGTTATGTACAAGTGTTGAATAAACAAATATAAATTAAAAAAAACACTGTCCACATTGGTAATCACAGTGAGAGCATGTATGAAACTACATGCTTAAGAACACTGTCTTGAAGATGCTTCTGTTTATATATTCTCTCAACAAACCTGGGCAGAGCTGACACGATAATTAAAAGACGCTGCAAGTACCTTCATCATATTAGTAAATCTTTTTACGACACAATGTAATAGTAAACTGCATGTGTTGTGTCAATCATGAAAATAGCAGAATGAAGCACAGATAAGGTCGGGGATTGCCACATGCTCAGGATACTCCTAGAAGTGAAAAAGAAAAATGGCTGTGGTCACACACACTAAATAATCCACTTTCAATGCACATTCCAACTGGATTTTGCCAGTTCACACAGGCCCTTTCTGCACTCTCCTTTTAATCCATGTTGAATGTGGTGTCCTCCAAACAATTCTGCACTAGAATCGAATTCAACCTTCTTTTTAATCCAGGTTTTCTTCCCATTCTGCACTAAAATTGAGTTCAACATTTTTATTCCGGGTTTTTTCCCCATTCTGCATTATATTACCTCCCATCAGTGGTCAGCCGGGTTTCAGCCTGCTGTTGTCCTGGGTTATTTGGATGCTGTTTTGCCATGGATTTAAAAATTGCCTCAACTGAAACACTGAGAAAATCCAGAGTGGCAGGCAAATGTGGAAGGGACCACAGTAAAATCCAGTGTGAAAGTGCACTGAAAGTGGATTATTTAGTGTGTGTGACTGCAGCCAATGTGTAAAATAACCGGGAGGAGGGTCTTTCTCAGAACATAGTCTGATGAAGAATTAATATGCCCTAGAAAGCACAGAATGCTGAGAGCAGCTGAGATGCAATCAAAGGAAAAGGGGGGGAAGAGGCAAAATTAGCCTGCCCAAGCTCCTGAGAGTTTACAGAATTGGGGGGCAGGGGCCTGGGAGGAAGTACAAATTGTTTATGCATTCCATGACTCAAGTTTGCTGTTTCTCTTAATGTAGAAACTATTTATAGGACTGATATCTAAAGTCTGCTGAAAAGTAAGTATACTTATTAATGTTTAAAGTTACGAACTTCAGTAGGATTTAGTGATTTTATTTATTTATTTTGGTGTAGTGGTTAAGTACGCGGACTCTAATCTGGGAGAATCGGGTTTGATTCCCCACTCCTCCACTTGCACCTGGCTGGATGACCTTGGGCAAGCCGTAGTTCTGATAAGAGCTGTTCTTGAAAAAAGAGCAGTTTCTGTCAGAGCTCTCTCAGCCCCACCTACCTCACAGGGTGTCTGTTGTGGGGAAGGGGAAGGAGCTTGTAAGCCGCTCTGAGACACCTTTGGGTAGTGAAGGGTGGGGAATAAATCCAATCTCTTCTCTTCTTCTCTTTATAGTATGCCTTTCTCACTGTGTGAATTACAAAATTTAGAAATACACAGGAAAAGTACAAGATACAGCAAAAATTGTAATATGATGGTATACTTTAATTATTTCTCTATGTAATGCTAATCGCACTTGAAAGAATAGCTGAAAAATTATTCACATTTTTCCCTATCCCACATTTTTAGTAATTACTACATATTGTGTTGATATTCTAGCAAACAAACTGAATCAAGGGTATCCACAGTTGCTCTGAACTTTAGGGGTGGCCAAATTTTCTCTTTAACTGGGACTGAACTGGTATACTAAACATTTCTGTTGCACACTTTCATTAGCACATAAAATTGTCATGTTTGACATACATTTAGCACATTTTACTTACTTATTTACAAAATTTATATCCTATCTGCCCTTACAAAGGCCACCAAGGTAGCTAACAATTTAAAACATACATGATAAAATGTATGCCCACATGCACACTCCTCCCAAGTATTTTCTTTCCTTCCCATGGGGGCCTTCACCATAATTTGTGGATTGCTGGTTTTTTGTTGTTGTTGTTTTAAAAAAAAAACCAGTAGTGCCACTTTCCTGATCAACCTAGATGGCCATCATCACTTCAGGCTTTCAGTTTAGCAAACAAGCAAGTTTCAGTTTATTGCTGAAGAGATGAAGCAATCCTCAACAGAGTTATACCCTTTTCAGTCTATTGACTTCAACCGGCTTAAAATGGTATAACTCTGCTTATGATTCCACTATTAATTTCCCAATATTATTTCACAGTTATCTGAAGAAAATGTTGTTCAGTTTATTAGAGAATTGTAGTGCCAACAGCCATTCACTTTAATACCTCTTAATTAGTCAAAGTAATACATTCTTTCCTCAAGACGTATTAACTATGGCAAATTGATATTTACCCTGTTAACATTTATGGGGAAATGTTTGTGGTTGGAATCTTAACTGTCAGAGTAGGTGTTAGGCCATTTTAGCATCAAGCAATGTCCCATAAACTGAAATATATATGGAATGTAATGGGTTAGTTAGGATGGAATAGTCCGTTCTCCAAACCATAGACCAGGAACATGCCACAGGTTCACATATTCCCTGCATCTACCATGCTTCCTTTCCACTCAGGGCTTAACTACATGATACACTTTTACCAAGTAAGTCCCTGGGTCTGGCTGACAGATGTGGTTGGAGAATTCTGTGCTTTCATGCACACACAGAGATCCAATTTGGTTTAAGACTGGGGAGAAGGGACGTAAGCCTTCCTTCCAACACTGTTTTCCTGATCTGAAATGTCCTTGGGCAGCCCCTATTTGCTCCATTTAGGAAGCTTAAGGTGTAGCTCATCAGTACACATTAAATTTCTCCAACAGGGTAAATGGAAGCTTCCCAAGGCCATTCAGGTCAGAAAAATGGGGGGAAGGCTTGTCCCCTCGTCCTTCATGCCATGGTCCCAATCCAAATTGGGCCCACGTTTGCCTGGAAAGCACAGAACTCTCAGACAATGTTCACCAGACTCACATAGAAACACTTTCCCCAGGTATCTTACAGTTCCACTCTTAGAGACCTCCATTCCATTTCTTATTTGGAAGTTTTCCAAGGACTTAGGTACTTCCTATCCCCCTCACCCAATCAGGAAGGATACCTGGATCCCCTCCCCTTTCTTCAAGTTCAGGGAAAGGAAATCCTCCCCCACTTCAAGCCTCTGACCCTAGAATGGATTATTAATCATGCTTGGCTAGTCAGGTGTGTGTGCTCTGCTTTGTGGTTTCCTGCTATGTTCAGTCTTGCCTTGCGTGGCCTGTGGAAACTTCAGCCTGCTTAAAACTACCAGTTTTTGTGAGTGGAGAAAGCTTCTTTGCTCTTTTCATCCCTAATCTCTGCTTCTATCACTTCTTGGGTCATTGCCTCAGACCATGACAATGTAAGTTTCTCATCTGTTCCAATCCACTCATGTCTGCCATGATGTTATGTGGATAATACCCCCTTCCTTTGGATTTTTGGCTGCCCAGACTCATGGAACCCCATCCAGAACTAGGAGCCAATGTCTGGAATCTGCCCAGATAAATAGCTGTAAACTATTTAATCAACCCTGACTGTTCCCTGGAAGGCCAGATAATGAAACTGAAGCTCAAATACGTTGGCCACCAAATGAGAAGGGAGCACTCACTGGAGAAGACCCTGATGCTGGGAAAGATTGAAGGTCAAAGAAGGGGACGGCAAAGGATGAGATGGTTAGACAGTGTCATAGATGCAACAAACATGAAATTGAGCCAACTTCAGAGGACGGAGGAAGACAGGAAGGCCTGGCGTGATCTGGTCCATGGGGTCGCAAAGAGTCGGACTCGACTGTGCGACTGAACAAATTGCCTTATCTTCTTAATCTGTTTGGCCTTTTGTTTCCCTCTTCTTCATTGGAACGTGTAAGTCTATGTGGATGTTTGTAAATTTACATCTTAATTAGGGCAGTGTACTGTTAATTTATATTACTACTGTATTCTTAATATTGTGATTGCTTGAATGTGTTAATTATTACCCTCAATAAAACTGTCTCTGATTTCACCCTATTCAGGATTTTTGTACTTCCTCCAAACATGTATTTGGAGCCTTGTCACTTTGTCAAAAGTTCTTTTGGTTGTTGCTTGCGTTGTTCATTGCCCAGATAAGTTTTAGAGCCAAGTGTAAAGACTAAGCCAGCCACTCCTAGAAGTGAGGTGTAGTGAAAGGAAGATTTTCTTCCTTAGGCTTAGGCTGTCTTAATTTGAATTTGAACCAAACCGGAAAATGGGTGTCATTCTTACAGCCATGTATCTAGGTCACTTTTTAAAAAATTACTACATGTGGTAACTACTGGCACCTATGTTTATTGTGAGATTAATATGAATATAATACAGTAGTTTACTACAGTATAACATTAGCAACCCAGTTCTGAGGGTCACCATTGTAGAGGCAGCAGTCTGTCAGTGTAACAGTAGTGGTGCTGGACCTTAACAGGATACCGCACAGGGAGGGAACCAGGCAAACACCCCCCACAGCAGGGCAGCACAAGCCACAACAGTGCCAGTCCCAGCAACCATGCCACTGTGCTCATAGGATGTCCTAGGGCATGACAGCATGGTCATGATGGACAGGGGCAATCAATTCTGTGTGGACCCTGCACGTGGGAGCTGGGTAGCAACTCCATGTTTCCAGTCACACCAGGGATTTCACTGGCCGCTGCACCCAGGACCAGGCCAGGACCCAACAGCACATCACCAGCGTTCCCCTTTGGCCCCACCTCAGCCCCATCTGAAGATGTAGATTCCAACTGCTGCCACTCTTCAGTCACACTCAGTCGCCTCAGGGAGTTCCTGATGTACAAGTTCTAGAGGACAACTGAGCCTGTGAATGATTCTGGACACCAGATCTTCAGTGACAAGGGGGAGATTGCTGTTTGGGTCCCACCTGTGGAGCAGACTCATCAACAAAGGTATGCCCACAGGGATGTGTACCTGTTCGTGGGCCCCTGGGGCCTCACAGGGATGCTTGACTGGTATCCAACCATGCTCAAGCCATAGACAGGCATTGGAGATCAGCTTAGTGTGCCCCCCATAGTCTGCACGGGTCCCAGCTCAGTGATGGATGGACCTCAGGGTGGCATTTCCAGGGGCTCATGGTTAGTTGCATCCCATTGGCAGCTCAGTGCTCTGCCAACATTAGCAGCAGGGGTGCACTGTGGCCATTCCAGTGCAACCATGGCCCCTGACTGGGATGGTGTGTGGCCACCAGTGGGGCTGGCACCAGGGGCTTGGATGGGCAACCAGTGCAGTGGGGGTCAGTTATTTTCCGTGGTTGGTAGCCATGGCTGCTGACTCAGAGTTTTGCTGTTGTGCCACTTCCTTGACCAGTCTTGGTCAGTATGCCTGTGGGAAGGATCCAGAGTACACCTTTGTGGTAGCATGGAGCAACCTCTGAGGGGGGATTCAGGTCTTCTGGGGTCTGCCGGCTCTCTGCAGCTGATTCCACCCCCACCCAGCTCTGCACTTTCAGTGAGCTGTGGGAATATGGTGTGTCCATTCCCTGTGTATGTTTGAGCTGCTAACTTGGTGCAAGATGCTAAGTCTCAAGGCCATGGAGCCAACCAATGTAGCAAACGTACAGGTGTTTATCTTGGTTTCCAGAAGCTGGCATTAGCTTCAGTGGAGGTGGTGGAGGTTCAGCTAGGGGCCAGTGGGTGCAAGCCATGGCACCCATTGGCCTCTTCTGGACCTCAGGGCCCCTGAAGCATAGGGTCAGTTTTTCCTAGACTCAGTGGGTACATACGGGCTACGCTGCAGGTGTAGCTCTGAACCAGTACCAGGGGGTGTTTCCAGACTGGGGTGACTTAAGAAGTCAGCTAATTCCTGCCTTGCCTGTGGGTCCCAGTCTTTCACCTACCAATGCAGTGGGTTGTGCTGGCAATGCTCTGGCAGGGGGCACAGCATTGTAGCCCCACCACTGAGCCACAGCACAGCAATGCTAGATCACTCTGCCAACATAGCTTCAGGTTGCACCATCTCTGGGATATACCAGCATAGCAGCTGGTCAGCTCCCTGTGTTCTTTCTTGAGTAAGGGAAGCAATGGGAAATACTTGTCAGCTCTTCTTCTACCTCACGTTTTTTATACAAGAGGAATCCTTTAAATACAATATTTAACTAGTGGTCTGTTTATATTCTGAAAACATTCACTCTGGCCTGCTTTAATGCTTTACCATCAGCTCTTTGGGAAGGGATATATACACGTATCCCTTACTCTCAATGTGTTTCTCCCTGCCAGCTGGACACCCTTGAATCAGTGAACCATGTGATATTGTATTGTCTCTATATATGCAGGGCCAGCTCACTCACTAGGCGAACTAGGCATTTGCCTAGAACAGGCCAGCCCTTAGGGGTGCCAAACTGCACCCGCCCCCTCGTCAAAAGCCCCCCTACCTAGCACGGCCCATTCCTGCGACCTGCCAGCCCATGGGAGGCTCCGCCGGCAGGGGCCGGGAAAGGCGCTGGGGAGGCAGCAGCTGGGCAAAGTGGGTCAGTTGGTGCAGAAATCCTCTAGCCGGTGGCAGCAGCACCCAAGGGAGGGCAGCAGCCCTAACCAGCAGGGGCAGGACGAGCTGGCCTCGGCGGGCGGGCAAGGGGAAAGAAAGAGTTGCCTGGCAGCAGCTGAAACCATGAATGCCGCCTCCCTCCCTCCCTCTCTCTCTCTCTCTCTGAGTCTGGGAGGAAACTTTCAGGCCCAGCGGGCACCAGCAGGGAGCTCCAGGCCCCGCCCTCCCGCACCTCACCCGGGGGGGTGGCGGCCCCCCCCCCCCCCGGCCATTTCCACCTGCTGAAAAGCCCCTCCTTTGCCTCATGTCTCTCATCGGAACCAGAGGAGACCAGTGTTGAGGGCTGCTGAGCACTGCCTAAAGTGCCCTGGAGTGTTCCTTGGGGGCACTGCGCCTTGTCGAAAGCCCAGGCGGCGGTTGGAAGGCCAGGCATCGCTGCCCAGAGAAGGGATCCACAGCTAGGTCGGCCCCAGGCCCCCGGCCTGTAAGCCAAGGACATGCGTGGCTCCAGTTCCCTAACGGAGGGGGGGGCGCCAGAAGGGATCCTCGCCTAGGGTGCAAAATAAGCTGGGGCCGGCCCTGTATATATGACTCCAATCTTATCTAACTTTCAAGGCAAACCTGATTAATTTTAGATTTCCCTTCTCCTTTCCGATTGTTCTAACAAAACCCATCTTTAAGGTGGCCAAATTTCGCACCTCAGCATGATCAGCAAAGACGCAATGGTTAAGCGCACCATTGGGAGCGGTGGTGCAGGCAGTAAAACACCTGCTTTGTAACATCACCCAAACAGCCACTATGGCTGTTCGAGTACCACCGTGGTCGAGGTGAGCTCTCGACCCTCGTCCCAGCTCCCGCCTACCCAGCGGTTCGAAAGCAACCTAATTGCGAGTAGATAAATGGGTACCCACCCTTAGACGGGTGGGGGGCACCCTGTGTGGCGGCTGAAGACGGCGTACGACGGCGGCAATGACGGCGGCAATGACGGCGGCGGCGACCTGGAGCGAACGGCATTGGTGGCGTTGCGGCGGCGTGCAGGCGCGATCAAGGGGCTGCGACCGAGCGATCCCTGGCGGTGGAAGGAGTACATCGAACGCTGCCGTGTGGAGAGAGGGGCGTGCACAGATGCCGAGCTCCGGCTCAGCGGAGCCGGAAAGGACGTAGGCCAGGCCGGAAGCAGGGCGGAGCTGTGCACCTTGGAAGAAGCTCCCCACCACCACGCCGGAAGAATAACAATGCCTCGCCAAAGTCCGGAGACCCGACCAAGCTAAAGCCGACCCGATGACAGCCGCCACAGGGGGGGTGCTGGTAGGCTGTCCCACCCCGATACACTCACTGTGGCCCTAGTTAGGGAATATGGGTGATTAGCACCAAGAAATATGTAAGCCGCTCAGAGACCCCTAGCCAAGGGGTTCGAGCGGGGTATCAAGCTGAAAGTAAAAAAAAAATAAATAAATTAAAAAAAATTAAGTCTTTTTTATTCGTTATGTCTGTACTATTAGTTTACAGTTATTGTTAATAGTTATAGTTAGTATGTATTGTTGTATGTTTGTGTTGTATAAAAAATGAAAATAAAAAAAGAAATTAGACTATGTGGCTTTGAAATTTTATTGTACATAAGTGTGCTGATGGTTTTTAGTGTCAATCTTGGCTGATCTATGTAGCAAATAAAGACCGATATTCTGAAAATAAAGGGAAATAATTATGGACAGAATCAACTTCATAATACCTATCATAGTTGTAAATGACTGTCCTGACATAAAACAGAAGTGTTCCATCATCTGAGTAAGAAAAAATATGAAAGATATTGCTCTTCCCTGTGTATGGTTGGTAGCAGTGGTGAAAATAGGTTTGCCCCCAGGCAGCTTTCTTTGTTGTCTAAGTAACTCTGGTAAACATTGCCTAATTGTCTGTCTTGGGGGTGGGTTTATCAGTGTCAATGTTCTTTGTTAAAGATTATTTTCCCCAAATCTCTGATAGTATCTGTTCATACTTGAATACTATAAAGAATAAAATGGTCAACATTAAGTAACAAAAGGAGAAGAACTTTAATAGCATGTGACTATGAATAGTAGTTAGTCATAAAGGAAAAAAGGGATATGAAAAAAATGGATGGAAGTCGGTTAATGCAAGGAGGTTGCTCCAGATGGTGAGGTTAGTTTGAGAGCAAGATCAGCCACTCATTGTGGGTGAGACAAGAAGGGACAAAAAGAAGTTGTCTTATGCATCCACTGCCTAATTAGACTGGGACAGTAATGATGGAAATGTAACTAGAGAATGTTTTACTGAATGTGTAATTAATATTACATCTGTCACCTACTCTATTTGGCCAGGCATATGGTTTCTTAATGTAACACGTAGAACATTTACCTACTGCACATGAATAGTGCCTATGGAACACTCTTTGTTCCCATAAAGCCTCTCTTGTGTTTTCCTGAGTGTATGGATATATTTATTGTATTTATTTAACAATATACTAAAATCTATCAAAGTTTCAATGGATTGTTTTCTTACCTAATTTTTTTCTAAATAAATAATAAGTATTTGCTGATATTCTGTTGTAGTCATTTGAGTTCTTCTACTTGATTGTTTCCTGTATTTTTAATCTGTATACACAAGTCTGCTTAGTTGTATATTCTTCACTTGTATGATTTGTGTACTGAAATGAAAAAGGCAGTAATATTGCCTGTTACACTGACATCTTGCCTTTCCTCCAAATAACTTAAAAGTGATAGCATTACAGAAGCACTTTGAGGTAGGTCAGACTGAGAGATCACAACTTGCCTGGGATTGCTTCAGTAAACTGAGGAACTTTTCATGGGCCTCCCATATCCAAACCTAACAATGTAGCTACTGTTGCACACTGTTTTCTTTTTCAACTATTGTCATGCCATTCCATACTACTTAAATGGTGCTTTATGAAACAGGCACCATTTAAATAAAATGGAATGGCATTTAAAAATTGAAGTATGACAATAGTGTGGTACAAATAGGTTTTTGTTATGTCAAGAGCTTAATTCCTGTTATACTGTTATATTTGTTTCTCCAGGTCCTAAGAGTTCTTAAGGAACCTAAGATATGAGATAGGTTACATATACGGGTTAGTAGATAAACTATCATTAAATTCAGCCGCTGTACCAGAACACTGGAGAGTAGCAAATGTTACACCTACTTTTTAAAGGGGATCCTGAAGGGAACCAGGACATTACAGGCCATTCAGCCTAACATCTGTCACAGGCAAATTAGTAGAAACTGTAATCTAAGATAGAATTGTTAAGCACATAGAAGGACAAAGCTTGCTGAGGGAAAATCAGCAGCCTGGCTTCTCCAAAGCGAAGTCCTGCCTCACCATCCTTTTGGAGTTCTTTGGGAAAGTGAACAAGCATGTAGACAAAGGTGACCTGGTAGACATTATATACTTTTGACAAGGCACCTCACCAAAGACTCCTGAGTAAAATTAGCAGTCATGGGATAAGAAGATGGGTTCTCTTATGGATTTGTTGTTGTTGTTCAGTTGCACAGTCGAGTCCGACTCTTCGCGACCCCATGGACCAGATCACGCCAGGCCTTCCTGTCTTCCGCCGTCCTCTGAAGTTGGCTCAATTTCATGTTCGTTGCATCTATGACACTGTCTAACCATCTCATCCTTTGCCGTCCCCGTCTTCTTTGACCTTCAATCTTTCCCAGCATCAGGGTCTTCTCCAGTGAGTGCTCCCTTCTCATTTGGTGGCCAAAGTATTTGAGCTTCAGTTTCATTATCTGGCCTTCCAGGGAACAGTCAGGGTTGATTTCTTTTAGGAAAAGCAGCTTACAGTAAGATAAAAAGTTAAAATCACAGCATACAATAAAATGCAAAGAAAACAAAGTTAAAGAACCAGTATCTAAAATCAAGCGGTAAGACACTAAAGAAGTAGCAGCCAAAATATCTCAACCAATAACTCAAACCAAAGCCTGTCTAAAAGGATGACTTCAGCTGCCTAGAAATCCTAACACAAATACGTTTTTTCATACGAGCACTGAAAACTTTATTAAACTTTATTAATAATCACATTTTTCAAGAATATCATACCCATTTCAGAAGTTATTTTATTTACTTCTTTTATAACCTGCCTTCCTTCCCAGTGGGGACCTAAATCAGCTTACATAATTTTCCTCTACTCCATTTTATTCTCACAGCCACCCTTGAAGTGGCTTAAAGGTGGTATTAAAGGTGCCACTGGACTCAAACTTTGTTCTGCTGCTTCAGACCAACATGGCTACCCACCTGAACCTCCCTTGAGGTATGTTAGGCTGAGTGTATATGACTGAACCAAGGTCAAGAAATAAAGTTTTAATATTCAAACAGACTAATTTAATCGAAGTATCTTGCAGGTTCCACCAAAAAAGGTTTAGCCCATGCAGTCTCAATATTTTCAGAAATGTCCTAAGAACTTCAGGTTTCCTACTTTATCTGATGAAGGGAGCTTTGACTCAAAAACTTAAACCCTGAAAAGCTTGATCTTTAAGGTGCTACTGAATCTTGCTCTTCCAGTGCAGACCAACACAGTCACCTGCTTGAAACTTCCTGTGAACTGATTCATATAAAACATGAAAAACATCCTCCAGTTTTAGGAAGCCTCTAAAATGGGGAAGAAAAAATCTACTCAGAAACTTCCTGAGAATGGATTCATAGAAATCTCACAAAAGGTCCTCCAGCTTCTGGAAGCCTGTAAAATGAAAAATAACTTTGAAAGACCAGTGTTGTATAGCAACTGTCTGTATAGGCAAGATCACAGCTATGTCATGGAACATGAGTTAGATCTAGATGATCTGGAATGACAGCTAAGAGGTCATATGAGTTGCATCATATCTGAAGGTGTCAGAATGACTCAGCAAGAGTACAGGACTGTACTGTGATTGGTCAATGTATGTATGTATATATTGTATATATTGTAATGAGTTCTTTGTACAGGACTGCCTTGATGGTTACTGTTGTTATGCGAAGCACTTTGTCAGTGAATATTCTGAACTGCTACAAAGCTGTGTATGTATATAAGCTCTGTAAATATATAAGCTCTGTAAATAAACTGTAAATACTCCAACTACAACTACTCTGCTATTTTCCGGCTTCAAACACTGTACCAAGGACAATAGAAAAAGCAAGTATTTTGTAGTTATACTGGCAACTGGAAAGTTTGGTGTAAACAGGAAAAGAGTAAGATCAAAGTGCAGGAAAAGGCAACTACTAGAGTCAATGTGGGTGGCATAAGTATTAACTCTCTCGAGAGATGATTGGCAGTTTAGGGAGTTCAACATTTTTGTTGGCTATCCATCCAGGATCAAAGCCATAGGTGGCTTAAGTAGGCTTGGCAACATTCGAGTTCACAAATTCCAAAAATATATATGAACCTCTCATTTCTGTTAATCCCTCTTCATTATGCATTGTTAAAAATAATTGTTTATTTGGCCTTCTAGTCCACAGGCTGCTTTTGATTTTAGTGAGTAACTGAACTCTGATCTTCTTGCTGAATGGGTAACAGTTTAATTCTGGCAGATATTCTGAAGTTTTTCTTAAGAGTATAACTTTCTCTGTAGAATAATGGAAATAATTTCTTCATTGTTGATTAATTACTTTTTCTTTTTGAAATATTTGTTCCCATTATATTTTATCTTAATTAATATATGCTGCTTATTCTTGCTTTGATTGTAAATGTAGTCATGGTAATTGGTCATAAAACACATTACAGTTTAACAGCTATTATTTGTGCCTGTCACAGACCTCAACACTGTCATTTGTATATTAAGGCTGATTCTCAGCTTTGGGCAGAGAGATTTCAGTAAGAGTATTGAGAACTTCAGATTCACTGTCTGCTTCAGCCAGTATTCACCTCAGGGCAACCTGAGGATTCTACATGCTGAATATTCCTCTGACTTCTTCAGATTTTGTGCCAAATCAATCTGTCTCTGCTTGTGATTTTATCATATGTATTTTCATTTAGCAAAGCAATTCTAAACTGCCAGTGTATGGCCATTAGTAGATATTGCTGTATATTCCATACAGCATCAATGTCAGAACAGTTTAGTCAACTGTTTATTAGTGAACATGACAACAGTATATGCGTTTTTGGCGAATTGCATTCAAAGAGAAAAATAGTATTTTGAAAAAATTGTTAGCTGACTTCCCAGATGCTACAAGAAAGTAGCAAAAGCTTATCTTTGCATACTAAACATAAATTTCTGGAAACTTTACATCTCTAGACAAGGTTCACCAGGATCCAAACAAGTCCATTACACAATCTATCAAATAACCTAGGAAATGACTAGGCCCACTTTAGGATGCAATGAATACCAAAACCATACGGCCTGTGTCTCCTGGAAGTCATGGTGACCTCTGGCATCTCCTACTGGGGCACAGAGGAAATTCAGAGGTTTGATAGCCTGCCTCTAGCCTCCTGGCCCTGGTATTCTCTGGAGGTCTCTCATCCAAATACTTGCTGGGATTGGCCCTACTTAGCTTCTGAGATCTGACAAGATTGGGTCTGCCTGGTCTATCCAGGTTAGGGCTATTTTAGCTCTGTTTTTAATGGCTTTAATGATGTTTCTGTTTCAGTTTATTTAGGTTTAATAGCCCGTAGGCCATAAATCATACAATTTTAAGAGTTTAAAAACACAGTACAATAAAAATTTGTATATCCACAACGCAGTTTTGGCATCAATTGCAATGTTGAGGGAATTACCAATCATATGTACATGGTACTAAACCTACAGCTGTGAATTTCTGTAGGTTTAGTACCATGTACGTATGCAATTGATAGCTTCATGACATTTGTTGGAATTGAATTAGAAACACTGTACATCTTTCTGTAATAGTTTAAGGATTTGACTTCCACATATGACATTTTTGACATCTGTAGCTGTAGCTGAAGAAGTCATGTGAAACAGGATTTTTTCTACTGGTCCCAGTAGTCTTTCAAACCTCAGTTCATCTCAGCATCTTGTGAAGTCATGTGTACTTTAACATATGAATTGGTGTAGCCCATGAGTTGGGCTTGTATATATGTTGTATATCGTGTTCCTTGCACACCAGTTACATTGTGCAAAGTATATGAGGCTCTTACAGCCTTTGTTTAAACCTAAAACTGAGTTTGTTAATTATTTTGATTAAATAATACACCATTTCAATTTCTGGAAAACCAACAAAGTTTAATTCTGGGTATAAGCTTTGCAAATCAAAATTTAAAACATAACGAAGTAGAACCTCACATAACCCCATTGCCCCTAAAAGATACCCATTAAATGACCATGCAGCGCTGTCTAAATGTTTCTAGAGACGGCACCCACCTCACCTCCTCTGGGAGCCCGTTCCACAGAGTGCGAGCTACAGTAGAAAAGACACAGGCACTAACTGATGCAAGGCAGGCTATCTGAGGTATGTTGTGGGGAAGGAACCAACTAGCAGGTGGCAATCTGAGGACTGCAGCCGGTACTCTGGTACATATGGGAAGAGATAGTCCTTCAGGTAAATGGAACCTGGGCCATAAAGGGCTTTAAAGGTCTCAACCAGCACCTTGAATTGAACTCAGAAACAAACTGGCATCCAATATAGCAATTTTAAGATAGGATATCCCTGACCTGAATAGCCCAGGCTAGCCTGATCTCGTCAGATCTCAGAAGCTAAGCAGGGTCAGCCCTGGCTAATATTTGGATAGGAGGCCACCAAGTAATAACAAAGTCATAACATGGAGCCAGGCAATGGCAAACCACCCCTGAATGCCACTTGCCTTGAAAACCCTGCAGGGTTGCCATAAGTCAGCTGTGACTTGATGGCGCTTTCCACCACCAGGAAAGGTTCCTGTTGGTTAGTTCCTGACAGTAGTCAAGCTGCAGCATTCCGAATCAGCCACTCTGAGCCTGCCCTGGCAGGAAGAGCAGGGTATAAATCAGATAGGTAGGTAGGTAGATAGAGTTTCTGTTCTGTCTTCAATACCAGGCCAACTTAAAGCCCAATACAGATATACCCCAGCCTCTGTATTTCTCTTCTAGTACGTTATCTTGTTCATAATTTTATCAGATTAAATGCTGTAACTGTATAGAGAACTTGAAGTACTGCCCCTGAGGTCTGGTTCACACTAACAGGGGTTCCTGCACAAGTATCTTTGAAGCAGGCAGGGCTGCCTTTGGACTCATAGCCAGGCAGTACTTGTGAAAATACCTTGGTCCATGTGGCTGCTATACACAGAGCCAGTGCAACCCCCCCCCAAAAAAAAGCCCTCTGTAACCATGAAAATAACGATAACTTCCTGTGCAAGCTCTCAAGTGAAGCCACCTTTTCTCACAAATGGCTCTTCCATGTAAGTTATGTAGCAGTGGCCTTTAGCATTTCTGGCAGCATTCGTGAAATGTTCATGGTAACTGGAACATCTGTAAATGTTTGAGACTATTGACTGTTTGCTTATTTTGTTAATTATTTTAATTATCTTATCACTGTAAAGTTTACAGCAGGGGTGTCAAACATAAGGCCCTGGGGCCAGAACAGGCCCATCAGGGCTCTGATGTGGCCCATGAGCAACTGCTGCAAGGGAGGGAGTACTGGGGGGGAGTGGGCGGAGCCACTCCATTGTGGCTTCAGCATGGCAGAACAAACTCATCTGCAGCAGTCAGTCATCATGCCCAGCGCTGCACTGCTGCCTCTCCAGTCTGCCTATGTGGGTTTTCCTTTGCAACCCCCCTCCCCAGCCCATGGGGCCTTGCAGTGAGGACACACCAACTTGGAGCTTACCAGCTGCTGTCCTTTATACAGTTTCTATCTCTGGTACTTGGCATTATGTTTTATGGCACACATGGCCTGGCCCAACAAAGTGACATTTATGTCAGATCCAGCCCTTGTAACAAATGAGTTTGACACCTCTGGTTTACAGTATGCCACCCTTATGTCATTCTTAACAGGAAGATGACAAGTAAGTTTTATAAATAATATTATTGCAGCATGAAGCAATTTCTTATGATAGCACAGAAATCAGTGTTTATGGAATACATTAGTTCATTGTCTGCCTTATTATTCTTTGGAGATTTGAATGGGATTCCCAAAAACCGAGTTAAATGGCTTAGGGCAGAGGTGTCGAACTCATTTGTTATGAGGGCCAGATTTGACATAAATGAGACCTTGTCGGGCCGGGCCATGTGTGTCATCAAATGTAATACCAGGTAGCGGAGATATAAACTTTATAAAGGACACAAACACAAAGGTTTTTTTTACATAAAATAAAAACATGCTTAAAACATTAGCACTCTTGTAATATTTTGTTTATTTAACAGTGTCTGATAACTGACACCTCTTGCTATGAATTATTGCATCAAAATGTCTGTGCTGTTGCAATCTTGAGTATGCTGTTCAGGTGTGTATCTGTAAGCTGCAAACCTACGATGATGCAGCAGCAGCAGAACTGGAAGAAGAAGCAGAAGACAGCCAGTTCCACCGTGGGCCTAATAGAAGCCCTTCAGGGGCCTGATCCAGCCCCTGGGCCGCATGTTTGACACCTCTGGTTTAGGGAATATGGTATCTGAGTGATTGATTCTAAAACATCCTTTATTTACCTGATAGACTTCTGTAGAAGACTGCTGAGGTATGGATACTAGAACAAATTAACCACTACAAGATCATCTGCATGTGTGTATGTCAACTGGAGAGATTTTTAAAAACGGGACAGAATTGTTGTTTCTAGACAGCCATTGAAAAATATTAGATGGGGCAGCTATGCCACTGAAGGAGATAGCTGGCTAGCTTTTTTTTGGGGGGGGAGCTATGACAGTTGGGACATACTTTAATTAGCAGGCATTAATTCTTTCTGCTGGTGTATAATTAGGAGGCAGCTTAGGGCCTTGGTCTACTTGAATAATTAATTTAATTTACTATGCCTCTCAGCCATAAGCAATCCACTGTAACTTACCCAACTGAGAAAAAAAGAGATGGAATACTAATGTATTTGATACTTTTTAAAACGATTTATTAAACGCCTTTTACTACTTTTTAAAAATAGCGCACACACGCACACACACATAATGCACTTTGAGTATCTCCAACATATGCAACAAAATGTAATGTTATTGCGTGCTAGTTGAAAATTGTCAGATAATTGTGCCAAGGTTCATGCATCACAATCTGTTATGTACCGTATATACTCGAGTATAAGCCGACCCGAGTATAAGCCGAGACTCCTATTTTTACCACAAAAAACTGGGAAAAAGTATTGACTCGAGTATAAGCCTAGGGTGGGAAATGCGAACTGCAGCAGCTACTGGCCACAGCAAAGCGCCGCCGCTCTGAAACTCAGTCATGTTTGAAGAGGAATTTTTGTGCAGTACAGGGGGCCTGCTTTTTCAAGAAAACTCTGCAGAGCGCAGACTGCCCTTAACACAATATTGTAGTCTCTGGAATTGGGTGAGCTCAGAAGGTGAAACCCACAACTTCAGTGAGAATATTTGTGGGCTGTATATAAGGAGTGTGACTCATCTCATTGTTTGCTGGTGTTAATTAGTTAGTACTGGGCTTTAAAATCTGTTTGGTATTCTATGGAAGGTCTTCTGTAGCCTTGAGAGGGGGGGCCAGACCAGTCATCCTTGTAGGTTGAAGGAGTCTCGAGCCGCCCGCCACCAGCACGCATAGCAGACCTCCGCCTGCCTCGGTCCCCGCCTCGCTCGCCCCCCCGCCTCGCCGGCTCCGTCGCTTGGCACCAGCGCCTCGCCCGGCCCCCGCGCTCTGACGCCTCGCCCCGCCGCAGCTCACCCGGGGCGCCTTTTCTTTGCCTCTGGCGCCGCGCCTCCGCCGCAGCCGCCGGAGACAAACTTCAGTCTGTTTGGCATTATATCTCTATATCATCAATATATCTAATTCTCAGTGTGGCCAGATCTGTGGATATTTAAATGAAGAGACTGGAGCCATGAACAGACAAGCCAGATCTCTCTGCAAACCTGGAATTTTTCCCAGGTTTGCAAAAAAATCTAAGATTTAAAAGAAAATATTTTGGATGGTTAAACTAGCTGAAAATAATAACTGCAGTAAAAGGCAGGGGGAGGGACAGAGTCCTTTCCTGGGCCATTTTGGTGTTTGAGGGAGTGTTCATTGGGGTCAGGCCTGGCAACCACCACTGTGCAGCTTGCTACCACACAGCCTGCATGACTCACCCAGGCCTAGCTGCTTGCTGCTGTTCAGCAGCATCCACTCATGAATATCTGTGTGATGTGGTGTTTAGAGTTTCATTAGTATCTGGGAGACCTAGGTTCAAATCACCACTCTGCTGTGGAAGCTCACTTGGTGACCTTGGGCCAAGGAAGAGCAAGAGGAAATAGTGCAGTAGGTACTTCCTTTTGTCTCTCTTGAATCTACTGCCAATCAGTTTCACAGGGTGACCCCAAATCCTAGGATTATGAAAGAAGGAGGAAAGTTTCTCTCGTCCCCTTTTTTAAAAAATGAGAAAGGAGCTGAATGCAACTGAGTGTTGCATTGCAATAGAATAGTCACTGTATACAAATAGTTGCAATTGTTAGGAAGTGTTTGATTGCTACCTAAGATCTTTTAACTGGAGCTAGAATACAGAGGAGGAGGAGGAGTATTTAGGTGATGGGAAGGTTAATTGAGGACAATACTTGGATAGGTTGGCTTCAGACATTTAACACTTTTTTTAAAAAAGCGTGCACAAAATTGTGCAGAGTCCCACCAACATCCCTCTGTGCAATACCCAGCTAGGGCACAGTTGAACACTGCCCAGCATCAATGAAGAACCGTCTGTCTGGCCATACAGCCATACAGCCAATCTCATCCACTTTTGTACATCATGCATTATTTTGTTGATCTGTCAATTACATCAGTTTGTAGATATGTCAGTTACCTTTTTCCTAAACTAAATATAATGGAATATTTATCCTTGCCTTGTAAGGCAGGTGCTTCAACACTGTGATCATTTTACTTGCCCTTTTCCACATTTCTCTCAGCTCTTCAGTATCACTTACTATTTAAGCAAGCTATTGATGGCTGCCACACACGAAATCTTTCTTGTTTACCTTATCAAGATGTCGACAAATGGATTTAAAATGGGGGAGGGGGACCATCAAGGATGTTCACTCTCTCCACTTCACTTCATTCTTGTGATGGAAATTTTGCTTCTAAGATAACACAAGATCCCAAAATTGAAAGTTTAAAAGTAGGAATAGAGTTTAAATTAAAGTGTTATGCAGATGACATGGTCCTCACAATTTTGAACCCCTAACTGTCTCTCCAACATGTAATGGAGCAAATTGACAAGTTTGGATCCTTTTCAGGTTTTAAAATCAACAGGAAGAAAACCAAGATTATTTTAAAATTTTCAACTACCCAAGAAGTGGAAGAGATTGAGAGAATTTCAGGATGTGACATAACAAACAACCCAGTCAAGTATTTATGAATATATCTCATGGGTCAGAATGATACATTATTTAAGGACAATTACATGACAACCTGGTCCAAAATACAAAAAGATTTTGAAAGATGGTCCAAATTACATCTATCCTGGCTAGGAAGAATGTCTGCTATAAAAATGAATGTGCTACCAAAATTAAACTTTTTGTTACAGATGATCCCAATTTCAATTCCTGAAAAGACTTTGAGTGACTGGCAAAGACAGATAAATACATTTGTATGGAAAGACAAGAAGCCAAGAATAAGATTTAAAGTACTGCAAGATGAGAAGAAAACAGGTGGTCTGGCAATACCTAACATTAAATTATATTACCAAACTGCTGGGCTAGTTTGGATATCAGATTGGATCAGAAGTCCCCCAATGAAGGATTGATTTAGAATCTTCAAATCTTGATGATGGACTACATAGCTATCTGTGGATTGAAAGATCTATATAAAAGAACAAATTGAAAATTTGGGAAATGCTACGAAAGAGAATCTGCTCTACAATTCCACTAATGATGTCACCAATAGATGCTTATTACGGCAATTACACAAGGAGAAACAATGATTTTATAACTTAATGGTGCTATGATAAACTCGCAAGGTAGCATCAAGACCTGGCAAGAGATTAAAGAAGAAGGAAAGGAGATACGATGGTGGATATACTTTCAGATTGCTTCCAGATTTAAAAAATGGTATCTGCACCAAGAGAGGAGTTATTAATTAACTGACTGATTTTGAAAAGATTGTCTCACAATCTAAAGACCATTTATTAGGATGAATTTACAAGCTATTGCTTCAATATGATTCTGAAGGAGAACAGCTCAAACCCTGCATGATTAAATGGATGCAAAATTTCGATGAGGAAATTCAGTTTCAATGTTGGGAAAACCTATGGACTGAAAGTATTAGATTCACTGCTAGCCAAGTACAAGAGAAAACTGGTACAAGATGTTTTACCGATGGTACATCATCCCAAAAGATATTGCAAAGATGGACAAAAATTATAAAGGGGTTTGCTGGAAATGTAAAAAAGAAGATGGCACCTTTTACCATATGTGGTGGACTTGCATCAAGATGAAACGATACTTGGAAAATATACATGAAGAAACCAGAGACTATGTTACTGGGAATCCTAGCAGATAATATAAACAGAATCTCACAAGACCTACTGAGATATATGTTGACAGCTGTCAGAGTAATAAAAGATAAAGGTTTCCCTATAGTTGCAATGAAATGGAAGACAAAAGACTGTCCTTCAATAGAGATCTGGAAAGAAAAACTAGCTGAGTATGCAACTTTGGCAAAACTAGGCAATTATATAAACAAAAGCCCACTGAAAGAGCGGTGGTGCAGGCGGTAAAACGCCTGCTTTAACAACTAAGAGCAGCCATTGCGGCTGTTCGAATACCACCGTGGCCGGAGTGAGCTCCCGGCCTCTGTCCCAGCTCCCGCCAACCCAGCGCGTCGAAAGCCAATTAACATCTAGTGCAAGTAGACGAATGGGTACCTGCCCTTAGATGGGTAGGGGGCACCCACCTCTGACGGAAAGAGGCATGATGGCAGTACCGATGGCGTGGCGGTGCAGCGGACGATGGATGACGGTGTGGCGGCGGCAGAGAGTGCTGGTGGAGCTGAGGGCGGTGCGGAGCAGAGCGATCCCTGGTGGCCGAAGGAAACATCGAGCAACATTGGGCGGCGACGGCAGAACCCTGGAGGCGCACGACGAATGACGCAGGGAAGGCAGTGCCTGATGGACGAAGCCGGCCGGGAGCGTGCAGGAAGCCGTGCACCAGTGTGGAGCTGCCGTGGTTGCCGGAGAGAAGAAGGTCGGGAGCCTGGAAGGGACGCTGCGCCAGCAGCTGAGGAAAGAACTGGATCGATCTAGACGCCGAGCCATGCCGGTGGAAGTAAGAAGAAGCACATAGACCACCAAGGGTGCCGGTAGGAAGCCCCACCCCCAACTCTAGATGTGGCCCTAGATAGGATAAGCAGTTCTTAGAACGACAAAATTGTGAACTGCCCAGAGACCCCTTCGGGGGTTAGGGCGGTATATCAAATCTAAGGTTAAATAAATAAAATTAAATTACTCATACTAATGGGAATAATTAACTTTTTTTAGTTTTGGAATTATCTGAATGTCATATTAAAGGTGATAAAGATATTGATCATAGTTTCAATATTTTATTCCGTATTCCATTAGTAATTAAATAATTAGTAAGAATAGAATGTAGATTCAGATAAACAGTTAAGACAATATTAAGGCTTTTACAATGATTTAATTTTAGCATAGAAGTTCATTCAACTGTTAAAGATGTAATCTCTTTTATCGTTAATAGATTATCGCTAACTTTAGGAAACCCCCTGTTTATTCTTTAAAGAGAGAATGTATCCTAAAATTCTGTAATACTGAGGTTTTATTGTCTGCTTCTATATTTGAAATATGTAATACATTTGGTAATACATCTGATTTTACCTGTTGTAGGTAACAACTCATAATATTTTACAAACCTGATGAATTTATATTTCCCCCCTACCCTTTCCCTTTTGTATCCCACTTTTTTTTTGGCGAATTTTTTAAAAAAAATTAAAAATATGTCTTTTTCTCCTGTACTGGTACTGAAAATGGAATTCCTCCACTGGAAAGTATTATATGGGATGATATTAAATTGTTGGAGTTTGGTGGCTGCTTTGCACATGTTTCACACATCACTTGATGGTGCAGTTAACCATTTGATGAATATTTACTTGTGAGTTCATTCTTCTTTATAGAGCAATTGCACAGCTCCTCTTTATAGAAACCTAATCTAAGTAAATAAAAATATTTTCCTCAGTCCTTTTGGTACTGTCTCTTTAAGGCTACAGGTGTGGCTGAAAATTTAGGACAGCAGTGAATGGGCTAGGATGTTTGAAGGGCTTGGTTTCATACTGCCTCAGTTTCCCTGAACCTGAATTAATTTTAAACATATGACTAAATAATCATGTAAATAGAATCCTAAGACGCAGTTGCCACACAGCATCAGCTCCTCTGTTGCAAGAGACCATATCCACGTCTCACCTTCAAGTGTGTCCTGGGCCAGTTTTACTTTGCTAACAGTGGCAGTATTCTGAGGGAACAGAATTTGAGTGTGTGCTTATGTGGAAATGCAAGTTTTATAATGGCATGTACTGCTAAAAAATAGAGCCCCTTGACACAGTGATTTTTACATTACAGAGCCATATATATACCTTACTAGGAAAAATAAACACACCTTGTAATAGTTGCAGATCACTGTAGAAATTGTGGTGAGGGAGATGAGTTAATTAGTTCAATAACGTCACAGGCATTAGCCATTAACCACTCATTAGTACACACATCTATTGAACTAGCCACCTTTCTTATGAAAAGAGAACAATCCAGTTTATCTTAAGGCACACTGAAATACCTGCAAAACCAGTTTGATCAACACCTGTGTTAGGATGGGAAAATGTTCATTTATACTGCAAGCAACAGTGCCAAATTCCTCTTGACCTCCCTTTTGCAAATGCTGTGCATTACTCTAGTGTGATTTTTTTTTGAAGGGTTTGATGCAGAAATTTCTCCCAATAAGATAAATGGGGATTCTTTCAACAGTATGAAGCAGGGGGGAAATGATATTTAAATGATATTGTTTGTGGTGACGGTTTATTGGTTCATGAGTCATGACATGTCCAAAATTTATACTGTAATTTTTTATTATTCTTCTCTTAATCAGATCTTCATGCTCATGCAGACTAAAAACATTAGACTCATTTAAATGCCTAGACAGACAGTCCAATGTTTCACTGTTAGTGTTAGTAATTGTAGAAAAAATATTATTGCAATCTATCATATTCACTTTGCTGTATAATTGCATAGTTCATAATGTACTCCTTAGATATATTGATTTGTTGTTGTTGTTCAGTCGCACAGTCAAGTCCAACTCTTCGCGACCCCATGGACCACATCACACCAGGCCCTCCTGTCTTCCGTCATCCTCTGAAGTTTGCTCAATTTCATGTTCGTTGCATTGATAACACTGTCTAACCATCTCATCCTTTGCCATCCCCTTCTTCTTTTACCTTCAGTCTTTCCCAGCATCAGGATCTTCTCCAGTAAGTGCTCCCTTCTCCGTTGGTGGCCAAAGTATTTCAGCTTCAGCTTCAGTATCTGGCCTTCCAGGGAACAGTCAGGGTTGATTTCCTTTAGGATTGTCTGATTTGATCTCCTTGCAGTCCAAGAGTGAATGCAAATGTTTGACCAAAAAAGATAGGATTTGATCCAAATCTTGTTTTTTGCTAGTATAAGGCACTAGAGCTGACAAAAGGGGCAAGGTTTTTACCAATTCCCCCTCTCACTGCATACCCCCACACTGTGTCCTGCACTGTTCCTCAGGATCTCCTGTCTCCTTGAAGCTGCATTTCAGAGCACTCAGTGGGCTACTGCAGGATGGGGAAGCCACAAAGTTCTGTTCTGTTAGTGGGGCTTTGCTAACAATACTTTGCTTCAACTCATGGTGATTTTTTGTATCTTACTTGATGTAGTCTAGTAAAGATGAATAATCCTATTCTGTGTCTCTTAAAGCCCTCTGATAAACTTTTCATGTTGCCTGCAAATTTCTAAATATTCCCAAATCTGGATTTTTAGTTCATTTATAGTACCTCTTAGATGGTATGGAAAACCTCACAATCTCAAGGCTATATGCTTGTCTTTGGAGTACATTAAAAAGTTAAATGTTTTATAATCTAAATAGGCACCTTCCAAAGCAACACATGTACAAGACTGGACTACTGTGGGTAACCAATAGGAAGGAACTTTGATTTATTCATCTGGTTTTCCTCACTGCAAATGATATGCCCCAGGGTGAGCTGCAAATACCTACTGTGGCTCCTTGAGGGGACACAAATTGCTGCTTTGAATAAAGACTGATTCCCATCTACACATTTAATGGTGATTTTATTCTCTGAACAACAGCACCTTTTCCCCTAACAGACCTGAAATGTGAGCTGTCTCTTTGATCAGCCTGATTAAACTGTAATTTGATCATGCTTCTTAAGAATGTACTTTGTCTTACAGCAGCTTTATGTAAAGACGTTGAATCTAGATCTAGATATATAACCACACAGTCCATTTAACTTTGTGGTTTGGGGAGGAGGGGCTCTACCCATATTGCCACAGTGGATTTCCAGGCATGGCATACATGTCTGAAAGCTGAAAATCTCCAGAGGAGATGTTGCCCTCTTTTTCTAGCAGGTAGTTGTAGTTCTGTGACAAAAAGAAATCCAGCAGATGAAGCTTTCCCTAAATGGTAGATGCTTCGATAGACTAATCTGTTGAGTTTATGCTTCCCATGCAACTGTTAATGACAGACAGTGCGAATCAGGAACTGGCTCTGCAAAGCAAGAGGGGTGTGGAAAGCATGCAGGAAAGAGCTTGGAAAAGGCAAGAAGAGGACAAAGTGCACAAGGCAAAGATCTTTCTTACCTGCCTCTGTATCCCCACCCTCTCAACTCAGAAAAACAGGAAAGATGGGAGAATCATAAGATCATGTTATCGTTGCATGGAAGTAGGCTACACTTTTTCCTGTTTTATTGATTTGACTGAAGAGAGCGATCTTTGTTATTTTTGACACAATCTCCTTTAAGTACAAAATAGTGTTGTTCTGTTTATGTGCTCAGTCATCCTAGAATGAACTAAAGGTGGGGCTTCCTGGGAAAACTAGTCCTCTTTGCCATTGGACTGGGGTATGGTTTCCTTACAGTTATACTAATTCCTGTGTTAATATACTAATTATGATTTTTTCATAGCTTGCCAAAAATGCATCCGTTGAATTAATGCATCATTGCTAATACCCCAGGATATTAGGCTGGATCCAACAGGGGCCTTCCATTCACGTAAGAATTTTAGTGTTCACAGAAAATATCACTGGATCCAACCCAACTGCACTGGTGTAGCAGCTTCCGTCACTGTGTCCATGATGAATTAATTCTTTCCCTCAGATCAGCAAAGCCAGTACTAATGCAAGAAAGTCTAAAGGACGTGTTACTGGAGCAACAGGTGCATTTGCTGCCTATTACATCTTAAGAGCCTTTCAGAACTCTGAAAACAGGTGATCTGGGAGTGTTCTATACACTCAATATGGCCCCATTGATGGATACTTAAATCCTGGGACTGGAGCCATGACAAGATAAGACAGATGTTTCTACAACCGGGAAAAAAATCCCAGGTTTGCAGAAAAATCTGACATCTAAAAAAAAGCAACCGGGGGGGGGGTTTAACCCTTCTCAAAATTATAGAAGTAATACCATTAAGACACGTTTCGAAAGCTATTGTTGTAGTTGCTAGGCAACTACAACAATATTGTCAGCCTTCAAACCTAGGTGTTTGTAGTAAAAGGCAGGGAGGAAGGCTATTTCCAGGGCTGTTTTGACCTACCAGTCCACCCCTGCTCCTTTCCCTTCTCCCCTGGATGAAGGACTCATTGGGGCAAGGCCCAGCAATAACCATCAGGCAATTTGCTACCATGAAATTTCTTCAACTCACCCAGGGGGAGCTGTGCCACAGATGACATCATGCCACACAACTACCCAGGTCCTGGTAGCAACCTCCACACAATTTGTGCAACTTGACAGGGCCCAGCAGTAGCCATCACACAACTTTGCCAGACTTTTCCCAGGGGCAAGCTGCCAGGGGGAGGGAGGGAGGGAAAGCTGAGAGCCAGTGTGGTGTAGTGGTTAGAGTGTAAGACTAGGATCTGGGAGACCGAGGTTCAAATCCCCACTCTGCCATGTAGGGTTCCCAAGTACTTACCGCGATCCGGCGGGGAAAACATGCTCCCCGGCCGGACCATTCCTCCCTGTAACACACCATGCCATCTCCAGGAAGTGACGCTGGGCGACGCTCTGGCAATGGGGTTGAAAACTCAAGTTTCCAGCCCCATTGCCAGAGCATCGCCTGGCATCACTTCTTGGCGACGGCATGGTGCGGCACATCTGTTGTCCCCGCGGGAATGATCCTGCGAATCACGGTAAGTACTTGGGAAGCCTGCTGCCATGGAAGCTTGCCAGGTGACCTTGGACCAATTACTCTCAACCTATTCTACTTCACACAGTTGTTGTGAGGATAAAATGGAGAAAAGGATAATGATGTAAATTGCTTTTGTTCCTCATTGGGGGAAAAGGTAGGGTATAAATGAAGTACATAAATAATAAAGGTGAAGATGGGGTGGTAGATAAATGGAAGGTTGGTTGGTTAGCAGGAAGGAGAGAAGGAAGTGGGGAAAAGGAGGAGGATATAGGGCTGCCAGGAGGGGAAAAGAGGGACATTGTGTGGGAAAGGGAATATACGGGGAAATGAAGTGACCCTCATAAGTCCTTATGGGTTCCCTGATTGCTTTTTTTATAATAGTAGGTGCCATGCAATGTGGTGCCTATTTGTAACATTAGTGAAACTATTGGTAGACTTTTCTCTGCTTGTTGTTAGTAAATTCTACTTTGTCATCAAAAGTCAATTTAGCACAACTGCAGTTATGGACATGTGTACAGTCAGGTAACCAACAGTACACAGTTTGTACCGCTTGTATTATTGGTGATATGGTGTGCATAAATAAAAATTATTTTATTGGTTGTGGCCTGCAATATTTTAAAGATGGATAAACTACTGCTTTTGGAATAGACAAAATGTATGCTTTGTTTATTACTTTTTCAGCCCACCCTTTCTTTCAATATGATTGTCAATTCCAACATGGAAATTCCTGGAAATATGAGGGTGGTGTCTGGGATGGTGGAGACTGGGAAGGGATGGGAGCTCAGTGGGGATACGATGCCCTAGAGTCTGTTCTCGGAAGCTGCCACTTCCTCCAAGGGAACTGATCTCTGTAATCTGGTGATCAATTGTAACTTCAGGCCCCACCTGGAGGTTGGTAACCTTATCTTACAAGGAGCTCGAGTCAATGTAGATGGTTACTCCCTTCTTTATTTCATTGTCCTTACAACAATTGTGTGGTGTAGACTAGGCTGAGAGAAAATCACAGGCCAAAAATCATCCAGTAAATTAATGGCAAATGAGTATTTGAATATGGATCTCACTCCTGTCCAACATTCCAAGCACTGTTCTTCACACAAGAACCTCAACTGAATTCTGAACCAATTAAGCTTGTAAATAGTAAAGCTGTAATATCTTGTCTGTTTATAATAGTAAATTGTTTTAAGAGTACTGTGAGGTCCTTGCTTATAGGGGAAACGGTTTTACCTTTAAACACTCTCTGAGTACATAAACGTGGTAGTTTTATGCTGCCACCAGGAATTAAAAATTCCAAATCTCTCTCTTTTGGTAGTATGACCTAGGGTCTGGGCACTTCAGAGGACTATGTGGCCCTGATGAAGTACTGTACTGATTTCTGGGATAAGTTTAAACAAAAACGATTTATTTAATAAAGAACAAAATAGGTTTCTGGTTATTTTGAACAGCTGCTGAAGAAAGGAACTTGTAAATATAACTGGCAAAGCTTGGTGTTACAGTCTCTCAAACTCCAAACTCCACTCTGACAGACTTATACATTCAGTATAATCTCTCTCTATCTCATATATATAGATAGAGCCACACAGGCTAGTCATTTTGTTTTATTCACACAGAATGGAATCAACTTTCTTAGTCACACAGAATAAACTGTTGGTCTTATTCACACAGAATTAGACTCAAAATTCCATAGTCCCACAGACTATGTTCTCTCTTCAGACTTTACACAATAGGAGGCCTGGGTCAAATCTTCTCATAGACACACACACAGAATCCTCTCAGACCCCCCTCCTCCCACACTCTCAGTCAGCAGCCAATCAAATCACACTTGTCACCCTCTATCAGTCTTCTCATATTACTGCATTCAAAGTAAACATTTAAAGGAACACACACATCAAAACATGGAATCATTACAAGTACTCTACAGGGTACTGTCTCATTATAATCTTTAAGTCTGTGGGTTTAACTTTTCTGTGTATTTTCCTGTATTTCCTGAATGCTGAAAAAAATACTGGAGTTATAAAACAGAGTGTAATGTCTGTCTTCAGTCTTACTGATTAAAGATACTTATTATTATATTATTGATGCAACAAAATGGGGAAAGATCTGGAATAATACTAGGTGGCTAAAAGCAGTAGCTTTGAAAGAAAATGTATTTAAGGTGATACACCGATGGTATATGCCACCTGAAAGATTGGCCCGAGCGTATGAGGGCCTGGATGCCAGATGTTGGAAGTGTAAAGTACAGACAGGTTCATATTATCATGTATGGTGGGCTTGTAGGGAGGTTAATAAATACTGGAAAGAGGTCCAAACTATGCTGTATCAGATAATTAAGAAGCCAATACCGTTAAACCCAGAGGTGTTCCTACTAAATATATATCCGGACAATTGGAAGAAAAAAGAAAAATACTTAATTTTGCATATTTTAACGGCTGCGAGGATTCTACTCGCGAAGGGCTGGAAGATGGACCAGGTACCAACGAAAGGGGACTTGATTAGTAAAATAATCGATGTAGCCGAAATGGACAACTTAACCCAAAAGGTCAATGGGAACTTGAATAATGTATTTCATAATGTTTGGGCACCAGTTTATAGATGGCTGGAACATGAGATGACAATCTACAATGGGACGAGCTCTGTATATGTGGGGTGTGTGGAAATGGGTTTGTATTATATGTGGAGTAAGATGGTGGGGGGTTGGAAGGATGTTATTATGTTGATGTGTTGTTTTGTGCAATGTATGATGTTATGTTGTGTTGTTTTGTATATAATATGTGTTGAAAAATAAAAAAAAAAATTTAAAAAAAAAAGTAACACCCTTCTCTTTTGTGGCAATATCTTGTGACGGATCTAAATGGGGCTTCCTTTAATCTTTACTTATATACAGCCTTCATTCTGGATAACTTGAGAAGTAAATGCTCTTTTAATGCTTCCCAATATTTCCCATTTATAGGTAGTTTTTAGATGGTGGAAAATTTCTCTTCGAAGTGAATTTCGTGAAGCAAGACCTGGAGAACTCAAAGAATCCCATGAGGACTTTTTGGATGACCCTTCTCTCCAAAGTAAGATATGGGAACATAATCTGATGGGTATTAAGAGATCTTGATTGCATTTTGATGATCCATGAAGATGTAATGCATCTGTAATGATCAGATACCTGTTTCCTGATAAAAGATGACAGCTAATAGAAACACTAATAATCTGGCTTTGTTCCATCAATTAGATTTGTTTTTACTGTTTCCAGTTTAAGAAGTACCCACTATTGGGTGGGGGAATTAATATCACCATGTAGATTCATATTTATTTGTTTTGAAACATACAACCTTTGAATTTGGTGAAGGTCCAATAAAAAAATCTTCTTCAATTTTCTGCATGCATCTGGTATATCCTAGTTTTTATAAAGTTCAGAATCTTATTTATCTTCTTTCAGGCTGTTACTTATTGATGCTGAAAATGCTTTATCTCAATTTGGGTTAATAATCTGCAGTAGAATAATATTTTGAAAAGAAAATCTGGAGGTACCCAAACTATGTTCTTGGATTTATATTTTTCCCATTACTAAATTTAGATGAACTTTAAATGTTCCAAACAAAGAAAGGTAAAATTTAGGTATAGAAGCAGCAAGTATTTACATATGATGAATCAATATAAATTAAATGGAAAAGTCAACTAAAGGGTTTTTGTTTTTATAGTAATAAATCAATTTTATTTAAATGTGCATTTAGAAAACACACGTCCTTTTATGCACAACCCTAATTAGTACCACCAAATTATTTTCAGTGTCAGTAATTGAGATATGATGAGTAGACATAATTGACCAGGAAATAGTGGTTAGGTGTAGATGGGGGAAATGGGGAACCTTGCTATAAGAAAATAGGTACACTAGAGGACCCTTAACAGAATCTTAACAGGTATATTTTCAAACATAAGAGAGAACTTCAATGAATTCAGAACCAAAAAAAATTAAAAACTCTTTAACTCTTCACTTTTTAACCCAACTTTTTTTAAAAAATGACTATATTAATACCTGCTCTATACTGTCAGGGAGCCCACATCTTAAAAATGCTTTAGAAGAAGAAGAGGAGGAGAAGAAGAGATTGGATTTATACCCCGCCATTCACTCGGAGTCTCAGAGCAGCTTACAAACTCCCTTCCCCTCCCCACAACAGATACCCTGTGAGGTAGGTGGGGCTGAGAGAGCTTTGAGAGAACTGTGACTGGCCCAAGGTCACCCAGCTGACTTCATGTGAAGGAGTGGAGAATTAAACCCGGTTCTGCAGATTAGAGTCTGCTGCTCTTTACCACTACACCAAGCTGGCTACGCTCTTAACCACTACACCAAACTCATTCTGAAAACTGGGAAGAAGGCCTTTACAGTAATTATTAGGTAACTGAAAATTGATTTCTTAATGGGTATTTGATAGGGATGGGCATGAATAGGGAAAATGTGGTTTGGTTCGTTGCTCATGGCATGCAGTTTGCAAACCATGGCTCAGGAACTTCACTTGGGCAGACCTGCCCCTCAACCAGACACTAGAATCAAGTCAAGCATCCCCCCCCCACGTTCGCAGCCTCCCCCCCAAGATTCCAAAGGCAGGTTCTAAAGGACAGAAAGGCAGACATCCCCAGAGTTTTGACAGGGGCTTTCCAAAGTTACCTCACAACAGCTTGGCCTGCGCCCCAGCCCCACCAGACCAGTGGAAATTGGAGTTTTCCGTTTTAAGTGATGCATCGACAGAAAAGCAGACATGACAATAGGCTTCCAACAGGGGCTCCCCAAAGTAACCCCATGATAGTTTGGCAGGCATACTAGCCCCACCAGACAAGCAAAGGAAGTGTGCCCAGTGCCTACAACTCTCGCAGCCCCCCAAGGGCTGACACACTGCAGCAAATTCTTCTTCTCTGCACAGGAAACACCTGTTGGGCTGGCTGGGCCCACAATTCTCCAAAGGCAGATTTGGCAGCACAGAAAGACAGACATGACAGGAGACTTCCAACAGAGGCTACCCAAAGTTACCCCACAACAGCTTGGCGGGCATGCCAGCCCCACCAGACCAGTGTAAATCAGTTTTCCATTTAAAGTGATTAGTGATACAAACTGTCTTGCATAATATACAGTTTCTTGCCCAACTAAGTGTTTATGGATTGAAGTGTTGACTTATGTTCATATACTGAAATAATGCATGGGGACTATTTCAAGTATATTCCGAAGTAGTAGTTGTGCCTCTAGGGCTGCTTCCATAATGGATGTTAGGACTGGCTCTGTGACAACCTCCTATTGGGGAGGACTAGGTTTGTCTTTAAATTATACTGGGTGTTTATAAAATAGGTAGTTCCAGCTGCCACCAGGAATTTTCTAAATTCCAAATCCACTCTCAGCTTCTTATGTTGGTATCGTGACCCAGGGTCTAGGCTTTCAAGGGTCTCTGTGGTCCTGAGGAATAATTGATATGACTTCTGGGATTAACTTAAATAAGAGAGGATTTATTGAAAGGGGAACAAAATAAGAGGTTGGTTATTATGTAACTGGTTGGGAATAAGGTTCCTGTAAATGAGCGTGTCAACTGTATCACTTTAATACACATATACTGATCCTTCTCGGATCCCACACAGATTCTTTCACCTCTCTCACTGACTGAATTTCCACTGAACAACTTCAACTGCTTTTTTTTCAACTGTCTCTCCTAACTCTGACTTTCATACTTAACTTTCATAACTGACCAACTGACACTCACACAGATCCACTTTAAACTCTCCTCCCAGACTCTCTCATCCTCCAATCACAGCACACTTGTCTCTCTCAATCACTCTACTCTGCATTCACTGCACCACAACCAAACATTTAAAGAGACACACACACTTTTAAAACAAGGAATCGTTACAGGCTCCTCTACAATCTCTCAAAGTTGGGGGTGGATTACATTTCTGGGGTCCCGGATACAGACCCACCAAAAAGGTCTCCTACATTTATATCCTCCCACCCCTCCTGAATGTGAACACTTCTGTGTGCTGTGAGGGTGAAAGTGGGTGCAACCGTGTGAAGGATGCTCGTTGTAGGGGGAAGAAGTCCTCCACCTTCTGTGTACCACAGGTTGCCGCCCTTGGGCATTAAACCCATCCTGCCTGGCCCTAGCAGGGCATCACCAGGGTCTCAGAGCTTCCAGCCCCTGATTTATTCCTGGTCCTGGGGCTCTCTTTAGAGGCAAAAGAGTTGTTAGCAGCACTGCCCAGAGACACCAGCAGTTGCAACCACTCTCTGGAGAAGAAGATTCTGACAGCAGTGATTCAGAGGGTGGGGGAGAAGCATCCTCCCCTTCCACATCCCAACTCCCTGATGCTGCTCCTGCCTTGAGTACACCCCTTGAGTGGCCCCTCCCAGCCCAGTGGCAGAAAGCCAGTGTGCCTCCCACCTACTCCAATCCTGGGGCCATAGTTTGGAAACATTTCCTCATCTGCTCTGTGTGGCAGAGTGCCAGGTATTAGTAGTGAACTGGGTTGACAGTAGTGAACCCAGAGGTCAGCAGAAGCGGAGATGCCAGTCATACAATGGCGGAGGATTTAGCAGAGGTGATGGTGAGGGAGTACCTTGCCATGTCCCCTGAAACCATTAACATTGATCCCCTGGAGTACTAGTCATGCAAGGTTGTCATCTTGCCCAACCTCTCTTGTGTGACCATGAGCCCTGAATCCACCTAACACACAAATCCCAGCAGAGGAGAACCAAGGCACCCAGTAGCTAAGCCACACAGAGTGGCAAAGAGCTATGACTCCACCTAACACTAAAACCCCAGCAGGGAGACCAGTTCGCAATTGGGAGGGTATAAAACATGGGTCCTCACTCAGCCAAGGCACCCAGTAGCTAAGCCCCACTACTCAATGTGAGCAGAGTGACATGATGACAAAGAGCCCTGAGTCCACCTAACACCCAAACTCCAGTGGAATCAAAATGAAAATGTGGGTCCTTACTCAGCCAAGGCACCCAGTAGCTAAGCCCCTCTGCTCAGCATAAGCAGGGGGGGGGCCTCAGAGAGCCCTGAGTCCAATTAACACCCAAACCCCAGCAGGGAAGAGTTCACAATCAGGAGGGAATAAATGAATGAGTTCTGCTAGTTGACTTTTAACTAGTTCCCTGCCTCTCTGCAAGCAGCCAACAAACAAAAGGGTTATATATAGCTTTCTGATCCCATAGAGCAGAATGGGAACTCTAGTATTGGTAACCAGCAGTGCCCGTTAGGGCTGCCAAGTGGGGGGGGCTGGTAAACCCCCGCTTCGGAGGACCGATTTCTGCCGCCACGGAATCGGGCCCCCGGGGGAAACTCCGCCCCGACGTGCGCATCACCTGGAAGTGACGCAGGCACGCTGGGCATGCTGGGGGCAGGGCCACAGCCATACAAGGGAAAACCCTATGGCCGTGGCCCTGCCCCCAGCATGCTCAGCGTGCCTGCGTCACTTCCGGGTGACGCGCGCGCACACACCCGAGGCCGGCCAGGAGCCCCCCGCTCCTGGCGAAGAATCACTTGGCAACCCTAGTGCCTGTTACCACCCCATTCCCTTGGAGTTTTGTAAACAGTTTAATTGAGCAGACAGTCTGTCTGGAAATGTATCCATTCATGAACCATCATTAACAGCACCAAAGTTCTTGAAATGTTTGTGCCGGCCCTTCCATGAATGTCGCTTTGCAAACCATGAACCAGCCAAAATTCATGACAAACTAAAGATGTCACAAGCCAATGTTGAGACAGAATGTGCACAAACCCAGCATACTGCTTGACTTCCATGTTCACCTCACTCCTTCCCTCCTCCCTTCCTTCACTGAGAACCCCAGTTACAAACTAAATCCATTAATCCAAGCTATGTGAATGCAGGTGCATAGATTAAATGAAGCTGGTTTTCTCCACAGACCTGAAAATTCTAAGCCTAGAGTAAACCCTAGTTTAATACTGTGGTTTGTATATGGTGGGGCGCTAACTCTGGGTAGCTTGCACTTTCATCTGTGCATCGTAGGTAATCAGAATTATTTTCTAACTGCCTACAATGGTGTAACGATTAGATTGTTGTACTAGGATCTGGGAGCCCTGTGTTCAAATTCCCATTTATCCATGGAAGTTCACTGGGTGAACTTGGGCTGGTCACTCTCTCTCTCAGCCTAAAGTACCTCACAGGGTTGTTGTGATCACAAAATGGAGGAAGGGAATGCTGTTGTAAGTGGCTTTGGGTCCCCATTGGAGAGAAAAGTGGGGTATAAATATTGAATTAAATAAACAAAACAGGACCCTCAAAATGAGGTTAGCGATACACGCTGGGCATATGCACATCTCAAATTAATGCTGGCCAATGGGTCCTGCCGGCCTCTGCAAACCGTTTCCAGCATATTTTCTTCCAGGGATGTGCAGAATACAGTCACAAAACGTCCATAAGTCTTCTCAAATTCTTCTCAGAACTCAGTTATTTCTGGTGAACATTCCTATTGGTGTACTGACAAAGTTAGCCCTTCAAAGTCACGCTAACTGTGTGGCAGAGGTGGTTGTGGAAGTGTTCTTTGTTCCATTAGAAGAAGAGAAGAGATTGGATTTATACCCCACCCTTCACTACCCCAAAGGTGTCTCAGAGCGGCTTACAAACTCCTTTCCCTTCCCTTCCCCACAATAGACACCCTGTGAGGTAGGTGGGGCTGAGAGAGCTCTGACAGAAACTGCTCTTTTTTCAAGAACAGTTCTTATCAGAGCTACGGCTTGTCCAAGGCCATCCAGCCAGGTGCAAGTGGAGGAGTGGGGAATCAAACCCGGTTCTCCCAGATTAGAGTCTGTGCACTTAACCACTACACCAAACTTCCAGGGCTTAACCACTACACCAAACATGCAGAAAGGAGGAAACAAGGGTCTCATCACTTTAAATGTCTCAAAAGCATCTATATTGAAGGAATTTTTCTATGAACATTTTGTGGATTTTTTTAATAGACTTTAATATTGAAATGTTATATGAACCTTCTGGCATTTTCAATCTGATTTGGAACAAGGACTGATCATACATCGGCTATAGGTTTGACTTTGTAAATGGCTTAGTTCTGTAATTGATGGTTATTTATTGTTACTTTACCTTAAATATTTTTTATTTGTATTTTCACTGTTTTGTTATTATCTAAATTACATACTTCGATTATATTTTGTGTGAAGCAGCATAGTTATTTTATCACAGCTTATGTTGAAATATGAAACCAGGCAGAAGTATTAAACATGACATGCAAGAAATGGTATTACATAAGTAGAAATAGATAATGTAGTGAGAGCAAAATAAGAACATACAGCAACAGATAATGCATTCTAGTAGTATAGGCCACAGTCCTGTTCCCTTTCTTGAGACATCTTCCTGAATTAACCTGTTATAATGCAGCCCTGTTTCCTTTATAAAAATGCTCTCCATAACAGTTCTGTTTTACAAAGTTTGCAGAAAGCCAAAAGTGTGGGAGCCAACCTGTTCCCTTCAGGTAGGCCATTCCATAGGGGAAGAGCTACTGCAGAGAGTACCAGTACCTTGAGTTGAACCCAATAACTAACATGCAGCCAATGGAATGACTGCAAAATAGGTATAATATGCATGCACTGTCCTTTATTTTTAGCATTTTTAGGGTTCTTTAGAATGATGCATTATCTAATTTCTTCCGCATTTCAGTTCCTGAAAGAATTGTTAGTATTAGTACTTCATCATTTAATGGGCATCAGTGGTGCCAAGAAATTTTTATTATTCTATTTCTAGGTATAATAATTGGCTGGTAGTTAAATCTTCCTTCAATGCTTCCTTGAAAGAGAGCACTTAGTTGTGAGTATGTCATACGTCACTGTGCAGATTCAAGATACAGTATATGTAAATACAGCATGAATGTTGGAATGGTCTGGAAAAAGTCATTCATGCATTTATCTTCTAATCTCAGTAGCGAGCCATAGATAACATTCACATCACGTCTTAGCAGAAATTCAGCAGAGAAGGAAGTTCAGAGAAATTGACAGTAGACCAATTATTAATCCTCACAGAATGATAGGACAGAGTCTTCATTGGGAATCTAATCAGGATCAACAGCCAAAAGATGGTTTGAGAGTTGGCTGGCTGTAGCTCAGTATATGGGCAGGCCCCTAGTGAAGTGTGTTGACGGACATCAGGAGTCACCTGGAGGCAATAGGGGATAGATAAGGCAGAGTTAAAGGACTGAAGTGGGAGTAGAAAGGTCTGGTGGCTGACCCCAAACCATAGGGCTCTAAGGTCCACAGGAACCAATTTCAGTTATTAGGGATACAGTTAGTTGGGGAGACTTTTTGTCAGAATATGTGTCTACCCAACCATACATTATTCTCACAGAGATGCAGCAGAGCAGAGTCCTGGTCAATTAAGCTGAGGTTTTGCATGCAAAAAACTATTTGCATTCAAACACTTGCTGAAACTGAGAGAGACATGATTAATTGGTAAGCAAGATCCTGAAAGAATTAATGCATGAAATACTTACAAAAGTTCTTTATAGATGAAGATTCAATCCTAAATCTTTGGTACAGAAATTGGAAAATGCAGCATCAAAAGCGATTTGATAAGTCTTATCTCTGATCTTTAGTGATATTAATATTCACCTTGCAAACCCATACTTGGTCTTAATTTTACAGCTCTGAAGTGTGTTAAAAGTCTTGAAGCTATTCACAGATATGCTGCTATAAAATGCTTCATATTTGTTCATTAGAGCAAAAAATTGATTTTCTCAGCAAAGCATGATTAAGGACTTGATATGATATAATGGGTGTCAAACTTACATATTATGAGGGCTGGATCTGATGTAAATGGGACTTTGTTGGGCTGGGCCATGTGTGTCTTAAGATGTAATGCCAGATAGCAGAAATATAAACTTTATAAAGGACACAAACACAATTAAAGATATTATTTTTTACTTAAAATACAAAAATGCTTAAAAGAGTAACACTCTTGCGATATTTTGTTTATTTAACAGTTTTTGATAACTGACACCTCTCAAAACTTATAACTAAAGGTATAAACTAAAAATATAGAATGCTCTGAGACCAGGAAAACATGAAATGGCTAGGCACTGCAAGCTTCTTCTCCCCACCCCCGGTCTGCTCAGAGTGGCAGTGGCTCTCCAAGGTCTCAGGTTTTTTTACAGGGTGGTCTGAGATAATAATTTTTGTTCTCCTCTTCAGCACTTGTTCTGCATTGGAGGCCCATATTAAAAACAAAAATTTCTCTGCAAAACTGGAGTTCCTTGAGTTTGTAGAACTTTATATTTTAACTGTGGTTTTTTAAACAAACCTAGGGCTGCCAAGTGGGGGCGGGTGGCGGGTAAACCCCCGCTTTGGAGGCCCGATTTCCACCGCCGCGGAATCGGGCCCCGGAGGGAACTCCGCCCCCTGAAGCGCAGCGTGGCTGCGTCACCAGAGGTGACACAACCACGTCGACCACATTGGGGGCGTAGCCCAGATCGTCGGAGGGAAAACTCTATGGTTTCCCCTCCGACAATCCGGGCCACACCCCCAACGTGGTCGACGTCACGCACGCACACGCACATCTGAGGATGGCTCCTGTAGCCTGGCGAGGCTCCCCCGCCGGTGAGTTTTTTTGACTTGGCAACCCTAACCAAACCTCCCCCACCCCTTAAAAGATGCCTGCCTAAAACAGAGAGGTGGGGAAATAGTGGGATTTGGCAATGCAATTTTTTAAATGAATCATCAAGAAAAAGCACAATGATCACAGCAGCAACTAAAAATATAAACTAAAAATATAAAATGCTCTGAGCCTAGGAAAACATGAAATGACTGGACATTGCAAACTTCTCCCCCCCCCCCCCGGTCTACTCAGAGCGGCAGTGGCTCTCCAGGGTCTCAGATTTTTTAACAGGGTTTGAGATAATAATTTGGGGGGATGTACTAAAAGGAATGACAGGTTTGCCTATGAAAACAAGGGGAGAGGCTTGAAGGCCCACTGGATATATTGGGAACCAAGAATGCCAATTGACTTGCATGGGCTCCATTGAAATACATTGCATCACAAAAAAAAGTTGCAAAAAATGTGGAATGGATTTTCCATTAAGGTCTCTAGGCCCAGATAGACTACTCTGGGAATGGGAAATCCATTCCTCATTTTCTTTGCAACTTTTTTGTACTGCAATGTATTTCAATAGAGTCCAGAGGCGGGAGTAGAAGCCAGTGAAGACAAACTGGGAAGGTTGACAGCCCCACCCCCTGCTCCCTGTGCTCAGCAGCAGCTCGAGCTTGAGCTCAGAAGGGTGAGGACAGGCAGGGAAGGGGAGGAGAACTATGGGCCGGTTCTGGCCCACGGGCTGTATGTTAGAGTCTCAAACTAGGACCTGGGAGACCTAGGTTGGAATCCCTACTCTGCAGTGGAATCTTACTGAGTGACCTAGATCCAGTCACATTCTCAGCCTAACTGGACTGGTGTGAGGATGAAATGGAGGAGAAGATGATGTAAGCTGCTCTAAGTGTCCACTAGAGAAAAAGACAGGGTATAAATGAAGTAAACAAATAAATACATGAATGCAGCTTGTAGCAGAAAGCTTATGAATTAAGCATCATAAATAATTGGGAGCTGTTAAATGTTACCCAACTGCCTAGGATGACAAATAGGTAAACAAAATATTAGTTATTTTCACACAGTAACAATAACCTTGCTGATAATAAGAGCAAATTTGTATAGCAATAAAATATTGGATGTTTGTTAGTAACCTATGAACAAAAAAGAAGCCAAATCTATGTTAATGCTTATGTTTTGTTTCTGGTCTATTTCAGATTTCTAGGATCCAAATCCTATTGCACTGTTTACTGGATGTCCCATCCTGACCATTGTATTGACTTACTGTGATGGAAGGATGGGGGGAAGGTGCCTTTCCTTGTTGGGAAACTCTCTTGGATGAAGGGTTCCCTGGAAAGAACCTGGTAACAGCTACCACTACTTAGGGATCTCTTGAGAACATCTAGACTGACACACTTTATAGATCTAGTACAGTGCTAGACCCATTAAAAAATAACAGGGTGTATCTTCAGGACCACCTCTCCTGGTATACCCCCCAAAGAGCATTATGCTTAGCTGATAAGAACTTCTTGTGTCCCCTGGCCCAAGAGATATCTGGCTGTCCTCTACCAGGTCCAGGGCTTTCAGTGCCCTGGCTTGTGATGCAGTTCCACAGGACCTGTAAGGCAGAGATGTTCTGCCAGGCATTTGGTTGAGGACAGCGATGGCATCCATCTGGTTGGCACTCTCCTCCCCCTCCGCAAGGTGGTAACACAACTGGAAATTTCCAGCCACCATCTGTTTAATTTTGAATTAACACCAGAATTTTATTGTAATATTTAAATGTTTCTGACTGTATGATATGTCATTTAAGTATGTGGTTGAACACTGCCCTGAGCTGTGCTTCAGGGAGTGGGTGGTATGAAAATTGAATTTAACAAATAAATCAATAAACCTTGGAGAATACCTTATGGAAAACAATGTAGTGCCCATCTAGTCTGGCACATAGGGGGAAAATTAACAGAAATACCCCAGTGAATTATACTGTAATAAACGACACCAAAGAAGTCTTTTTATAAAAGCAAGGGGGGGAGGGTGGTTGGATTCAAAAAGGGGTAGAAAAGGGGAGACAAAATATCCAGAAGCACACAATAACACAGCACACAGACTTTCAAATAAATGAGCAATAAAGTCAGTCTGATTTGGCTAGCTACACATTAGCAAGTCTGCTGTAGCATGCATGCAGAATTCCTTGCAGAAATGAGATGTCAGGGGGAGTTGTTAACCTCCACCTTTCATCCTGTGGTTACCAGATTCATGTGATTCCAGTGGGATCAGGGCCAGCTCGCCCGCTAGGCGAACTAGGCGCTTGCCTAGGGCGTGCCGGCCCTCAGGGGCACCAAACTGCGCCCCGCCCCCCCGCCAAAAGCCTCCGCCGCCGCCCTAACTGGGCGATCGCCGCTGCCATGGCAGCTGGTGAGCGAGCAGAGGCGGGAAGTGCTGGGGGTTGCACCCTCCGGCCCGCGGCAGCTGAGCCCCCGCTCCTGGCGAGAGAGAAAAGAAAGGCGGTAGGGATCGGGTCTCTGCCCGCCCGCTCGCCCCTCGCTCTCTCTCTCTCTCTCTCTCTGTGGCGAGGGAGGGAAGCGGGAGGGAGAAAGGAAGGAAGGTGGCGAGGAGGCAGAGGGCGCCATGGGGGGTGGGGGGCTCCTCTTCCTTCTTCTCCAGCGCAGCCCCCGCAGCGGCGCCAGGCACAGGAGCCGCTGCGGCAGCCGCCTGGCATGGGCTGTCGATCTGGGGCCCGCCACACCTGGCAGGCACTCCAGTAACAATAACCTTGCTGATAGTAACACCAAACTGGTATCACAATAAAATATTAGAAGATAAGAAAGTGAGCCCATGGAATCTTGTTTATATTGATGGGGAAAAAACCCATCAGGTGTAGATTGCTAAACACTGTAAATTATTGTAGTCTCTTAACTGTGAGACAGGTTTCCTCATGGCTACAACATAAACTCCAAGGATAAAACTTTTAATTTTTTAGTAGTCAACAAACACGTGATGTAAGGAGAAACTTATTACTCTGCATAGCAAGTATGAATGTCCTTCTGGTCCGATACAGTGTCTCTGAAAGTGAACAGCCAAATATTCTGGGAAGTTTATATGCAGGGTAGGATGGTGATAGTCACTTTTTGGCTTGGTTCAGATGATCTTACAGACTATGATTTGGAGGATTAAAAGTAAGCTGTGAGCTCATAGACACTGTCTTCCCTCCCTCCATCTGCACTCTCTTGTTTGCTATGATGTGTGAATCAGCAATAGATAGTTATCTCTTTCCTTCCAAACCAGAATCAGCAATCCACTTTTCACTTTTTTCTTTTTATTCGGGCTTGGAGGGGAAGAACTAACCATAAAAAAGGAAATTGAAAGGAAAGTCATTCTTGAGTGGCAAGGAGAGAGCAGCATACCACTTGTTTCTAATCCCAAGCCTTTGTACCATCTTCTCCATCATCTAGAAATCAGAATTAAATTGCCTCTGGCTGTAGTTAATAACTGTTGAAAGGCTGTTGATATGAATTGTTGGAGGAAGCATCCATTTTGTATCTGCTTTCCCATGGCAGCCATTTTGTGATGATGCCCACTTCCCACTTTCCCCCCACTTTTTGGGTGGGTATTTTTTAGTACTTTTAAAATGTGCATGTGTTTCTGTGTGAGTGAGTGTGTGTACACCTAGAAGTCATGGTGACTTCTGGTGACTGACCCGTACTGGGGGCCTGGAGGATATTCAGAGAGGTGGCTGAATAAAACCTGCCTCTGCCTCCCACCTCTGGTATTTCAAGGACGGCCATGTGTTTGTCTATAAAACTATAGTCTTCCCCAGAGAAATAACTACAACCTCCTACAAAGGAAATGTGCTGGGTAAACTTAGTCTGAACAAACTATCTCAGCTTAATCCACCTCACTGACTTGTTGTTATTCCTCCTCTAAGATATTTCACATTGCTTTCTTACTGGAAAGACTGGATCATGAGAGCATGAATACAGTGAAAAGGGGGAGGTAACCCAGTTGCATCCAGGAAAGCCCTGGCATAAAGAGCCCAACAAAACGCACACACACACTGTAGCAAGGCACACAAAAGCTCATACCTTGAACAAAACTTTGTTGGTCTTAAAGGTGCTTGGTATTTTTCCCATGAGATTAAGGCAGCCCAACAAAGCAAACTTTCCCTCGTTCCCTCCCTCCCTTCAGAGAGCAGCCTAAGCCAGTGGAAGGCTTCCCTTTGTCTCCTGCAGCCTGGCCAGGAAGTAAGCTCTGGCTGTTCCTTCCCTCCCCCTGGGAGGAGGAGGGGGAGGCGCCTCAGCCAGTTCTTTACCAGACTCTCTCAATTGCACAGGAGAGGCTTGCCTATCTATCTCTCCTGTGTGATTGAGAGAGACTGGTAAAGCAAGCTGTGACATGGCGGCGGCGACGGCGGCGGCAGAACTGGAAAAGAAAGCAGGAAACAGCCAGGGCCTTGTGGGCCAGATTGGGGCCCTCCAAGGGACTGATCTGGCCTGCGGGCCACATATTTGACACCCCTGATCTAAGCCCACCAGATAAAAGTTTAGCTGATTAGTTCCAGTAAAGGTATACGAAATGTCGTGCCATTCCCATCTGTTTGGCCTTGCCTTGTTGGATACTTGGCTCATAGCCTCTAGTCTACAAATTCTCCCATTTACATTTTTTTGTTATGAACAATATAGTGACTATTAGGGAAAAACGAGCAGTAATAACATCAAAAGGAAAAGTACTTTGCCTAGCTTTTGGACTTTCCCAACTGTATATTTTTTCCCTTTTGCACATGTTCCTAGTCCCAGACTTATTAGATCAGTAATAACCAACTTTCTATAAATTTTCTCATATTCTACATGAGACAATGTATTTGAAGTTCTTGAATAATCTAAAGTACTATAGAAATGCCAGGTATTGTTATTTTGATATCTCATTCACAATTGATCATTCTTATAAGTTCATATTATACAATACATTTTATTAAATATGAAAGCATTTAATCTCATGGAAAATACCTCACATACAACCATATTACTCTTAAGGATTCAGATACAAATGATATTTTCATTTAACTACATCTTGATATCATTTGTACTTATCTTAACTGCATTGAAACCAGTATGTAAACTGTCATTCTGAATATTTTTGCCACCTTGAAACTGGAGGCATATGGACAGTTTGGGAGTAAGATGTGCCTTTTATGGGGGTTGTTCTAGATTTGTTTTAATCTTCCCTGAGGACTCATTTTATGGACAGAATATAAACGTTTTAATATGTAAATTATAGGTACAAACTGGTCTCATCAGTTCTTTACAACTATAAATCTGATTAGAGTTGGCAGGTTCTTGCTCCAGCCGGGGGATTTGGTGGTCGTTCCACAGGTGGCCCCACTCCCAAGCGTGACCACCTGCCCGACTACCCTTCTCCCTCCCCTCCTGCCTGATTTAAAGGGCTTCACCTGATAGGCAGGGATCATGTGGCCCACAGATTAGCTGGAGGGCCCTTTAGCAGGAGGGAAGGAGAGGGGCTGTTGAGGGCTCAAGAGGAGGAGGAGATTGGATTTATACCCTCCCCTTCACTACCCAAAGAAGTCTCAGAGCAGCTTACAATCTTCTTTCCCTTTACCTCCCCACAACAGACACTCCAATGAGGTAGGTGGGGCTGAGAGAGCTCTTTCGAAACTGCTCTTGAGAGAACAGCTCTGAGAGAGCCATGATTGACCAAAGGTCACACCAGCAGCTGCATGTGGAGGAGTGGGAACTCAAACCCGATTCTTCCAGATTAGAGTCTGCGCTGCTAACCACTACACCAAACTGACTCTCTGGGGGAAATCAGCCCCACACCTTTAAAGGGTCTTTTTGTGAGCTGAGTGTGTGGCCCACAACCACCCTTCTCTCTTCCTCCTGCTAAAGGGCCCTCCAGCTGATCCACAGGCCTTTAAATTGGGCAGGAGGGGAGGGAGAGGGGTGGCCAGGCAGGTGGTCACACTTGGGGCAGGGCTTAGGGTGGGGCTTCCCTGCCAGTCAGTTGGCTGGGGGTGGATTGGAGCCCCCAAAACTGGGGGGGATCCCCGCCTGGACCTGGGGGCTGGCAACCCTAGATCTGATCTTAGAGCAGTCTATGCAGCATCACTTGCTTGGCAATCTCGAATTGTTCGATATAAGGAAACAAGTGGGGGACCCGCGATACTCGCGGGAGAGGGGGAGCTCCACCCCTATGAGGAAGAGGAGGAAGCAGCAGGAGGAGGTAAGTTCCCACCCATCCTGCCGGTTCCCCCGTCTCCTCCACCCCCCCTCCACCAGCTGGCTCAATCTCCCCCCCCCCGCCCCAGAGCGCGCCCCCCCTCCAGAGGCCAGGTCTACCCAGGCTTTCCCACTACATTGGTAGACCTGGCCTCCGGAGGCCAGGTCTACCCAGGCGTTCCAACTACATTGGTAGACCTGG